>NC_024319.1:15081628-15117979 GCF_000523025.1 Cynoglossus semilaevis | reverse complement strand
GGGGGGGGGGGGGGGGGGGCGGGGGGGGGGGGGGGGGGGGGGGAGACACAAAGGGTTGAACAAGGGGAGGTTACGCTTAGCCTAAGCTGAGTCAAAGTCTAGTTTTGTCATTAGAACATTAGAACGGTTTGTATATCGGATACTTCAACTAGATGGTGAAGCTCATATGGGTTCATCTGACCCACCATTCTTTTCTTGTACATGAATGTATTCAACTTTAAAAACAACCTAAATACAAATGACACCTTCGATCTCCATCAACAATGTTTCCTACATGGAGCCAAACTGACGCCTCAGATCCCGCAGCTACTGGACAGACTCAAGTCCTGGGTCGGGGAGCAATGGAACCACACAGTAAAACAGAAATTGCCTTGTGTGATCATTTGCATTTTACATCCGATGTATGCACATAAACTGCAGATATTTTTGGTTTTATTGAGTTTCTTTAATGGTCTGTTTTCTGCACTTTCTCACATGAACACCATGGAAACCTGAGGAAGGCTGGAGGTTTGACTGGAGAACATTTCACAAGTGTTTGGTTAGGACAGTTCCGCAGCACTAAGTGTGTGAGGTCTGGACTCCGTCACACTTTGCGCTCTCCTGGTTTCACAAGAGACTCGCAACAAAGTAATTTGTAGTCGGACAGAAAACCTCCTACGTTATCTAAGCAAAGAGCATTTCCACCAGAAAAGGAGGAAAGGTCACAGAGGTCAAGACTGGGACTCAGCTCTCCTGACTGACTTTCCAAAACTTAAAACATAGCAATGATGGAAAAAGATGTGTGTTAGTGCAGGAGCCTCGCCTACCTGTGCAGATCTCCTGCTTCAGATGAAACCACAGTGGAGAGGATCAGATGTTTGAGGGTCACGGCAGGGGTTCTTCAAGGTTCTTCAAGTTGATTCGAACTACCTGAAATGGAAACACATTTAAGTATTTTTGAGCGGAAATCATAATAGTTTGAGCCCCTAAAATTGTTTTTCTATTTTGGAATATTAAAAACGTTTGTGGTCATCTGCAGCCAGACTGCCCACTGCCTGCATTTTCTCTACTTACCATTTATTATGACAGGTGTCAGGTGGATACATACAAATCTGATGTAGCTAGCTAACCAGCTGTAGCTGTAATTAAAAGTTAAAGCAAAGGGAGAAAGTGTCAAGGACAAACAAGATCAACATGATATATATATATACATATACAATGTATAAATAATATAAATGTATATAATTCTTACTGAAATTTTCTTAGTTTAGAAGGAATTGACTTTTTTGTTATTACTCGCAGGACTGTGAACATCACTATATAATAAAAACAAACAAAAGGTAAATCCTCGGTGTGAGTCACGTAAACAAATAAAACAATAAATACTTCAATGTAACATGAAAGACAGACGAAGAAGAAGATACCATCAAATACCAGTCACCACTCCCAGTAACAAACCAGAACACATAGTAACATAATTGTGTTACTATGGTGAACTAAATATAATTTCTACTAACTTCCCCTGGGATCAAACGTGAGACGAGTGTTGTTTGTACAAAAGGAACCCGGGTCACTTAAGTTCCCGTGGCAGAGGTGACACGCCGCTGACGTTACAGATCTGCAGCACAAGTAAAAGGATGCAGCAATTATCTAATCCAGTTTGTTTACGCCTTAAACCCCCAGAGACAGAAATAAGCTCCAAAATAAAAGCCACAGTGAGCCGCCTGCTCCTCAGCGTCTCAGCCCAAATGCCGCTTTTATTACACGCTCATTGTTTTGCATTGTTGTTTGATGTTTTTAACTGCTGGGTGTGTGCAGCCACGTTTGCTGGCTCCTCACATCAGGGCTGCTTTTCTGCCGCTCCGAGGCGTGTAAGTGGGAAGGAGGTCAGTGAGAATAAGTACAGTGAAAATATGGAAAATAAACAAATTGGAGAGAAAGAGGAGGCGAATGCGGGAGAACAGAAAGGGAGAAAATTAAAGAGAGAACAGAGGAATGACATGTTGCTCTGATGTGACATAGAAGTTAAACCGTTGTTGTGATGTGGTGTGATCACATGACAACTTGGTCTTCAGTTTCTTTTTTTTTTAATTTACATGTTTTTTGCAGTACGTTGACTGTGTTCCTGCAGATGACCCCGATGACCCCCCTTCAGACTTAGAACAGCTGCCCCATCTGATCCACTGAGGGTCAGTTGTAACCCACAGGACAACCTGGTGGATTGAGTTCTACTAGTTCTCTCTTTATTATGTATTTTAACACTAGGCAGAGTGATGCCTCGACCGTCCGTCGACTTAGTGTTGCTCTGATACGCAGTTGATAAATGTCGTCGTTATTTGCATACGTTGGGAAAACATGACACAGGTCGGTCTTTTGGTTCCAGGAGTATACAGATTTTCATTTTCATTAATCATGATTAATTACCACAACAATTAATCTTTGATTACCACAACAATTAATCTTTGATTCTTATAAAAAAAATATATAGTGTAAAAATGATCGACCAGTTTATTAATGTGTCCTTTAAGGGGTATAAAGCATACCTGTTAGTGCATTACAGTTCTGGTGCAATATCAGCAGCTTCTAAACATATCACTACTGTCTGTACCAGCCCACCATATACAGTGACATCACACTCACCACCCCACTCCCTTGAATGTGTATACAAACTGTGCAACTCCTTTAAATCACCAAAGCTGTGGAAAAGTTCTTAGAGTAAGTGCATGTCTGTGAGCTGGGCTAGAAAAACAAGTACATACATAAAAAAGTGACATTTATCTTTCTATACTTTCTGTCCATACCACACCACAGTGACACATCAGAGCAGGGTTCATCTTACTGTGTGCTGATGCCTTTGAAGGAGGGAGAAGACAGAGACATGGAACAGACATTAAAAATGATCGGTCGGTTTTTAACTGCTTTCACAAGGACTTAGTAAATAAATCGTGAACTTACCCTGTCAGAACTCTCTCTCTGTGTGTATATAGAGGGCTGTGTTCTATAGGACAGCGGTGATGAAATAAACACCTGAAGGTGTCGATGACTTGGCTGCTGATCCACCATCTTCAATGGGCCAGTCTGACCAATAAATTAATACACTGATGGTGTATTAATCGCCCCCAAATGGCAAATCGAACCACTGGGAAATAAAAACTAAAAGGATGAAACATCGCATGCAGTACTGTCATAACTACTTTTGACATCCCTCAATGTTCACGTTCATTCTGCAGCTCCATATACACATCAGCTAGAAAGAAATCTCCTGATGCTGCCATCATCAGTGACTCAGTTACTCTCATCAGGTTTCCACTTAGACAGAGGTCAAATCTGAGACATTGCAACTTCAGCACCTTTTGGTTTTTGCTTTGACACTGATTCCTCTGACAAATTTCGATTCCCGTCACGGAATGTGATATGGTGATAATGTGACATCCTGTGATTCTGCTGCTGCACAGAGTCAGAGGGAATGAATATGGGGAAACAGATGAACCCACTAAATGTTTATTGTAATTCATAATAGGTCAAAAAGAGCACTTTATCATCAGTAGCTATGTGTCCACTAGCATTTAAACTGCATTCTTCTCATAGGACTGGACCAAACTATAACCATGAAACTGCAGTTTTCAAACAGAACTAACTTTGAGTCTCAGCCTGATGGTGAAAAGTGTCAAGTTCAAGAACGACAGTGTCCACAGATCCAAACATTATTTGCACAGTTCTGTACCTCGTCGGACAATTGACTTCAAGTTTGCAGATTTTCAGAAAATATCAGAAGCAGCAACAAATGTAACTGAGAAAAGCAAAAGAAAACAACAAAGAGAAGCTGGAAATTTGGTAAAAGCTGAAAGACGTAGGGATTTAAATGATGGGAAAGAGGAGAAGAAGGAGAAAGGAAGCCAGAGGTAAAAGTTAAAAGAGATGATGAAAGAAAAGAGGGAAAAAGTCCAAGTGGAAAGGGAAAGGGAGATTTAAAATGACAGATGGAGGAGTAAAAAAAAGTGACACGGGTTAAAGGAGTGATGGAGAGAAAGGGTGATGGTGAGGTGAAGCAGGTGGAGAAAGCTGGAGATAAAAGAACATTTTCATACCATACGGATAAAGACTGAGTGATGAGGGGATTAAAAACAGACATCGGCTCAGAGAGGAGAGCTAAAATAATTTTGCGTGACTAAGAAACAAAAACACAGAGCGTCAGGCGGCTTCACGGAGGTGAAACTTTATCTGCAGCTCTTCTAAATGTACACACGGCCAACGCTGCTGCCAAATGAAACAATCGGCAGCTCTGCCTCGGCTCTGTTACCCAATCTGCAGCAGAGTCGTCCCTGCAGAGCCCCAACCAGGGCAGAAGAAAAGAGCGGGAAAACAAGCACTCACTTCAAAGGCCGTCAGAGTGAGTCCTGTTCACCGACGTGACAAACCTCAGGCTGTGTTCAACACGCTGTCCACAACTCTCTATGGAAACACAGGAACGCACTGCGTTGGAGAAGTGTCGGAAATTTAGGCTTTTAATGCTCTGAAGGGAATATCTTTGAAGTTTAGATTTAAGGAGGTGAAAATGGTGGATGACTGTCATCGTCACTGAGTAGAGACACGGACAACTGGAGTGTCTGTGTGTGTGTCCTCAGTATGGGACAATAACCACCTCACTTGAAGAAATAAATAAATAAAATTCAGCCAAAAGCCATCCATACAAAACCAGCTCAGAAGTTGTAAAATTATCATTCTGTGTCCAACAAATAATGCTGCAGCCTTCTATATATTCCAAATATTCAAATGCTGATGGTGACAATTCCTGAATGTGATGCATATTCTTTCATTGTTGCAGTTGTTCTGTAAATAGATGAGGAATGACAATTACAGGAGCTGGAAATAGGGTTACTACAAACATCACTACCATCAGGGACAATGTAACTGCTGTAAGACCTAGACCACAGATCTGCAACCCGTGGTTCCTGAACCACATGTGAGTCTTAAGGCCATATATTTACCAAATGTAGCCCAGTATTATAAGAAGAGATCAGATAAGAAGTGAATGCAATCAAGGTTAAACTAATTTGACATTTCTCTTAATTGTCAGTTTACATGCTAACAGCAAACAATGTACTGTGACTTGCAGTAGCAGCTGAAAATGTTTTGGAAAAATCCTTGAAAATCCTTTCAAGAAAAAAGTGGGAAATATAGACGTGAGTGCAGCTGAGACAAAGTCCAACTTAGAGTGAAAATTATGCAGTTAAACAAAGACTAAAACCTACTTACTGTAGACCTACTGTATGTCTGGCTTCAGGCTGTCGGTGGTCTTGTAGTAAAATTGTCCAGACCTACAGTGATACAGTTCATAAGAAAGAAGAAGAAAAACACACACCAGAAATTCAGACCAATGCAGACAATACTGTACCAATATGACAACAAACACAACGACAGGTGAATTCTGTGACTTAGAACAAAAATATACAAAAATAGAATATATAAAAATAACTCCAGAAAACATTGTGTGTGTGAACACTACTTCAGCTTACGTCATGAATAAAACATAAAAACAAAACAAACAGCATTAAGCTAAAGGTGCAATTTATTACAGTTGACAGGTTTTTATCTAATAAATACAAATGAAATATACTCCTAATCCCTTAAGCTTATTCACATTGAGCACTAGTGTTCCCGTAGAGTGAAGTGTGGATACAAGAGTCTGTGAATTTCTACTACAACAGTACAAAACCATACTCTCTCTAGTTTCATTAACATTCATTGTATAGTTTTGGTCTATGGCAGAAAAACAAACACATACCCCCCCCCAAAAAAAAAACAAAACAAAACAGTATTTTCACACCGCCCTAATGTGGTCCAGTACTGGATTTCATGAAACTTTACAAGACATGGATTTGGACTCAAATAATAAGTCAAGAAGTCAATGATGTGAATTTGAGATTTTTTTTTTTTGCAGTTGATCAAAATGAGTGAAGTTTGCATCAACACGTGTTAAGAAAAGAGGTAGCCAATCACAACTGACTACACATCACACATTAAAATACAGGCTGAGAACAGAACCCCAACCTGTGTCTTAATGTTTCTCCACACAGGGAGCCTCCACCTCTCTAAGAAACTTGGCTAAGTTAAACTGATCACATCGGCTCTGATCAGACATTTGACACTAACTCTCTGTACTTGGCAGCGGGTGATGCTCAATATGTTGCTGAGAGTAAGAAAAGTCCAGATCTGCAACATGAGATGATTAGGAGATAAATGATCCGATTTATGAGGAAAATACATGTTAAAACCCTACACATACACAGACGCATGGTCTGACTAAAACTGAAAGGTTGTTGTCATATCTGACACCTGGATGTTTCCAGATAAGTGTTAGCGTCTCCAGATGGCTATGTCCTTGTTTCATATGGCATGTTGTCAAACCACAATGCATGTTTTCTTACGTGAAGTTTCTGAGACACTAGTTTTGGTCATTTTAACAACAACATGTTGCATCTTAAGAAGACAACCCATGCAGCAGGTTGAACTGCTGACGTCTCAGATGCCATCCACGATTCCTGTTGACAGTGTTTAAGAAGATGAGGAGAGAGAAAAGGCCTCTGGTGTCAGACTGGTGCTGCTGGTTCTTCTCCGCTGCTGCCAAACTTCTCCCCAGAAACGCCCTGTTGGTTTCCATTCTTTAAAAAAAGTTGCAGGTTTGACCCTGGGGCACCGTGTTTGTGTCCATCAGCAGCTGTGTGTCCTTGAGTCTCCCAGATTTAAAAAGAAAAGCACATAAAAACGCCTGGCAGAGGTCAGAGGGGGAGGTGCTGGAGGAGGAGGCGACTGGAGGATGTGGCCTTGATTTACCCGGAAGTAGCCGGTCGGCTCGACGCGGCGAGCGGGTTATTCTTAGTGAGGGGGCAGCCGGGCTCTGGTGAGGCCCGCTGCCACACGAGGGGGCGAGAGGGCGGGTCTGACATCACATCCAGGAGTGAGCGTGGGCTGCGGGTGGTTTTTGGCCCGGACTGGGATTAGAGGAAGCGCAGGGCTGCGGGTTCAACTGCTGCTGAGGTTCGGTCGAAGACGGTGATGAGGAAGAAGAAGAGAGTCAGCAAAATGCCCCGGGAGGATTTTTTGCCTCCGTCTTCGCTCTCCCTGGGCTCAGACCACAGTCACCCAGTGCTCACACACAAAAATGGGCTGGATGTGGTGAGGTCCAGCAGCAGTCGGCGTGTGTGTGTGTGGATCAGTTATTACTGGGTAATGTAAATATGCGTCTGGTAGGAAACAGCTCTGCTGCTCAGATATGTGGCCTTGACTGAATGTATTTACATGCAAATATATATTTAGACTGCATCTGTGAATATGTGCTGCTGAGTCTGGTGGCCTTGTATGTGTTTACTTTCACCCTGCATCTACACAAATATGTACCTCTCCTGTATGTGTATGCCCTTGTGAGTACATGCAGTACTGTGTAAAAGTCGTAGGCCAACATTTTGTTTATAGTAGTAGTGATGCTAACTGCTAATGCACAGGCAGAGAAACCGAGGGTCTGTGTCTCGGCCTGAAGAAAAATCAGGTTCAACTGTAAGGTAAGAATAAAAGGTAAAGATTCAGAAGGGATCAGGAAGAGAGACAACTGACAAGACGTATCGACGACGAGTTAAACCTCAGAGTGACAGGGTTTACATCTGACTCCACGTCTTCATGAGGATGGAGGAACATTTGACCGAAGAGTTTGTGAATATATTGCACGTCAGGTCTTAGTGGAATATATTCATAAACATTTAAAACCAGTATGAAAAAAAAAAAAATCAAAACACCTAATGACAGTATCATCCAACAAAGACTGATCATTTTTGTTTTGTTTTTTTAGTGTATGGATTTCGGTCCTAATAAAAAACTGAAAATAGCAATAAATAAAGTGACCCCACAAAGTTGCTGTAACAACAAAAACTCCTGGTGGTCTACAACCTTTACACTTTACTGTGTGTCTGATGTTTGTATACGATGTTCACAACTCTTCTAATCAACCGTCTTCAGCATGCGGCTCGTTCTTCATCTCCTTCACTTTCACTGAAGATTTCCTGGAGGCCTTCTTCTCCACTGCTTCCTTACTAGTCTCCTTCCCTTCTCTGTCTTTGTCCTTCTTTTCCTTTGAAGACTCCTTTTTCTCCTTGGAGGATGATGACTCCTTCTTGGACTCCTTCTTTGGCTCCTCTTTGCTCCTTGACTCCTTCTTTTCCCTTCGGGCCTCTTTGACTGGCTCCTCTGCTCCTCTTGTTTCTTCTGGTTGCTCCCTGGACACCTCCCTTTTCTCCTTTTCTTTGACTGGAAGAGAAAAATAAAAATAAAATAAGTATGATTAGTTCTTGATACTGTTTGATGACTCAACAGTTTTTGGTTTTTATGAAGCTTTAACATCATCATAAAAAAAGTAAAGAAGGCCGGAACCACACACTTGGCGCCACCAAGGGGCAGCCTGTTGCAGCACATCTGCTGTTAAGGCAAGAATTTCCCGTGTGGGATCAATAAAGTTAATCAAATAAAAACAAACACATAAACTGGATTAATAACTGATGCTACACTCTCCTATTAGATTTTAATTCATCTTCTCTGGTTTAGTAAAGTTAGTCTACAATGTCTGACAGAACCATTTTCCAGCTCCAGACCAGTTTGTGATTGACCGTCCTCATCACCTGTTATTGATTGACTTTGGTTTCCAGCAGGACCTGAACACAGCACGCTACATCTGCATCCTGAGGTCAGATCTGCTTTTACAGGTACAGAAGAATGTGACCTCGTGGCTAATGTTGGTTTGTCGGGGCAGATGGTGACGTGGATAAAGCATCTGGCTCCACATGTGCAGTAAAGTCAGGCTGCACACCGTCCTCAGACTGTCTGTCAGAACACCACATCAGGCCACAGAGGGCCACTCATCAGGTGGTCCGCTCATCACAGGGATGAGGTGACGGCTGCGCACTCACACGTGTTGTCATGCTAACGCGGCTCATCTATCTGACGTCTCAAGCAACAGGACAAATTGAGCTACGACAGCACCTGCTGCATGACAAAGAGCCCCACTTGACTGAAGTACACCCCAATTCTCCACCCCCCCCCACTGCTCCACCACTAACACACACAGACTAAAGAAAACACACTGTGCGGCCCCGCCTCCTCCAGATTGCACTGGCTCTCTGATAAGATGATAACGGGACTGTTGTCTGCCAACAATGAGACACACTTCTTATCTCCGGGAGAGCTGATAGGGTTTAGAGACTGGAGACTACAGCCTGGTATCTAACTGTTGCTCAGCCTGTGTGTGTGTGCGCACGCATGTGTCTGTGTTAGTGTGTGTGTAAAGAACAAGTGAGGATTCTAAGTGTCTGTGTGCGTTAGCCAATGCATGTGGGGATAGACTCCTCAACAGACTCCAGAGAGAAGCTCTAATCAGACGGCTCATCGTCTAGGAAGAGAGGGAGAGAAGAGGGAGGGAGGGGATGTGAGTTTACTCAGTAATGCATGGAATTACTTTGGTGAACCTGCATTATCCAACCAGTCCTGAGTTAAATCCAATCATATAGATGTGAAACTATACCAGGAAATGGACAATTTCTACTTTGGAGTTCGGAGACAGATGTGGATCACACGCCTGCTCTTCGTACAAACTCAGGATTCAACAAAGTAATTTTGGCAAACATGGATGAAGACAGTTTCACAAGCTTTACCTCAGATGACCACTAGTTGTTTTCTACATTATATCAGATGGAAAAAAACCACAGCCAGGTGGCGTGCTCATGTCACCCTCACGACCTTTTGGTGTTCGGTTTTATCTCTACATTTTGAACTTTTAAATGCATTACTACTTGTAATGTTACGGCCCATCCTGCTATAATAATAAAATAATCTTTTGGATTTAGCACAATAAAGAAAGCTGTGATACACATTCATCGACCGGCTGTCACCTATTTCTCTGCTCCAGGAATAAAGAAGAATAAAGTTTTGGTCAGCAATGTTGATTTATCTTTATTAATCACGATTAATTGTGATCAACAAAAAATTATGATTAATCATAAGTAATCTTCACCTATAGTGTGATTAGTCAGATTAATTAATAGATAATTACATTAATTCAAATACAAATCATTTGACAGTGGTTGAGCAGTTATTTTGTGTAGGATTGTCTATTTCTCTTGGTAATAAAATTACACTGTAATTCATAAGTTTAATAGATTTTTTGACAGTTGGTGATGAAGGTCTGCTCACTTCTTTCCCAGCTCAATATAAGATGCAAGATGCCAACCGATTAAGGAGTAATTGATCCCTGCAGCTATTGGCTTTCCTAATGACTCGGTGTGATTGTATTTACTGTTATTCATTGGTTTCAAATGTCTGTGGTTACTGCTCGCTGCTGACTAATCACCCTCAGGAAACAAAGACACTTCGAAGGCTCTCATCTAAAAACGGTCTCTCGTGGTTTTAAAGAACAAGATGGTTCTCTAACTTCAGGCTTCAAAACAGCAGTTCCTAAACCAAATGAGTGACATCATGGTGTGTTGACACTTGTAGCGGGAGTGATGGATTTTTCTGCTTCACACAACGGGGCACTTAATGAAGCGCTTGTGTTTTCCCACCAACGAAACAACAAACAACTCACAACAGGAACAAACTGAGCCGTGGATACAGCCGGGAGGAGTGTTGGTGCACACACGCAGCACACGCCAATCGTCGTGTGCACACAGAACAAGTGAGAACAAGCGCAAACACACAAATAGACGACCGCAAAGTGTTTGTGTAAAAGAGTACATTTACACATTCACATGCAAACGAATCCCTGCTCAGCCCCCAGAGGCCTCGCCACTTTTACAGTCAGACTTAAAAGCAAATGTAGCTCAGGGTGTGTCGTTGTCCGTGCAGTGTACGCTGACAGAATACAACTTTATAGTGGGTGTGTTCTCAGAAAGTCTTGTGTATGTCAGTGTGACCCCCTGAATGTGCTTAGTGATTAAGGCATGAGTAAATGTGCTTCACATTTGATCCGGACTAGATGTTTGTTCTGACCTGTTGACCTGGTCTGACTGTTTGGATCGGAGCTTCGCAAATTTTTCCATGCCAGCCCACAGACAACGCTACAAAATATGTAGAAGAAACATCAACTTTGAGAACATATAGATTTACTTTTATTCACTATTCAATAATTATTATATTGGTGTAGCATATGAAAATTAAGAACAATAAATAATTTAATAATTATAAAAAAATATATTAAAAATAATAATTGAATCATTTTTCCTTATCGTCACTTTTTTAAGACCCCCCCAGGATTCTATGTGTGTGTGTCACGGATGTAGTTTCTTTGCTTCATTCTGTTTGAATGATTTGTCAGTAATCAGAAACATTGCTCAGTACAAACTGGTCTCACATTCCCACACAACTCAAGAGAATTCTCAGTTGTGTTTCGTGAGGAGAAATATCTTTGGGACCAAAGTTATGTTAATTGTTTTCATGTCTGAATACATGCATATGGGAAAAATGCCTTGATGGACTCCATAAAAACACACCAAACACACACCAGTCCTGGTTGGCAGATGTCTCCTTCTTCATACACGGTTTATTTTTATTTTAGTCTTTTTTTTAAAAAAAGGAGGTTTTTAACTATTTCATTTGGTCTTCATCATCTCTGAACAACCAACAGTTCATAGATGATGAGTTTGTTGCGTGATGAAGGCTGAAGAGAAGCTATTCTTAGTGGTGCCATAGTGCAGAGTTTAGCATGCCTGCCATGCAAGCACAGGGCAGAGAGTCCTGGGTTTGATTCTCAGAGGGAGCACTTAATGACACCTCCCATATTAGTATGTTGCTTTGGATAAAAATGTCTGCTAAATGCATAAACATGTAATTTCTCTGTGTTTTTTGTAAATGGTCACAGCACATGCACACAACAATAAACATAGTGTATTATTGCCTTCATTGAATCCATCCATGAATCAGGAACAGTAGGCTACAAACCAGGAGTGCATCAAGGGGTGGTGGTGGTGGTGGTGGTTTGTGGGGGATTTGCCAGGGTGGGATTCAAACTGTCAACCCAGTGATTACAGGGTCGTTCTTATGCAGAACTAAGCCACAGAAAATGTCCAGGTATTCAGGTATAATGTATGTGCATACTGTATGTGCATACTGATTGGTCTACTATTAAAACATTTGCATGAGGGGAGAATCGGACAATGGTCGCCTGACCACCGGTCGTTTTAGAAAATTAGGCCTTTTGTGCAGCAAGAACAATGATTATTCTCATGTCTTCAATAATAAAAAGCAACACAACTGAGCGGTAAATGCTTTTTTGGCTGAAACTCTAAGAGTCTGTCCGTTGTCTGTGTAAGTTAAAAAAATGAATCCATGTGGAAACATTTTTATATTTAGTTTTCGTCCATTTCTCTCACACAGGCCATTGATTTTGGTTGTGGTGCTGAACGGACAGCTCCTATTAAGTGACCACACAGACTTTAGAATATTTGATCATTTACTGTTTCAGGTGATGGGCTGTCAGTTCTCTGTTTTTGGATTCATTTTGGAGATACTTGTGTGCAATGGTGTTACTGACTGTTTGTTAAAGTTGCTTTTCTTACATTTTGTTTAAAGAAGTTAAATGTACTGGAATGTCTAAGCACAAAAACTGTTGGTTACAGTTCTGACAGAAAGTTATGCAGCGTGTTCTAATATAAAACCTGGAACCTACATTTCATATCTTAGGAGATCAGGAGAAAAACATCTACATTTTTCTTCAGGAGTATGATAATCCTCTCCTTTTTCTTTTTTAACTCCATTAGCAAGAAATAAAGGCGGGCCGGGTGAGAAACCGTTTCTCCAGGGAGCGGTAGCAAATGGTCGGTAAACATTGACGTTGTAAGACAAGATGGCCGCTTCCCTGCCGTATGGAAATCCGGAGGGGTCGGGTCACATCTTGTCAATCTGCTAATTCAACAAACTCACAAAGTGGAGGTCTGTAGACTAAACAGAGCAGGGGTCAAAATAGTAATTTTTTGTTCCTCTGAGCAGCTGGGAACGAGGTGAGGCTAAGTCCTCGTCACATGGGACGGGAGCTGCTTGGAAATGCCTGGTGTTATTCTTCGTCTGTGGCCATTTGGGTCCCACGTGAATCTGCACCGACCATGTCTGGATGAGATCCGTTTGACAGGAAACCATGGTTAATGTAGTTCCTTACGCTGCGTGGTGTTGATTTAACTGAACGATCCTCCAGGGAGTACATCTATTACAGTATCACTCCTCCAAATTACTGCAGTGTTTCATTTTCAGGAGCCTGATCTAGAAACTCTCCTGCAGCTCACTCCTGCACCGGCCAGTGTGTGGCTGGTCCTGTGCAGTCAGGGAGTTTAGTTGTGACTCTAAACGCTGCTTCCCATATTTATTTGAGTAGAGATGGTTTATTACTGTGGTAGCTTCACCTCAACAGTATGATTTATTAAAAATATTTTTAGATAGATTTGGAATAGATTCCATTTTTGTGTGGATGTATTACTCAGGTTTGGGTTTGTTTGTTGTCAGTTCAGCAGCCATGGTAAGAAGTGGACAGGAAAAGTGAGTGAGTAATGCTCCGTGAACATCCTGCAGAGGTTCAAGTGACCGCTGTTGGAAAGAATAGGAATGGATTTTATTTCTGCTGTTGTTTTGGTGAAAAAAAACCCCAAAGATTCAATTTTTCGCGTGGTTTCTTACAGTGTTAAAGCCACTCTCCTCGTTCTACCATTACACCTGTTCATTGTGGTCACTTCACACAGCATTCCAACTCCACTGCCATTGTCTTCAGCTTCCTGTATTTTCTACATTGTCAATATACACTGTCAATATATACTGCTGACATTAACTTGACCATCAATATAGACTAGACATACTCAAACTATGGTCCAGGGGGCCTGATATGGCCCGTTTTTTTTATCGAGCCTGTTGAACTTCAAATTATATTATTAAATTAAACTATCATTAGACTGAGGTGTTTTACTCTCTAGTTCGCTTTGCCAATTGTGTGAACTTCCAACTATTTTTCCAAATCTCTTCCATCTCGCCCCCCCTGTCAAATCTTAGACCCCCTGGTATGCCCACGCCTGGTATGGCCTGTGGTTACTGCAGATGTACACACACTTCTGTTCTAAATACTCAGCACCAGTGAACATCTTGTTTTAGAAGTAAATCTTACAGCCTTTGCATTATTTGATTCCTCAAACATTTCCTGTATAATTTATTGCTGAAAAGTAAAGTCTTCCTCGGCACAAGACTGCTGTAAGGTCTGCAAAAAGACTCTCCTTTCAATGAGTCCAATCTTTTCATCTTTCCCAGAGTTTAGAGGGCAACACTTGTTTGTTCCTGGTGGAACAAAAACCAAAACCGCAGCAACAAAAGTCAGTGCGCCGATAAGACGATAGCAATCCATGCTATCTGTGCTAACTCAAAGCTTCATGTTCCGCCTGTACGCATGTGTTAGCGAAAGATCAATGCGCTGCATTCATCTGCAGGCAGCCGTAGTCAAAATACAGGCGGCCGCACAGATCGCCCGCATCGCTACCCAATCAGCACGGAGGAGACGATTTACAGCCGATTGACAGAGTCTGCTGAGGACGTGTGAGAATTTGGCAAGAACAGAGTTTGTGTGTTGTGTTGTATTGGGTGTTTAGTGCCATGTGGGTTTCAGTGGAACTGTAATGCACTGCTGTGTTAGTTAGTGTGTTTGTGTGGTGCAGATGGGGAAGTCAGACAATATGTTTGTCTTCCAAATGGTCCAAAAGAACTCGGTCACAAAATTATTTTCTCTAGAACAGTGATCAGTGATTAACTGGTGGCTCACGGCCCGCCAAACTGTCCAATCCAGCCTGCGACTTGATTCCAAAATAACGTCACTTTTATTTAATTTTATTTGAGTGTCCGACCCCAAGAAAAATTCGGGCCCTCCAACATTATAGTTGAAAGCTCTAGATGATTAAACAGTATACAGATGTACTGCACATGATAGGGTATATACAGTATGTGATTGCTGCATTAATACATTACTATTTAATTAAACAACCGAAAAAAAGCAATGCTACTAAAAACACAAATCATGTATTAGCTGACATTAGTCCAGGAATGACTAAAAACCAGTAAATGATTTCAGAAAAAAAGGAAAGAGAGAGAGAGCCTAAGGTGACTTCAAGCTCTGTGCTTGTGCCCCCTCGCTCTCTCTCTCTCTCTCTCCCTCTCTCTGGGTGTGGTATAGTGGGTGGGTTCATTCCCGCGGTCCAGAAAGATATTTTCTCTCTGCTCAGCTACGCCCTTCTACTAACCAACACTCACACACAAACACACAGACACACAAAAGCAGATATAATGTACAGGAAAATATACAGTGGCCAGTCTGGAGAACCAACGGTTGGCCTGATACAAAAGGTCATGAAGTTGGTGGTGACATAAAGTATATCTTTGTCCACCACGCACACACACTCACACACACGCACGCACGCACACAGACACAAACCACACAACTTCCTTGGTGTACTCTGCCCAAATACTGCTGACCACATCAAAGGGGACATTTACAAGACTGTGCAACCTACACACACACACACACACACACACATACACACGTGTCCCATATACACACAATTACACTGCCCATGTTGCACATGAAATAGTGGGCATTACGTGATGTGTTTTCCGTATTGTTGCGGTCTGTCTGTTGTGTTTCTGCTCTGAGACACAACACTCCATCGCTGCAGCCGCCTCACAAAACATCATTTTACTGGATTTCACAGAGATGCCTCAGCATCACACACCCACCAAATGTGCCCAGTGTGCTTTTGTTAAAAATACAACCTGTGTGAGAGTGTGTGTGTGTGTGTGGACGGCTGGATTTTCTGTCTGGTGAAACCACACAAATCACGGCCTGCCAACATCACTCACAGACATACACATTCACACAGAGGGAGGATGAAACACAAGCCCTTCTGGCTGCCCAGTAAAAATACGGTGTGGTGGGAGAAATCGCCCCCCGTGTCACCGGCAGCCCATGGGCTTGACTTTTGGACTTAACTGATGTGTCTGTAAACAGTGAAGTCTTTCTGCTGAGGACGGAGAACAGTGTGTGAGCTGCTCGCTCAGTCATCTCTCGACTGAATGACCGCTTTATGCAGTGACCACAGAGAAGCAGTGTGTGTACGGTCCCTCCATTGTCTGCTGTCACTAAAAAAAAACCTTATGATGTGAGTAAAAGAACATCTGAAATACCATTATTCATTCATTTGCCACCCTTTGAGGATTGCCGTGGGCGGAGCTGGAGCAGATCCCAGGTGATGGCGGGTGAGAGTCGGGGATCACCTGGACAGATTACTAGTCTTCATCACAAGGCCAACATTTAGAGACAAACAAGTTTCCTTTTTCTTTTTATACAAAGGCTGCATTCCTTTAGACTGATGAAGGAACCTAACCAAGGAACATTCCAGGTCGAACCAGAATTTAGTCTGAGAATATTTGACTAGTGAGTAACATGTGCTAACTCCCCAAACTGAGACAGACGCCCAGGGAAGTCGTCTGGTGTAACAACTGGAGAGACGAGCCGAAAGCAAGTTCATCACTGCATTATATTATATTATATTATATTATATTATATTATATTATATTATATTATATTACCATTGTCTCATTTTATCCATTTATTAGAATACCTGGACTACAGACAAGCCAGTCAACATTTCCTGTATTGTCCCATGTCAGATTCACAGTGTAGAAATTCTCAAAAACATTATTTCAACTTAGCTGAGGGATTTCCTTGTCCGACTCCGACTTAGTTTTTTTTTTCTTCGGGGATTGCAATGACGATGAAATTCAACCCTGAACAAAAACCATGCAGTTTATTTGGTGTGAACCCACCAATTACCTGGGGGTGTGTGACACCATCAACACTAAAATATGATTGGAACGGATACAGGGAGCCGACAAGTGACCCCTGAAACCGATTATAAAAATATTTGCAGATATTTTCATACTTTTTCATATTTCTTGGAGGCTGTTTTCCTTGTCACTCACACTGAGCAGCGGGAGGAACGGGCAACACCCAGACTGGCAAACCACAGAGAGAGCACGCTGCTGGTATGGAGACACACACGTATACACACACAGAAACACACACTAACCTTTCCTAACCTCTTAACCAGGCAGGAAGACCCCTGAGGAGCTGAGGGCCACCACAGTGTGTACACTACACCACGTGCACACATCCCCAAAATGATGCAACACACACACACACACACAAACGAACACAGAGTTCAACTTCTTACGTAGTATCCTCCCCGTGTCTATCCCACTCTTATAATCTCATGTTAAAACCTCTATAATCCCAGTGTTTTCTGTAAAACAAGGGTTTCAAACCTGTGGTTGGGGGGCCAGTTCCAGTCAAGTTATGTCAAGATAATGAATATAAAAATAACTTTAAAATTAAAACTAAAATTACAACCGCCTTTAACACGTTTGAATCGAAGAAGATCATGGAGGAACATATTCTCAGTCAACATTATATGAATATTATAATCATAATATAATAATAGCTGCACAGCCAACGTTTGGGCCTTGACACACCATTACCACTGCACTGTACGGATTTATGTTCCACTATTCTGTTGCATTTTAATGTTGTCCCCTGACTCTGTGTTTTCATTTTTAACTGGTGTTATAAAACATCAGAAATGTTCCCCGCAGATGACATCTCCACAGTGTGACCACAGTGTAACACAGATCCCTCACACTGTGTGTTTGTGTGGCACCAGGGCTGCCAGGTTTACGTCTAATAGTTTCAGCCATCACTGGTAAACCACAGGGACACACACACACACACACACACACACACAGTCAAATTGACTGTAAACACACTTTATTCCGCTGAATTAACTGGTGGAAAACTGGTACCTGGAAACACATGGCGCTCTTTCACAAACGCCAAATTAATTCCACACAGCCTTGGAGTAATGCTCAATATAATTTTAGAATTGCTTAGTTATTTTAATGACTTTTACCACAAACACACACATGTACCCACACATGTGCGCACCAACACATGTATGTGAACATTTTCCTAACTGTATCGCCACTGCTGTGCTCCTGTAATAAAAGGTGGAAAATATTTACTTTTTATTTTTCAAGTAATTAAAAAAAATGCAAATGGAAAATAACTTACATAACTTAAACTTAGAATAAATGGAAAATGTCAATACAGGACAGTACAAAATCATCAAGATGATATTATTTGGTCTAACCTTAAATGGCAGTCTGCCATATTTTGAATTGTTAAAAATTAAAAAATTAAAAAGGCTGCCCCACAACACAGAGATTCATCCTTCTACCCATCCAACCATCCATCCAACTATCCATCCAACCATCCATCCATCCGTCCTTCCATCCATCCTTCAACGAGTCTTGAAAATGCCACATAGTCTAATTTTTCCAGCATGTTCAAACTACTGTTTTAACTAACCTCCTACTGCTGCTGACCTATTCAAACCTGATGCCAGTTAGTGTTCGGCGCTAACAGAAGGTAATGTCTGCACACATCACTCACTAATCTGTGATGCAGATACAGTTGACTTTGGTCTGAAGCTTGTTTGTTACATCTGCCAGGTCAGTGTATCACTGGTCTGAAGCTCTGTTTGTTTTACTGTTGAAAATGCTGAACAAATCTGAAGCTAAGGCAAAATTATTTTTCACCGTTTTTGGGCCGACATTTCAAAACAAGGAAACAATTTAGAATGTAGATGCGAAACAGCCTGTGCACATGTAAATGACCCAAAACATAAACACACAAACAAACACACGCGCTCATGTACACAAATGATTAAATGACCACTCCTGTGCCTGGCACTTCACTTCCGTCACTAAATCAAGGCTCTGGTAACAAGTCTGCATTCCGCACAAACACACACACACGGAGAGAGTCACAAAGTCAAATTCAGAATGAAGTACAGAGACATATTCATAAGCAAACATTTGTAGTAAAATAAACCACATATTTATTGAAAACAACACCATCCCTAACACACACACACACAAGCATGCATCTGCATCAAACAACTACACACTTGTCTTCCCAAACAGTGGACATCACCACTAATGAAGCACTTACGTGTCTGTCACTTTCACCACTAACGTTATCTGTTGCCACAAAGGCTGCTAACACTTTAGCACTGGGTGCTAACACTACAGTTGGACTTTGCAGATTCCAGTGCAGTGTCTGGTTGTCTTCACTCATTTCAGTGAAAGTGCAGCTTTGGTTTCTGTTCTTTCTGCCTTGGAAAGTCTGAATTGATCTCATTATTCTCTAACTATGTTCATTTATTTTGGTTTCTGAGGGCATGCAAAAACCATATTTGTTCCTCGTGTTAGGAATTTGCAATATGTTTGCCAGAACCTGCCAGAACCTGCAACAGCACAGAAAGTTCAACTTGTAACACTTGCACCATTAGCAAAGAACACCATCAGACTAACAATGTGGCAACTAGGAAAGTAGCCCATCAGAAGTAATAACTTAAGTAAGATCTGCAATAAACTATGACTTCAGGTCTGTAAATTGTAATTGATGTGAACTTGTTTTTGATGCTTCTTGAGTTAAACACTTCAACAGTTTTCTAAACTATGTTCCCATTTGGAGGAAAATAGACAATACATCATTTTAATGCCTCTAAATTCTGCGCACACAGGGCTGTAAGTATAGAAGAACACACACCTACATATGCTGTGACCTTTCCATTTTAAAGCCTACAACAACTGCAGTACAACTATGGTTGTGTGTGTTGGTGAGCATGTGCGTGAGTGTGTGTGTCGTGGTCAGTGTAACCTAATTGCAGAGGGAAGTGTCTGGCAGGCTGTCTCTCCTCTTAGTGGCTTAGGATAGTCATCATCATCCTCATCACTGTTGTCGTCCAGTGGATAGTGCATCCTGTCATTTTACAGCACCTCACACACGCACACGCACACACGCACAAAACCAAAAGTGCACTTACAGGCACGTGTAGAGTCCTTAAAAATTCATGAACTTTTTCACTTAAGGTTTAAAAGAACCTGCTGTTATGAAGCTACGTGATAAAACCCCCGCTTGTACTGTTTGGAGCAGACCCGTAATTTCACACTGTCTAATCTGATCAGGTGAACTGACCGACTGGACCAAAATAACCACAGGCTCACAAAATTTATAGCTGGAGATAAGGTTAGAAACCAAACAGGAAACAGGAAGTCTGTGGAACTGAGGAAAAAAGCTAAAGAAACACCAACTGTCAACTTAATCAGTGATGCCTTTTTTTGTTTCTCCTGCAGTAGTTGGAGTTATAAATAGTAACAACTTTGTGATGTCTGTCTGTTTGGGTCAGTGTCTTAAACTGAAATTTTTACCCATTAAACATGAAGACAATTTTAAACTGCATCACTAGAAAATTGATAAAACTTTGACTAAACAACCAATGTGAGCTGCCCGAAAAATAATGCCTGTATAAAAAAAATCAAATTCTGCAATTTAACTATGCTCACAGAAAATTGTGTTGTTTTTGTGTTATTAAAGGGACTAACGTTACAGCCATAAAGATAAACTTGAGTGTCTCCTGAGAAGAGTTGACTTTACTGGCGACGGGAGAGAAGAGAAAGAAGGGAGAGAAGGGAGAGAAGGGAGGTGTTAAAGGCACTGTTGACACAACAGATAACACAATCCTATAACAAAAAACGTATCACACCCACACACACACACACACAAACGAGTCTCTCTGCTCCGACTGTGCAGCTGAAAGTGTGTTGTCATGTCCACACGTGTGAGAAGATTGTGAATTATGACCGTGTGTCAGTGCGGGAGAGGATACTGCTGTCTTTGTGTGCGTGTGTGTGGAATAAGAATTATGTGGCATGTGAGTTAACGCTTATCCGTGTGAAAAGTCAAGGAAAACAAGCAGTGTCTGAACAGCGGGGAAAAAATGGCGTTCCTGTGTGTGACTTGTGGGCTGAGAAGATGAATGAAGGTTGTGACACTTAGTCAAACAACTCTCTGTTTCTTCACTCTATCAGTTCAGTAGCCTGTCAGGGTTTCAGAGAAATGTTTTCTCTGTGTGTGTTTGCACTCTTTTCAGTTATCTTTTCAGGGCCTCAGCTGGTAAAAAGATTAGCTTGGACCAAGGTTCCCACGTACACACACAGAAGTGGAATTAAATTGTGAACTGCACTGAATAACTATAGTGTAACTTTGGAGGGTCATTCGTAGTGATTATAAATGAAGGGTAGAAAGGACAGCTGAGAGAACTACGACCTGGCTAGGCTTAGCTAATCCAACTAAACCCTCAGATAGTTGTTTTTTAAGTTGTCTTTTACGCCAAATCCTAAAAACTATCTTTTTAAGTTGACTTTTAAAACTGAACATATACCCATTTGTAAATATCTATATAATGTGGATTACTTTTTTTTAGTAAATTCTCTTACTAGCTAAACTGTTGTGTTAGGAGGAAAATGACTGCTTAAAAACGTACTCCAATATTAGTTCATATTATATTTGTGGACAAAGGCATTCATGGAACACATGGATATGCAGTAGTTTGACTTTAGTGAAGGACCAATATTTAGAGGACGGGGATGGAAGCTATTGTCATGTCCTAAGAGAAATAGCTGCCCCTCCAGCTCCAGTGCATGTCTGGTATTGATCGATAATGACTCAAATGTGTTGCCTGCTCCAGAAATAATGCCCAGCATCAGCGCTGCTGTAACTTATCAGTGGTGTCAGTACATGTGCTCGGGCCCTGTATCAGCATGAGGCAGTCGTTTTGGAAACGATCTGACTCTGTGGTCTCCTCTGCCTGTCTCTCATCATTATAACCACATTAAAAAATAGAAAAGAAGGAACCGTGACTGATTTTATACAACGTCCACATGGTCCCTCTTAAATCCTGACTGCGCAGATGAGGCTCAACAGAAGTGGTTCATAGAAACAATAAAGAGAATTATAGACTTTCATATTTTCCGTCGTGCCTCTGCACTCTGAACATCTCTCGTCTTTAACAAGTGAGTTATCAGGAGAAGAAAACACAGACTTACTGAGGGTGAAACCGCTGTCGCAGCTGCGCACAAGACCGGTGATGAATATGTACGTGCTCGATGTGGAATACATTATTCCATATGAAATATCGCATTCATCACAGAGAAATGACGGCAGTGTAAGGCGAGCCACGTATTTACGGTACGCTGCCATCACACTCGCAGATGTGAGGAGATCAGTTGTCAGGGACAAGGGGCTTTGAAGCTGATCCCCCTCCTCAATCCTACCGTGCACACGGCTCCATGTGTGTGGTTTTTATGATGCATTTATTTGAAAATGATTTCCATCTTCTGGCTGTTCAGACCATGAACGTTGTCTTGAGGGCCTTTCAGATAAAACTGAAAACATGTTTGTTGATTTGTCTTAAACCTCATCAAGCAAAGGTCGTAATCAGGCAACACCATATAAACAGCAACGCCACAGGAGACATTTATGTATTAATCAGTTAAAGTCATGGTCATGGTCTACCAACCATATATCAATAATGACTCAGACTTTTTTCCTGTGATGCATCTGTCACTCTGAATTTGTCCATCACCATCACAAAAATCAACAAGAGACTTGGAGCTAATACCTGAAAAAACAAAAAAGAAAACTACCTTGAACCCATCTGCCAATTTGCCTACACCACCCTCAAGTACTATCCTGCCACTCCTGACTTCCTTATTCAGTACCACAGGTTCCTCTTGATCCACAAAGACACAGTGGCTCTCCTTTTGACATTTTCAACGCTGATCTTAGACAACAGGAGAATCTGAAGCTAATTTACGGACACAACTATACAAAAATACTTCTCCTTCTATGAGTATTTCATTATTTACTTCCTCTAACTCTCCAGTGCTGCTGTTAACAAACTTGTCAAAATATGAACTATTCGTTAAAGGTGTAACTGTTGAGATCAGCAGGTCTATGCTAGCTTAGAAACATCAGTAAATAGCTATGTACATTTCCTATACGTAGTATTGAGTATTTCAGAGATACAATGGTGGCCAATGAGCATCATTTGTACTACATTCCTGTGAACAAAGAAAATAAGCAGGAACACTGGTAAATATCGCATGTCAAAGACAGGATAACACAACCACAGAGCGGCTTGTGTTCGATTAAAAAAAGCAAAAAAATAAAACTTAATTAACATCATGTGAAAATAAAATCAGATCTTGATGCCAGTTGGAATTTAGACACATTTGTTTTGCCTGGTTTTTAACTAATCTCAGATCCTCTATCACATGTTACTGGCCCTGCAGGTTTGGCTCCACAGAGTTGACTTCAATTTGACTCCAAAGTGTTTTTGTTAAAAATAATACTTTCTCCACAGTCACAGCCTCAGGGGTTTACATTAAGGCCAATACATTAGCTGGTATTTTAAAGCTGCACAGGGGTATTATTAGGGCACTGATTAGGACTGAAAGGGCTGCATTAGGGTTTACTGATTAATTAAAAACTTTCTTGTCTCTCAAAGTGAGTCATAAAAAGGCTTCGTCCTGTCTGTCTGTCTCTGAGCCCGTCTGTTTTTCACCACCTGGTCTAAATGGTTCATTCATGGCTGTGATGGATGGCCACCAGTGTGTGTGTGTGTGTGTGTGTGCAAGATACGGTCAAGTGTGAGTACTGAGACATACTGTGCTGAGTGTGTGTGTCCAGCATGGGGGGAAATATATAAAAGTACGCTCTCAGGGCTCATTGGGTTGTGTGTATGAGAGTGCAGGAAGTCTTCACCACGCATGTTTAATGACACCATTTATCTCTGACCCTGGTGGGCATGTGTGTGTGAGACTGTGTGCAAGTGTGTGTGTGTATATGAGGGAGGGATGTGCTGTTTAGGCCACCCTTTGTGCTGAGTAGAATAGGAAAGGTACCATTTAAATCAATGAATGAGTCATAAAAGGGTTCACAGTGAAGACTGAAAACAACTTGAAGTCCAGGTGCTCATTAGACGATGGACTGTTTGCATGTCAGCTGGGCCATCAAAGGATCTGGGGCTGCAGAGGGTCAACGTGCTGTCTCTGACTGCCCCCTGACATCGTCTGAGGGCATCTCTGAGTGGTACAATTCAGCTAAAGTGCCGCACGTACTACACTACCCACTATCACCTGCACGATGTCAGCAGAAATGAAACCCAAACACAGAAGTGCACACTTCACTCTCTGCAACAGGACCTGGGGCTTGTTACGCAGACTGCATTGAAGTGTGGAATGTAGTGAAGTGGCCTATTTTAGAAATATTTGTACATATATATTTAAATATATGTACACAAACATATATATATGTACATAGTTTACATATATCTATCTATATATGTATATATACATATATGCACACACGTTTATATGTATACATATAAATATATACATATAAACATGTGTGTGTGCATATATGTATATATACATGTATACACATACCTATGTATAGCTATACATATACATGTAAAGTTTACATATATCTATCTATATATGTATATATGTATTTATAGATATATACTTATATGTATATGTTTTCCATGTGGTGACTATATCTATTAACTGTATCTAAATTTGACAAAACAATAGTACCAATAATTGTATTAATTAGGTTGCGACTATAACTAGCGACCTTGTAGTTTCTTGACCTTACAGTGAGATCAATTTTGAGATTTTTTATTTTACATGATTTTTTAATCATGTATGTGTAAAGGGAACTCAAACCCACAAACAGTTGTGCAAACCGACACACATAAAAAAAAAAAAAAGCACATACAGGTTCAAAGACAGAGAGGTCTCCAGATAGAGCAGGAGGTCATGGGAGAGAGACTGTGCTTACAGAAGAGAAGAAATCGTTCCCTCGCTCCTTCTCTCTCGCATAAACTCCTTTTCACACTGCATCACACGGAGGGGAAGAGGTTATGATCCCTGTGGTCACATCCCCAGTCGGAGGAAGAGACCAGCTTCCTCTAAAATAGCAAAACCTGTGCATAAATGGCTCCTGGCTCCTCGTGTTTGTTTAGCCCCCTTGAGAAATTCTAAGTAAATACTGTCTGATTAATGTAAAAACACAAGTTGTGTGGGATTTAAAAAACATTTTGACACGTTTTAAAATGACACTACAAAAAGAATGTTTTTGCTGCGTCATGTCACCCCTGCTCTCCTAGGCTCAAACAGACGAAATGTAAAGCACGTCAAGGGCAAAACACAGAAATGATGAATTACAAAATAATTTATGAGCAAAGCAGGAGGCGTGAGAGAGGTAGATGTGTTTTTACACATGCAAACTTCATTAAGTTCCCAGGTGCTTATGTCCAGTCGGTGCTGCCAACAGTCTCACAGTCTGACAGGAGGAACCACAGAGTGGTCACTTACTCAGAGAGATGATACTGATCATTTTAATAACTCCAAAAGATAACTGGTCATTGGGAAGGACACAGACGGCCATGGGGAAGAAAATCAATTAAATATAGATATTTATTGGTGTTTGTCTAACAGAAGTCTGTCCATCCACTTTCACTGTTAACTCCCTGTAACTCCATATGACATTAGAACTGCACTGAATGACTCGTTATGTTAAAAGTGAAGTCAGGGAGCGCGAAGGAGAGAGTGAGCGAGGGAGAGAAACAGACTGGAGAGGAAGTGTGTACATTCCAATCTAATCCTGATAGGACGTAGCCAGTGGTTACGAGCCAGGACAGAAACGCTCACTCTTACACACACACACACACACACACACACACACACACACACACACACACATATGCTCTGATAATGCTGATTATTTATGAGGTTGTGGTTTAGCATTGTTTGTTAAGGGCTTGTGTGAAAGGATGTCAGTACTGACATGTGTCAGTGTGTTTTGTGAGGGTGTGTGTGTGTGTATAATCTCCCCGTATCCGCTCTGTCGGATAAATATATCACATTAAGACAGAGTTATTTAAAGAATGAATGACAATGAATGAACAAGCCACGAATCCCGCTCGTGTACGCGTGTGTGTCTTGCGGTGCTGAGTAAACACAGAGTGTGTATTTGCTCTGGCACAATGGGAACAAAGACGCAGTGTGTCTTGGAGCGAGAGAGAGAGAGAGAGAGAGACATTGATAACATATAAGGTATTTATCTTGCATAGAGACTTTTTTTAATACCACGTGTCATAAATCTGCTAATGTAAAACAGACACCCCCCCCCACCCTGTGCCCTCTTACTCTCTCACCCTCTCTCTCTCTCTCACACACACACACACACACACTGGGTATTCCTGGCCAGTATTGTGTTGAAAATGGTTTTCTTTGGTGTTTTTTCCTGTTTGGAACAATGACGTGTTGAAGGTCAGACTTTCACTAAGGCACCAGGAAAAAAACTGCTGTCGTCTCATCAGATAAGAGACAGTTTGACGGATGAAGTACGACTGCATTAGTAACTGTACTAAATCCAGCTGATTAGTGTGAAGTAGTAGTGCGATTATTTAATTGTGGGTTGTTTTCTAACAGTGATTTACAGTTATCTGGTTAGACGTCAAAGTCGTCAGCAAACCGACCCGGGCAGTATGGTTGTCATAACGCTGTAAAAATGTCTTCATGACAACTAGTGTGTACTCTAAATCAGGCTGGTAAAATAAAATAAAGATATCGTAAAAAAATATTATTGGTCTACATAAAAGTAATACTTTGCCTGGAGAATCTGGAAACCTTTCCACAAAGTCGACCACAGATGTTCCCTTTCACGTTTCACTGTGGAACTAATATATATAGATATTCCTCTTGTTCTTTCAGCTGCTCCATACGTCAGCGGTCGACACAGTGGATAATCATCATTTATGATTTGGCACAGGCTTTTACGTCATGAAGCTCTTCCCGACTTAACCCTCAAAACGTACCCTGCCTTGGCGCCTCACTGACTGGGTGTGATGGGTAACGTGGTATGATATGTCTCCCCTACGAACTCTGGTAACTTGGAATCGAACCCCTGACCTTACCGTTGGTAGGTAATGGAGTCTATGTGCTGACACCATTAACTTTTTTATAATTTTAGTTAAAAAACTGGAAACCTAAACAGCTGCAATGAGAACTGTACATTGTTTTCAGATAAACTGCATGTATTAAAGAATTTAAATATTTTAGAATTTTATTATAGATTTCTGTATTATAAGGTACTATAATAAATAAAAAAGGAAAACCAACCCAGCTACAGGCTAGAACACACACACAGGCTGAAGAGCAGGAGATGTGGTAAATTTATTCCCAGTTTCCTGCAGCGCTAACTGTAGCATTACATTCAGATGGTGCTTAGAAAAGAAAAAAAACACAGAATGTGTGTGTGCGTGTGTGTGTGTTTCCCGTTCCCTCCTGAGAGTCAGGATGCTCGGTTTCATTTTTCTGTGCATGGATACTGTCGAGCTGTCGCTTCAACCTTTAAGAAATTGTTGGAATTTGGAGTCACATTGGAGACTTTCCACTCTACTGTATTCAAACCCTGGTTTAATTCCAACCTTTTGTCACTGAATTTCCCACAAGGAAAACAGTCCTAAAAATAAAATAAAATGGAACAGGAAAAAAGCAAACTCAGCGACTGTCATAGACGGGAATCTATCTGAAAATAAAGGCCTTAGAGTACTAAAATTAGGGCCGTCAAAATAAGCACGTTAATTAATTTGTAACTTTTGTTATTGTTTCTCTAATACATTCTATTCCAGTAATAAAGAAAAACAATTGTTAAGACATGTTGATATATCTTGATTAATCAAGTATATTGGTAATTAGCTACCCAGAGGTCAAAATAATTTTCAAATTTTCTATCTTGTAATATTCTTAATCAGATAAACAGTGTTCATGTTTTATTATATATTTAAATATATATATTTATATTGTTGGTTTAAACATGTAGGTTTCACATGGTTTAAAGAAATTGATTAGTGAATGAGGTTACAGTAAAAAGTTCTATAGTTACAGTAACAGATGATGATCAGATCAGGGTCAAAAGGTCGCAACGCTATTATTAACTGTAATATTTGCAAAACAAAACCAACACTGGTAATGTTTACAACACTACTTTATATAACGTCTGACCGACCAAATCCGAGACGTTCTCAGACGGAGAAATCATTCTAAGGGTGTGTGACGAGGCCCATCGTGTGAATTTTATTACAAAAAGGAACAAACACAGCACTAACCACAGGTGAATCATGGGAAAATGACCTCAGACATTTTCCAAAAACCCTCTTGTCTCTCTCTCTCTCTCTCTCTCACACACACACTTGTTTTAGATGGGCTGACATCACCGACTGGCCCTCTCTTATCAGCTCTTCTCTCCATCTGCTGCTCACACTTTGCTTCTCTCTCATCTGCTCCTCTGCTGCTTCAGCTCAACTCCAAATGTGTGTTGGTTATTTATGGCGTATGTGGGTTTCTGTGTGTGTCTCTCTGTGTGTGTGTGCGTTGGGGGAGAACAAAAGGAAGCAGATGACTTCATCTCTTTGTGAAGACTCTCAGAAGCCTCCACTGTCACCTGTGTTTGATAGAGCCTCTGCTCATGTGGCCTGTCTGGGCCCTTCTTTTAATCTCCTTATTGTCTTGGAAGTGTCAGCGTGTCAGCGGGACACCTGGCAGTCAGACTGGGAACATCAGCGGGACCGACAGACAGACGGAGAGAGACAGGGAGAGAGAGAACGGCACAGTGGACTGTCTCTGATTTGTGGGAAAGAGAAACAGATAGAAGGATGAAGAAAACGACCTGCTGTTCTCTTAATTAAAAGCTGTCACGGCAGATGACTCCGTTACCATAGAAAGCATGCACAAAAACACACACACACATGCACACACCCACACGCACACAAACTTGCCTTCCTTTGAAGACAAAATCCGCATACTTAGATCCCAACAACGTGAGGAATCTCTGGACACGAGCAGGAGGAAGAACACAGAAATGACACTGTCAATTATTAGAGTGCAGGAAAGAGACATTTGAAAGAAGACACTAAGGTCTGATTGATGAGGAGCGACTCTGTCTCAGACCGGCCAGATAAAATGCCCCACTAAACTCAAACTGGATGAGCAGAATATTTTTAGCCTAAATATATGGATGTAGTTCTACATCGATAAACCTCCAGCCAGTCTATGGTCAGCGACTCCTGCCAGAAACACTGGCCTGTAGTAGAATCACCACCTTCCATCCATAAAATTAAAGGGACGTTGTCCTGCAGCACAGCCTGGCTCTTTATACATCACCATTTACATTATTTACTGTATCATTACATCATAAATTCAAGACATGGAGATTAATTTTCACTTAAGGTTTGTTATTACCATATGGTCAGCTGTGTTTTTTTCCCCAATTGATCCCCTGTGGGTTTGCCTCTGTATTGCACCTTTAATTACTTGAATTCCTGCTCAGGTTTTTACAAGGGCTTCATGAGTCCACAAACAACAAAATGGTGTAAAATGTTCTTTATGATAAAATCAGTTTCATAATAGGCATGGCTCGATCCGATACTCATGATCGGGATCGGTCTGTAATTCGTCAAAATATCAGGATCAAACATTGAAATAAACAACCATAGCCTTAGGTATCAGCAAACACGGACACAATTGCCTGCCCAATGACAGCCCAAGCTGGGGAAGAAAAGAAGGTATCGTATTAACATTGGTATCAGTCGATACTCAGAGTTGCAGTATTGGTATCAGTACTAAACATAAAAAAGTTGTATTGAGTCGTTGCTATTTTATAACATTATGAAAATATTCAAATCCATCCGTACTCTCCTCCAATAACGGGGTGAGTTTCATTAGACAAATTAGACAACAGACAAATGTTCAGCCCCCGCCCCTTGCTTTGATCACACTGCTTAAAAGATTATGATACAGACATTCATGACCTCTACATGTGCTATGCCAGCATGATGCTGTTGGGGAAAACTGGAAATAAATACATTTCTACAGACACTCCTATCACTCACCTAAATGAAGAAATAGTTTCTTCAGCTCCAATAATAATGTTTCTTCAAACAACAGGACCAGATCTTCTCTACAGAGGCCACCGTGTTGGAAAACAATGTTTTTCACATTAGCGTAACACAGAGAAACTAAATATCTCCCGTCTTTATTGATAACTGAAGGCAACCATATGTTCAAATGGGAAAGTTGATTTGAGGGTAACTTCAGCGCTAGATTTAAATAAATTGCCCTTCTGGGACATTACAGTTTAACCTCACATAAACCTGGTCCGATGCAAAAATGGAACACTCATCTGGATGCCATTTTACAAACTGAAAAATAGCCGCGATATAGCTGCTGCTTTAAGCACTGGAAATTCTGTAGAGGTTTTCCACATTCCTTTCAAAAATATATGTGTAATTTAATTCCTTAGTTCACTACAGTCTGAGACGATACGAGAAGAGTCGCAGAAATCATACTTTTTAATGACTGAAACAGAGGAATAATCAAAGCAAATCTGCGGCGATCATTAGGCTGTTACTGGATCTCCATGTTAAATGAATGGAAATCTGTTGTTTTAGATGAAAGGTATTTGGCACCGAAGCACAGACAGAGTTAGAGTCTCTATGTAGAGCCCAATACTGCATGTACTTTGTATGAAAAAGTGGATGTAGTGCTTATGTTCACGAGGATGAGAAAAAGATAACATACAAGAAAAACAAAAGGGGGAAAGAACAGACAAGAAGAAAAACAGCAGATGGAAAGCAAAGAGTAAGGAATAAAAAAAGAAAGGAGGAAGAAAGAAAGAGAAACAGGAAATGAGTGAAGTAAAAACAAAGATGTGAAAAAAAAACACTGCTGCTGCTGCTGCTGCAGCCGCTGCTCTGGATGACAAAGTAATGACACTGGGTGATGACAGGTTTACGCACTGTACGCTGTAAAAAGTTGAAAAACTTCTCGCAGCACACTCGCTGTTCGCTCCGAGATGAAGAGATGGAGGTGGGAGGACAGGGAGGGTGACGGAGGGTGAGAAGAAGAGGGAGAAGAAATTATAAATGGTTCGAGAATTAGGAAAAGAGGTTAATGGAATAAAGGAAGAAGAAAGAGCAGATGACGGAGGCGCTTCAGATTTTTTAAAGCCGGTCAGCAGGTTTAATCCCACCTTAAAACGACAGCGATCGTTTTACAGTGGGGTCACAGAGGGTCGGCGACACTGGGTGTGTGTGCACGTGAACACGAGACCTTGTGCTTGTTAGCATGACCTCTGCGTCGCACCTCGGGCAGAGTGACAGTGAGTTTTGGCGACATCTGCTCATTAACAGCCGCAGCACTGATCATGACCCTGCTGTGTGTGTGTGTGTGTGTGTGTGTGCGTGTGCGGTTGATTCCAACCTGCCAGAGAACCGAGGCTCAGTTCATTCAAATCCTCAGAGAAAACTCTGCCAATACCATAGAAAACATAGACTACACCTGTACCTTTAAAGGTTTTAGATTCTGATTAGGTCTCTGCACTGACTAAAAAATAAATGTAAACAATTTAACTAAACCAGCAACTCTGCAGAACTGAACTCCCAAACAAAAGGCTAGCCAACATTTGACCAGTTCAAAACCTGAACTACCTTATTGAAAAATGAATAACTACATACAGATTTTCTTTGGCTAGCACTAGTACTCTTTACTGGATCTAATTTACACGTAAATATAGGGTAGAATTCCTGCAGTTATACACAGTCATCAAGGTTCATGTTGTCCACACAGGTTTTAAATTCCAAAGAAGAAGATAGTAAATTAAAAATAGGATAAAAACCCATGGAACTACAACTATGATTTCTTCAATTTAAACTAAAAAAAAAAAAAAAAATTAAAAATGTTAGAAAAGTCATAAACACATATTAATATTTAACTGAAATTTGTATCTTGCCCTGATAAAGGCCAATTTAATCTATTCCAGGGCTGCCCAATAAGTAGATTGGGATCGACCAGTAGATCAGTGGGAGTGCTCTTATATCATGAACCATTAAAATTATATATATATATATATGGGATGTCTGATATGCTGATATTGTCTAAACATTTAATTACTATAGTGTGTAGTAGTAACCATACACTGTAAGACTGACTAAATTAAATTGCTCATTACAGTAGAGCTAAATGCAATGTAATGTATAATGTATATATAAAGTATATTTAGTTGATGAGTAAATATATATTGAATCTTTACAATGAAGGTAGATCACTTTAAGCCTGGTCATTTTAGTGACTCCCACGCCCAAAAAGTGTGACTAGCCCACTATCCTTGTTTCCATGGTGACATTTACCACTATGACACCAACTGTCTGTTTGTTCACATTACTACACCAAAGATAATCTGCTGTGAGTGAAAAATATATGTGTGATCAATTTACTAAAATAAATAAATAAAAATGCACAAACTGAGAACAGTAACTTTATATGTGGAGGGGCAATAAAAAATAAAATATTCGGAGCAGGAGGGAGCCAAAGGAATAGGATATGTTTCTTACTGAAATCTGACATTTCTATTTAAACCAATACATTTTTAATGGATTTCAGTTGTTGTGTTTTGTGGCCAGGTTTCACTTGCAGCTTACTCTAAAAATACAGCAGACTCCCATGTGTATTGTTTGGATTGCTTCAGCGCGGCCCTTGGTATGGACAACATGATTACCACGGGCACAGAATGGCAGCTGGCAGCACTTCTGGGCACTTCTGCCTTCGGTGTGGCCCGGGGCGTAACCCTATACCTTAAAGCTAACCACAGCTCACATCATGCCTCCAACCCTAACATGGGCCTCAGATGTGAGGTTCTGCCCAGGCTTTGGTCCACTCGTGGACAAATGGTTCAGACAAGGACAGTGTTTGTAGCAGACAAGGCTCCCAAGGAGTCCACAAAAACGTCCACACAATAAGGGGACCTGGGACACATTGATCACATTTCCCATGAATGCTACAACATGACCTGCTGTTATTGTTTTACGTGTTGTCAGAAGTAACAGCGTGAGCAGCTGCAGACTGGAAACAGCTTTATGGTCTGAATTACTCCTGACATTTTGATTGACAAACACTTTCCGAAAGGGGCTTTAAATGTCTCCTTGTCTTAATAAAGACTCTTCGACAGTTTCCAGTGTGAGAGCACCTGGTGCAGAGAAGAGGTTTTTTTTCTGAACCTCGATGATGAGCGACTGAGGAAGACTACACAAACGAGCTTATGGGGAGCCCACGGGTCACAGGTTCAAAGTAAGCTCGGAAAGTTTTATGGAGGCGAGGTCTGATGTCGCTGCCAGGATGTAACCAAAGCAACATCCGGACACACACACACACAACAACAGCAGCAGCAAAGACGAGCTCTTCATCTACAGCTCGTAAACAACTCTGTGGACAATCTGCGAGAAAGAGGGACAGACAAGAGGGACAACAGGAGACTCCAAACTGTACTACATCTCCTTTACCACCGCCTCCTCCTTATACACACACACACACACACACACACACACTAATCTGTGTGAACATATAGGCCCCATTGCAGCCTGTTCACGGCCAATGTGTTCCTAAACCGGCGGTGACTTTCTTATCTGATTGGTCAACGGCCAGGAGGCTAGTTTGAGGTCAGACTGAACTAATGGCTGCCGCTGCATTAACCACTTAATTTTCTGCCTTAAAAATACACACTTTACTGATAAGAAAACAAGGCCAACACAGAAGGAACTGAGGATTTCAGAAGGCCTCCGGAATGTCTCACTACTTTGAATACATCTGGATATCCTTTGAATCCTTTAATAGTTTGAATAACAAACAATAATTAACAAATAAATAAGGTAAATAATAAAACTGTTCATAAATAATGGAGATCATTGTGGCTCACAAGCTATTATTTCAAATAATGCCATGTAAGTGGACTGAAAACTATATGTAAATATATATATTTATTTATATATGTGAATGAAAGTCCAACTAAGACTCTGGACTTTTCCATTCCAGACTGGCTTGAACTGGATTTTTACATCGACTTTGAAGCTGCCTTTATTTCTAATGACGTCTTTCTTTTAGTAAATCTTACTTTATGGAGCAACTCCGGATTTTGATTCTACTTCAATTTTGCAACTTTCCTTTTACATCCATTTCTTATACACAGTCTAGTACTCAGTCTGACAGTTCCATATTTGACAGTATCAACTTTTTTTAAAATTAATAATTATTTTCAGATTGTTTACCCATAATGAACCAATTATTACTCAAAAAGGCAAAGATCACTGATTATCAACTGGAGGCCTGCGGGCTGAATGCGGCCCAACAAACTGTCCAATCTGGCCCGTGACTGGATTCTAAAATTTTGAATATCAAAAGAGAAAATATCATGTGTCTCCACTGTTAAAGCAGCTGAAAAAGCAACAACTAAGGTGTCCTTCCAGAACAATTCTGGCCCTCTGACTAATCTAGCTGGTGACCCCTGGCATAGACTTTCCCTGCTACACAAAAATGCACTGTAAGAATGTGAGGTAAGATGAGAAGATGAGAAAGAAAGAAGCAGAGCGCCGGGCGACCTGTGTTTGATCACCTCTGACAAATTATCGTGCTTAATCCACGCTTCATGTCGGTGTCTGCGTCGTACAAATAACAGGAAATTGGTGGATACGATTACACATTATATTACACCTCCAGCAATAAAAACGAGCCGTGCCACCTCTCTTTTATCTTGTCCTCTATCTTTCATCATTTCAGGATGAGCCGCTCAGCATGTATCTCTCTCTCTGTGTGTGTGTGTGTGTGTGTGTGTGCTGTTAAACCATGTTCTCATAGGGAGGTCATGTCTGGGTCAATCGCTCTGGCTCCAGTACTTCTCCACTTAACCCCTTCATCTCCCCATGTCTCTCTCAAACGCACAAACATAAATCTTGGACAGCAGTCGATCTATAGTGTGTGTGTGTGTGTGTGTGTTTCAGAGATTCCCAGGCCCATCTAGGTTAGAAAATACTACTGAACCCAAATACTGAGGATACGTTGTATGATTGACAAATTGGATAATCTAATAGTAATTCCCTGTACTATCAAATTCAACGGTGACTTAGTGACTAGTTTGAACTGGAATCATGGAATCTCTAACTCCAATGGTAATAAAAGTCACACTGTTAATCTGGACATGCTCCTCACATGGGTGAAGGTGCCACATGGTTTTACTTTAAAACAATACACTTGTGTACTAATCTTGATTCTTTTTTTGTCCAAATAGTCCTCTAACAACTGCAGTACTTCGTGTACATGCTGCACAAATACAGTGTTGATTATTATATAACATATTATATATAGCAGAATGGTAGGAGATTATGCTTGCAGACTCTATGGCTTGACTTTTCAGACTGCCTGCTCTGTACTCCACCTGTGTAACAACGATGACCTGTTGGCCGCTAATGTGGACTTTTCACCTTCAGAGTTGGCAAAATGTTATTGAAATAAGAAGAAGAAGAGAGAGTGTGTGTGAAGTAATGACAAAGGCAAATGACCTCTTCACTCAGGCTCTTGATAAAGCACTTTTGTGTTTCCATTTTTTTGATAATACAGCTGTGTTTTCAGCTGAATGTTTTGTGTAAACTCATCCTGGCACATTTTAGTACACAGCGTGAAAACACGCTGACGTGAAATAATGAAATTCTTGGAAGAGATATTTCATCATGTTCTTGTGTTTTTACAGCAGGATTTATTATCGGAGGGGAATTTAATAATTCAGTTTTTGATGAATTACAAACAACTATTCAACAATAGACAGTGTCAGTGGGTTGTCAGGATGAAATGCGAAATTTGAGTATGGCTGTATGCACATCGTGTTTGAACGACACGAGGTAGGTGTATCAGTGGGGTATGGAGTATCTAATAAAAAGTTACGCACAATATTTTACAATTCCATTAAGCATCACGTACAAACACAGACACGCCCTAAACTTGACTTCTGTGCTAACAAAGCGTTAGCATGCAAACTCCCTGAGGACATTCCAGTGGTTAAGTGTGATTGGCTTTGATTGATGGAGTCAGTCAGAACTGGTCCCTCTGGGATGTTCCCAGTTAATTACTGTCTGTCGCCACACACATAACACACATTGTAGACTTTGATGTGTACATCCAATATAACGGGGCACTCCAGGGGATATGTATGTGTGTGTGTGGGTGGGTGTATGTGTGTGTGTGTGTGTGTACATGTATTCCAACAAAACATTTGTCTGCTTTGATAATTGCACAAAGTGAGATTTAATGTACAGGACGGTCTACGTGTGCAAATTTGTTGAATTGCTTCTTTTTATAAAGCAAAGAACAAAAAAGAGCAGGCAGCAGAAATGGCGCAGTATTCCAAGAAGTACAAGTGTCTGTGTGTGTGTGTATCTGCGGTTGACCCATAAGAAAGACTGTGCA
>NC_024319.1:15073451-15081602 GCF_000523025.1 Cynoglossus semilaevis | reverse complement strand
ACGTATAATTATACGTCGGCTATCTCTGCTACCTCAGTGATTCCAAACATGCGTCTGAGCCACTTCCACTGCAGCGTGAACCAAAAAGGAATCTGTGAAATGGAACCGTGTTCCCCTTCCAACACACAAACACACACACTAAAGCAAACTGCATCTGGTCTGGCTGTTTGTTGAACAACATTGTGTTTTCTAGGCTTGCAGGATCATTTATCCACATATGGCAAAAACCAACAGGATGGTTGTAAACTTACTGTGTTGTTGTTGTGTTTGCTGTGAGGTTTTGTAGCTGCAGAATAATTCAGCCGACAGCTAAGTATGTTTTCATCAATGAGAGACTTTCAACACAAGCCTTGAAATACATGATCATGTGGGAAACTAAATGAGACACAATGACTGTGTGGGTTTCATATTATTAGCCAATTGCTAACCCAGAAAAATAATGGGTCAATTTGAGGTGCATTCTTCCCCTTACCAGCGGGGGCAGTAGAAAGACAACATAGCCATTGCCACAAAGTTAAAAAACTATATCAGAGACCATATCATTTGTTCTGTCTTAAATGTTTTTAACAACTTTAACTTCTGTGTTTGGTTTATGTTTTCACTAACTGTAATAAAATAATGCTGTGATGTATGGGATGTAATATTGAAATTGCATGAGAAGTTTGTATAAAAGTTAACTTTTTCTACTGTACTTATGAAAGGGAATATACACTTTTTAGGTTGTGAAATCAAGATAGTAACTCAGTCACGTCTATATATTTCAGTATACAGTATTTTAATGAAAAAGGCATAAGAAAAATGTAATTTTCGTAATTCCTTTTTCAAATATGGTGATTGCTTTTCATATTGTACGCCCATCAGTAAAAGGCTGTCTGCCATTGTCATTCAGTTTGCTGATGTCTCCATATTTGTCCACATTCGTTTGTAGGCCTGTGCCACTGAAGGAATGCAGGGACATATTTTTGACATATTTTCTGAGACAGATTCAAAACAAAGCCTGGGGAACAGGGATAATGTGTCTGCTGATATGAAGTGATGCTGGCTGATGAAAGAGAGACAAACAGAGCGGCGGAGCCAGGCCTTCGTTACAAGAAGCTACATGTGGCTACGTGTTTGTAGAAGGAGAGACCAATTTGACGGCGTAGACACTTTCTCTGAAACAGACGGAGATCTGCAGACTCACAGATGTACTGAGAGGGGTACGCTCACACACACACACACCACAAACACAGACGTGTTCACAAACGTCAAGGCTCTGTCTTCATTCCTTACACACAGATAAACACACAGCAGCTTTCATTTCACACACAGACATACGGTGTCGTAAACATGGGGACATAGCTGCCTGCACCGCAAATGCTAAAAAAATGTGTGTACATATAGTTACTGTATGTTTGTGTGTGTTTGTGAGTGTGTTTGTGAGGGGCCTCTATCACAGGGAGTTTCCCTCCTGAATCTGAAACCGCATTCTACATCAAGCTGTGTGAAGTTCAGTGTCTTTGTTAGTTCAGTTACAGTTACAGACTACAAAAAAAGAAAAAGAAAATTCATATTCAATTACTTAATTAAACCTTCTCTCTTTAAGATGAACAGTGGCTTGGTTGGACCAATCAGATGGCGTAATATTATAGATGCATATCAGAACATTCCTCATCCAACGAGCTAATGAAACATAACAGGCCGACACGTGGCAGTATCTAAGACCAGCTCATCTTAGATGGCTTAGGATAATGTATATTCACATTGGCATAATGTGAATATACATTATCAGCTAATTGTTTAGTGCTCAGAATATTTTCACACTTGAACTGATAATCACTGCCCTTATAATCCTGATAGAATCAAATATAATGAGGAACCTAGAGATTCTGCATGAACTTCCTCTCTCTCTCTTTCTCTCTCTCTCTCTCTCTCTCTCGCCCGCTCCAGCTCAGTTTTAGCGTCCACTCTTTTCCAGGGCAGGACCAGGTCGTCTTTGTTTGCGTTAAACCCTCTGCCTAATCTATAAGCTAGCACAGCACCAGCTCAGCACATAGCTGTTCATCACCCAAATGTGTGTGTGTGTGCGTTTGCACTTGTGTTTGTGGGGAAGTCAATTACGACTATAAATATATTGGTATTACACGTGTGTTTTCTGTAAGTAAGGGAACAGAGGCTTACAATCACACATTTCTTTGGCGTGTGTGTCCACAAACGTTCAAAAATAGCCTGTGGTTTTGTATTTACATGGTTTAGATCTGGACAAACCAAAGGTCAGTTGTGGTGTTGGTGGAGAAAACACAGCAACAAAACAAACACAAACCAGAGTTTTACAGTTTGAGTATTAGTATCAGCTGGAGTACTAGAGGGAACATTAAGAAAATATTTGTTACGGATGAAAATCATTACTTTTTTGTTATGCATATCAACATGTATATTTAACAGAGACTGAGGTCCATGAACACTACTGTATGTTGTTCAAGCAGGAGCTCTGTTTGAACAACATAGTGTTCAAACAGATATCCTAAAATAATCTCTGATTTACCACTGCTAAGCTAAAAGAAGGTTCAGGTGAGTAAGTGTTATATATTGACAGGCTGTGTCTGATTTCCATGATTCAGATAAATATCACAAAGGGAGTGAAGCAGATATTTCAGATTGTATGAGATAAAGATAAAAATATAGAAGGGGTGGGGGGTATTTTTTGTGGTGTTATTTTTCCACATGTGTAAATACACTTTTTTTGTAAAATTAAAAAGTAAAATTAAAAATAAAAAGATGACATTTGAATTAATAAAAAATAATGCAGGCTATGCTAATAATGCTGCCTTTATAAAAAAAACTTTTTTTTTTGTTTTGTTTTGTTTGTCTATATCACAACCTGGTTGGGATATAGAAGGGGCGATGCGGCCTGAAAAGTTTGGGAACCGCTGATCTATACCGTCTATACTTCGTCTCTCCTTTATGAACTCTCCTCCTAAGCTGTGTCGCCTCAGCAGCTCCTCTGACATGTTCATTTCTAATCCTCGCTGCAGAGGAAAAACTTAAACAAGGTCTAAAAGTGAGATGAATGCGGAGGATTTGCTCTGGGTCACCTGTCTCGTGTAAAGTGCACGTCTGTTCATTCTCATCTGGTTAGGGAGAGGGAGGGAGGCGTTTTAGGGGTAGACTTCAGATTTAAGGGGGGAGTAACAGCAGATAATGTACCTGTCCTCCTCCAAGGAGGGCTCGTAGACTGGAGTGTCAGTCTCACACATGCACACACGTGTGGCGGCCGCTGGCCGAGGTCGGTCTGGAACTGATCACGTCTCATTAGCTGCTGGAATTAATTAGAGCCTGGGGTACACACCACTGAGCCACAGCCTACGCTTGCTTTGGCACGTGTGTGTGTGTGCGTATGTGTGTGTGTGGTTTGAAATGATGTGAGCGTGGGCTTGTGTGAGAGTGTGTGTGAATGGGGCTTAACAGTCTGTGTAAGTGTGTTTTTGCCTGCAGTGTGAGGGAGAGTGTCAAAAGGTGGTAAGAATGTGTGTGTGTGTGTGTGTCGGTGTCTGTGTTAAAATTTTAAATGAGGAATGTCCTGTCTGAGAAGGGGGGTTGCAAATTAGAAGGAGGTAAAGGTGTGTTTTTTGTGTATGCGCGTGTGTGTGCACGTCTCATTTCCATGGTCCAATATTTGCCATGGAGTAAAGCCTGGCCTAATGAAGGAAACTAATCTTGTCCACTGTGATCACACACACACACACACACACACTCACGTGTACTGTCCTTCACAACTGATATTACTGTGCAAATACATAACTTAACAGGGAGCAAAAGTCAAAAAGTGAATGAAGGACAGCATGCACCAATGATGCTTGGGTCCTGGGTCTGACGCCTGAGGCCAACAATGACAGAACTGACCTGACTTCATCTACTGACACCCATCACTTGCTCCGCTGGAGAAAAAAAAACAGCTAAGCTCTCAGAGGAGCGGACTATTTCCAGACCAGACCTTTTAGGAAGTCTATATGGGAAGAGTGGAAAAGTGAAATCATTACCTCAGAGTAATTATTTAAGTCTGACATTAGAGCAATTTTACTTTTCCTTTGTTTACAAAGTAAATGTTTTCAAAGGCTTTCCTGAAGGACAAGTTTGGACCTTGCTTTTTGTATTTCTTGTCATCGTTTCTGCTGATTACAGCAGTGTCGACGACAAGTCACTGACTTCCCGGAGCTCCACTGCTTTTACAGAAACTATGTTGGGCCTTAAACTCGGGACTCTTTGGAAAGTCAGACCTTCAAACAATCTATAAAACCTCTGCTGGGGAAAACCACAGTTCTTATATACAGCGCATATATAGCAGAGCTGGCAGGGTTGGTACAAAATGAAAGAGTTTAATAAAACACACATTTATAACTGGTTTAAAGATGTTTACTTTGTTACCATGTTTGATTTCTGTTTGCAAGTCATAAAGTCTAAGAAAGAGTTTTCAAAACATTTTATTTGTGCACCCACAGGGTGGGGTGTTTGTTTTTCAGCCCAGAGTATCTCCAAGGAGTTACACTTTGTCTCCTCTATGTTCCCATAGTGACTAGTCTGAAACCTGGAGATTGGAGATTAGGTTCAAAACATGCGCCCGTCCTCTGATGACTGGTGAGATTGGTCTGTGACACTAAACATGACTAAGTATTCCTTAGTGCTAGAAATGGCACCTGTTTATAAGTCACATATTTTTCTGTAATATTAGTTCCACAAGACTCTAAAGGTTTTACTACTAATTCAATAACAATAATAATAATAATAATAATAATAATAATAATAATAATAATAATAATAATAATAATAATAATAATAATAATAATAATAATAATAATAATAATAATAATAATAATAATAATAATAATAATAATAATAATAATGATTATCGCAGGGGAAATTCATCTGCTTTAACTGACTGATGGTGTCTGTGGAAGTGTATTTACTTCTAACTCCTCTCAGGGTCAACTCAGTTGAACCCCTGTTTATTTGACCAGTTCGTCTGATGTCTGTTTGTTCACACATCCACATGAACGAGCGGTGTTGTCTTAAGAAACGTATCTCGATGTAAAAAAATACAATTACAATATAAATACAGGGCAGCGTCTCAGCAGCAGAACGTGTAACCACACACATCGAGCCGGGACTGGGAGAGCGTGTGTGAAAGTGTGTGAGTGTGTATCCACGTATAAAAGCAGTGTGTTCTTAGTCTCGGCTCAGTGGCTGCTGACCCGCAACTGGGACCCTGCCATCACACACACACACACATGCAGACACACACACACATGTTCACATGTAGGAACACAGTAAGTTTTTATAGTTAGTGACAGCTGACGAATCCCCTGCTCTGACCCCTGACCTCTGGCTCTGCCTTCTGTACTCCCCAGTTAATTGACATGTCTCCTCTGATAAACTCTCTCTCCCTGTTTCTCCCTGTTTCTCCCTCTCTCTCTCTCCCTCTCTCTTTCTCTCTCTCTCTGTCTCGCTCCCTCTCTTGTTCCATGAGGGCAATTTTACAAAAGCAAAAAGCAACACAATAACAAAATACTAAATAATAATAATAAAAATAATGATTGCAATACGAGATTAATACACCCTGAATCATAAAACACCGGAGTTGCTTCAGAATATTTTTGTATTATTTTTTCAGAAGATAATATCACCAGAATTGTACAGAGTAAATACACGTAAAGTATAAGAGTTAATGGTTAAAAGATAAATAATTCCCTGGCTGTGGCAGAAAGAACAGTTTATACATCTTAAATTGATTTTTTACATTATTAAATGAAAATCAGTTTTTAAATCAATCGATTTTATTATTTTTTGCATTTTTACAAATTTTTGTAATTTTGTAATTAATAGCGTAATTAAAGTTTTTAATTTAAATGTTTTTTCACTAAAAATATAAAATCCTGAAGCTTCTTCGCTCATCAACCTGCAGATGTTGTCAGTCTGCTGTTGTCGCTGAGCCAGTGAAGTTTACTCAGATGAGCAGAGAGTTTTCTTTTCATGCTGCTACTAGAAGAGATGTTTTCTTCATTAGAGATGAATGGTTTAACACATGCTGCAGACGAGTGTACCATAGAAGACATACATACGGAGTAATTTATCCCCTCCTTTAGGTTTGGAAAGTTTGAGTAAAACTAGTAGAAAACTAACGGTTAGAGGAACATTAGGAGGAACAGTTCCACATGTGTTACCTATCGAGGTTGGAACAGAAAAAAATGAAGAAAGAGAGCGAGAGAGAGAGAGAGAGACCTACCGGCCTCCCGTGGAAAAGTATACTCCACAATTCATTGCTTCCTTCTCGCCAAATTAAAGGTCCCTTGTTAAAAAAATGGGGGAGGGTTGTGGCTTTAGGGGAATTTGCAAGGATCGGGGCAACAAAGGGGAGCTTTTATCACGGCCCAGAACAGCCCCTGAACTCAAAACCATGCTTCTGTATCACTGATGAGAGCAGAGCCTTTAAAGTAGGTTTTCAAACATGATATACGTTATATAGCATTTACAGTATATAGTACGACAGAACACTGCGTCTACACTTTGATGCACTCGCAGTACGTTTGTCCTGAGCACGATTGAATGAACAAAAGTAGGAGCAAAAACACAGGGGTGAGAAAAAACAGAAAGGCCAGTTTCTTTCCTGTCCTTCAAGGTTTAAAACAACACGGAGCATTTACTTTTCAAACAAAGTGGTTGATTTTTCTTGCGTTCCTTAATGGCCTGTCCTAAGGATCTGTGGCAGCTTCTGTTGGCTCCAAGGTCAAATGGATTTCAGCTAAACCAGTTAAAACATTTTGAAACCATTTAAATGCTGATCTGCTGATCCACGGGCGACCTTGATGTTGGAACACATTAGCAGACTGCTCAGCCTCTCAAATTGTGAACAAATGAGGCAGACCTCTGGACACTGTGTAAGAGGAAAACATAAGTCTACCCATTAGCTACCAAAGGTGAATCGGTGAGACGAAACGTGCTACGGCCAAGTGTCTCCAGAGGATCTACTCCGTTTTACTGGAAAAGTATCCACTGAGTACTGGCCAACTGAAGAGGAAAACAGTATATAGTATATATAAAGAGAGTTTTATATTGTATCTCCGTGGGATAAAAATCAAAATGTCCAAAAGTCAAACTATGGATAAACTTTACATTTTTCCTAAAAAATACACAAGTTCCAAAAAGTTGCTTTGAAGGCAAAAACATACTACACCATACTTCACAATTTCACTTATAGGGACATCTACTTGGCAGGCAGTCGAGTCAGTCACACAAGCTACGTTAGGCTTATGGGGAAATGTCCTACAGTACCCCTCACAGTACTAGAACTCATACACTGATGATGTGAAGCTAACAAACAGCTTTACCACCAGTGTTTAAAATCTGTTTCTCAAAATTCAACACTCTGATGTCAGGTTCAAATATTGTTTGTTGAATTGACTGGTGAAATTAGCATACATGCTAAAGGTGGTTAGCAACCGCACTGATGCTGCTAATGTTGGTTAGCAACCACTAGTACCACAAACAAACAGCAGTATATATCTCTACGTCCACGTCGTGGCCTTAATGTGAAAAGCAGCAGGAGGTGTGAAGGCCGCTCCCTCCACGCTGGAAGCTGCACTTCCTACACAGACCTCCCAGAGGAAGAGCCTCCATTCCTCCAGGAAGGTTCCCTCAGGAGCCGGAGCCTGGACATGGACACTAGCACAAGAACACTGCCTCCTTACCACATGTTACATGACCTGAGGGGAAACACGCACACATACACACACACACACACACATCTGGGTTTTTCCATCTCTGAAAGACTTTCTGGAATTGTTGATAGTTATCATGGCAGGACTAGTTCCTGCTTCCACTCCATCCTCCCTCCTCTCATCCCTGAATCTTTGTTTTAATTCTTCCCTCAGTCTACAGTATACAAGTGAATAATTAAACAGGTGAGTTGTGGATGATAAACCTACTGTTTTGTAGACATTGTGTATAAACTGTATGCTCTTAGTGAATTCTGCTGATGTTGTATTAATGACTGAAAATATATGTAATACAAATGTATAATATGAATTAAATATATGGTAATGACATCATCAGCAACTGCCAGAGGTCGACATTCATGACAGGTGAGCTGACTTGAAGTTATCAAGTCAGCTCACTATA
>NC_024319.1:15062052-15073422 GCF_000523025.1 Cynoglossus semilaevis | reverse complement strand
ATATATATATATATATATATACACAAACATACACACACACGAGTATATCTATAGTCATTTTTTGTCTTTTTCGTATAACACTCTCAAAAAATCCACACAATGCTTCAACATTGTAACTCATTGAACAGAATTCTGTTCTTAAGGTGCAGCAATCAATCAGAGGGATTTGATTTTGCAGGGTTTTGATGTTGATGTTTGAGTCCAAGAAGGTTTTTTATACATGGTGGCCAATCAATTGAAATCTAATGCATATTAAACATCTCATTTTTACAGTCGTGTTTTAAGAGAATCCTTTTATGAAGTGCCAAAATAAAGCACCTGTCCATAGTGACTAAACCACTATTTCATTTAAGGATCTCAGCGGGAGTTAAAGTGATCCCAGCTGACACTGTGCCAGAAGTGAGATACACCCTTAAATAAGCTGCCGCTCTGAGATGGTGTTGACATATAGAGCTTTAAATCAACATGTCTGTCTTTGTGCCAAGTTAGGAACTGAAAAGTATCTGTCCATAAATCCGTCAGTCCATCTTCAATAGTGCTTGTGAAGTGAGGGTCACAGAGGGGGCTCCGGCCAATCCCAGATGACATCATGGTAATGCCAGGTCACATAGGGTTGGGACACACATATTGCTTTTACTAAGACAAGCAGTGATACCCTTGCCTTAGGTTTAAGTTACATTCAAAACCTTGGTAATGTTGCCCATGGTCTCAACGTTCAAGGGGAATAAAAACATCAACAACTGTTAGTCAGTGATCATTATCAAAATGATTTTTCATCAATTGCTGTCAAATGTCTCTTCTTGGCAGCATATGAAACAAACTTTTTTTTCTTTCTATTTTTTGTTTCCTGTTGAGTACCAAATTTCAGATTTCCAGTTTCAGATTTGTCTTCAAACGTAAGAAACACAGTGCTGCGAAAGGTTAACAGATAGCTGGCGCCCATTCACACCATTTACACTTGTGGTAATTTTTGAGGGTCCAATGACTTAATCCCAATTGGAACGCCTTTGGACCGTGGAGAATTCCGGCGTACTCAGAGCGATGCTGTCACGGGGAAAACATCCCAACCATATAGAATGACTCTGGTCAGAACTGGAATCTTCTTGCCATAGTCCGACATGCCTGAACTCTGTGTTGTGTGGAGTTCGTACACTTTTGACCTTTTCAAGATCTGTCTGTTTTACCAGTCAATTCTCATTTATTAAAACAATGCGTCAAAGTCAAACCCAGTCAAAATCGTATGTGGGATCTCAAATTTATCTGAAACACATATCCAGTTCATTCCCATACCCATTTTGTACCCATGTAGCCCAATTCCACCCATGGTAGGCCAGCATGGCTGCCACCACCTGGTATTTATACTGGGAAAAGCTGTCACAACACAAGGTCACGGACAGGATTTAATGGCTGTAGCAAAGGCATAAACTCCTGAACTTTCCGTTACATGGTGCCATGGGCCCAGAAGCATTTGCCCCGTCTGTTACCCGACCAGGCAACAAACATTTGGAACGTTGTCCTCATCTGTGTCTTTAATCACCACCAGCATCATCCTTTGGCCAAGAATAGCTGATCAGATAATATCGTTGCACAGACATTAGTGGAACATTACACACACATTAAACAGCCGAGCATCTCATCAGAGCTCCGTCAACAAACCCCAGGCCAACAAATAGCTGTGGAGATGGTGCGATAGTGGCACGGTGGGGATATTGTTGGCACACACGGACTTTCTGGGTACAGTCAAGAGCAAATGCTGCTACCCTGAAATGCTGTTGACAAGCTACAAGCTCAGAGATTAGAGGGCAGCAAGGAGGTCAGAGTGATGATGACATGATCTTACAGTCTGAGTTCAGTGGATGGGAGGATCTTCTCATCCCTAATTCAGTTAATGTGCACCTGTGAAATATCATTATTATTGATCAAATACCATGTTGAAACACAGCTACATTTTAGAATTCCCTAACGGATGATGGTCTGGATTTAGGGAGGTTGACAAGCATCTGGATGATTGGAGCAGAGCAGTGGACACCCAGTTATACTTAAAGAGATCACATGTAATGAGCAGGGTTTAAAAAAAAGAAGTGAGCTGTGTTATTTTAGGAAAGCATAAATGACATTTTCCACTGAAGGGACACGCTGTAATTTACTGGAAGATACCACTCAATTTAAAATGCCAGACAACCCCTCCCCCCCGCAGGCAAAATACAAACTCATGCGGCATCCCAACATGCAACTAAACCCAGAGAAATATAACTGAAGGAGAATTTATTCCAACCACATTTCCAAAGTCCACCCCCTCCTGCAGTCTATTTCTTACTCATAAATATATGTGTACATTACTGTAAATGACACACTTTATTGGCTGTTCGTCCCAAGGTTAGGCAGATTATCAAAAACTACAGAGGCAACAGGCTACGTCTTCCATGCGTTTAGTTCCTTTAGCTTTAGTTTCTTCTATGGTTTTATTCCCCAGTGTTTTTTTTTTTTATCTACTTGCCTTTGCAGTTCCATCTCCAACAACATTTGACAAATATATTTATGCTCTCTCCTGAACTTTCCAGAATTAACATTCTGGTCACTCCTTATAAAATGTCTGCATCTTTTACAGATTTTTGGGGGATTAGTTACAAATAAAAACTGGTGTCAAACACATGCATCTACCAGCTGGTATTTGCTTTCAGTTCATTTGTTTTTGTTCCATTTAACAAATGTGTGTTTATCTGGGGTAATGATTAGTAATCATGTTTAATTACGATTACGATTAATCCACATTTATACTGTGATTAATCAGATCAAACATGTTTAATGATCTGAGAGTTTTACTTTACACCTTTGCAGTGAATAAACTTTTATGCAGTATATCAGAATAAGGTGCACTCAAAAATAAAATGCTACTGGAAAATGAGGGAATATTGTTACATAATACAATAACATTTTAAATCTGGACCATGATGAGTACCTCTCTTTACTACTAAGCAGATGCTTAGAAGAAGAGAAGCAATTTCCCGGCTTCTGGGGATCAGATTAAAAGGAAAAAAGTCAACAGACAGTGGACAGACAGCTACACGACAAAACCAATAAAAATGTGATAAGATCCACTCAGAGATGACAACAATCCCTAAAGTCATATGTAGTGTATACAAAGCACATGTTCCCGTCCGAACTCATCTGGTTGCAGATGCTCCAAAACAAAAAAACTCCATTTTGAATATTATAGTTTAACTGGATTAGTATTAATAAATCTCCTGTTTTCAGAGCCATCCTGCCAACAACTGCAAGACGCTAACCGGTCACAGCGTAGCCATGAATGCTGTCAGGCTACATTTGCATTAGGATAAGAGATGAAACAGCAGCGTAAGCCAGAAGAAGTGCAGTTTGTCATTAAAGATTTTATATGCACACAAGCACACACACACATACACACACCTGTAACACTCTCTTGATCTTTAAAACAGCCTCAGGGTTTAAAACAAACCAATGTAACCACTTCTTATCTGTGTTTCCACTCTTATTTCCTCTGGAGGAGGTTTAAAGTCTGAGATCATTGAAACTTCATCTGACACTGTCAGGGGTTTGTGTCACCTGTCAGTCTCTTTACTCTTATGTACGGCTGCATATGAACTGTAAGAGGGTCCATTGTGTTAAAACTGGAACAGAATGTGGATATTTGCAAAGAACAGTTTAATTAACTTTTTTTTATGAATTTGAAGAGAACAAACTACTGAACTGATGGTAATAGCGAGGAGCCTTCTCATTGTTAGCGTAGTGTAAAAATGACGGTACTTTGTTGTGCTTCAATATGGCATTCATATATCCACTGACACACATGTTCACTCTACTGCACACATGAAAAAAACAGGGGTCTGCTGTAATGACTTCACCTGCTATGACAAACTTAAAACAGTTGATTTCCAACATATGCAGCAGACACACACATACACACACACACACACACAAACACAGCATTCATGCTTGGTTTTGTCTGCCAAAACCAACATTGACGCTCCGGGGATTTCTCCTTTACTCTGTATGATAATGACTAAACAAGAGGGTCATTTTCTATCTGTGTTATTAATCACTGAGGATGAGCTGGAAATCAGGGAATTTGCTTTTGGTCTCCCTCGGTCTCTTTGTCTCTCCGTATGACACACACACATGGACAGATTTGTCCAGAACAGGAGCCCATGGGTCAAAAACTTTTCTGAAAGGTCATAAAGGCCTGGGAGGATTCAATTCAGGATGAGGAAACCTGCCTGTGTGTGAGAGAGTGTGTGTGTTAGTAAGCTGATACTGCAGCTCTGTTCTCCCTGTGTGTTTTTGTAGTGAAAAGACAGACTGACACAGCAGGACTGTGTAACGCAGCCATGTTGGTACAAGCCTCCTCCAGCCTCCAAACACTGACTCTCACTGAGTCACTGCAAGTTCCATTAGCTTTTTTTTTTTTTTTTCATTTGCTGCAAACAACATAACACAACACACCTGTGGAACAAACAAGACCTGATGTTCTTCAGTCCAAACTCACAGAGCAGTAATAAGAAACATAAATGACTTCCTTTGACAGATGAACCCTAACCTGACCATGTACTGTAACACTGTATTTTATCACAAAGTCCTTTCATCTTCAAATGTCAACAGTCTGGTTAAAGTTTTCACCGTTGCGAGGCAGTGCACTCGTCATTTGGCGCTCCTTTTAATAAGTGTGGTCGATTGTGTCATGGAAAATGATTCTGCCAATGAAAAATGTTGGCATCAAACCTGATGACACTTCTCTGACAGACGTCAGTTTTACTGACAGCACTGGAAGGAGTGTTTTCAAATCATGATAATAAAAACAGTAAAACCTTCAACAGGTTTCTACAATTAATTCAAAGACTCATTTTCTTTCCTTCACTGTAACTTATCATCTGAGTGAAAGATAGCCTACATTTATTTCCATTGCCTCACTGGGTCAAATGTCTGCCATCACCATTAGAGACAACGCTCTGCAACTCATGCCCTCTGTCTTTTGTCCTGCAAATAAATAAAGTCTGCAGATTGGTGATGAACTTGACACTTAAAGAAGTGACAGTAAGAAGTAACAGTAAAAAGCTATGTTTATGACATGAGACAGCATCATGGAACAGCCAGCTGTTGGTACAAAAGCTAACTCTCTTGTTCATTCAATAATATAAATCCCTTAAGAGAAAATAGAAACACACAGTTTCCTGCAACAAAGCTAACAAAAGAATTCAGAAAGAGAGGGACTGCAAAGAGGTGTGCTCAAAACATATTCAGCTTCTAATGGATCGATCTACAGCCGCTGCTAATGCACTGAAGACATCACTAATGAATGAAGGCGAAGGGCTAATGATGGTTGGTAGAATACAGAAGGTGCAACAGTAACATGGTTTTATACCAGCTCGAAGCAAACAAGGGGGCTAACATTGTTAGCTCAGAGCAGTTACTGTGGCTGTAAATGCACATAATGTGATTCAATGAGGCAACTGACCGTGGACTCACAGCAGGCCAGCCCTGATCAGGACAAGATACAGCCTGTGTGTGTGCTTGTGTATGTGTGTGTGTGATTGCAGGAGGGAGAAGCAGCACAGTAAAAAAAAAAGTTGTAGTGTTAGAAAGAGAAGAAGGAAGATACTCTCCAATTTACGTCTCTTTCATCCATTCTTTTTAAGGTGAGGAGACAGAGAGTGAGAGAAAGGGGGAGAGAGAGAGGAGAGAGCAGGAAAGAGAGAGCTGTATTTTCTTCCTCTCTTTCCAAATGGCTTTTTTTGATGTCTTTCAAGTAGACCACTCCGGAAGCCTGTGTTGGCCCTAACAGCTCGGTGTGTGTGTGTGTGTGTGTGTGTGTGTGTGTGTGTGTGCGGTTCAGGGCTTGGCACGACGCCTAATTACCTTAAAGTCATAGACAGGTAGGCGGAAGGTGTTTGCACGCGTGTGTGTGTCTTTGTCTGAAAAATGGAAAGCTTTGAACTGATTTATTCTTCCTCAGTTTTACAGCTTTGTTTGAGCTGCCCACGGCAGCCAAGAGGCTTCTGGGGGATTTTCTTTGCCAACAACAGAGAACAGATCATACTGTAAGTTGGTGGGAGGGGGTTTAAGCATTTTTACCGCATCTCAGCTGATGTGTCTGATGACTTAATGAGGTCATAAAAGATAAAGAACGAAAAAAAAAACTCGCTGTGCATTTGTCACTAGTGTTACATGTTTTGCTCATTCCATTATTATTATTGTTGTTAATTAATTCCATAATTTCATTATCATTATTGACTGGGCTCGCTCCAGGACCAGGTTAATACATTTCATTCCACCTCATGTTTTGTTAACATGCGTTGAAATGGCAATAAACTTAAATCCTGGATTAAAAAGTCTGCAGACATCACTGCATGTTTTCACTTAACTTAGACAGAATGTTCTGGAGTCCAAAGCTTCATAACACACTTTTACTGCATTACTGATGACATTTTAATCCATTGAATATTTTTCACGGCCACGCAGCTGCAGACCTGTGTGTGTTGTGGTCAAGACATTAAGAGTCAGTGGCAAAACATGAAAGTTTCACAGGATGCCACGTACACGTTCTCTGGTATGACAAATTACAGGAGGATAGACTGTATGTTTAGCATTAGCTGCTAAAGCTAAAACAGTTGAACAGTTCCAGGGGGGTCCTATCAACCTTATGAAATGCCAGGGTCACATGGCCTGGACTTATATATTTGAGGTCACTGACAGGTGACCCCTAAAACTTCCATTACCACAATATATGGCCAATCTTAACTTCTCAAAAGTCACAATTTTGCAAGTAAAATGATACATTCTCTAAAAATAAACACATTTATGTGTTTAAAAAACATGGTATAAAAAACACACAAGTTGTTGATGTTGTTCATAAAGTATAAATTAGTATTTCATTTTAAATCTGTTTTTTTATATTTATCTAAAGTGTTTTCACACAACAATGCTAATGATGACACAACAGTAGACGGGAGGAAAAGAACGTGTGTAACTATCAGGGATTTGCTACTGGCTGGCCTTGACAACAGTAGCCAATCAGCGGATGCGATGACAGAATGAGGAGCAATAATGGTTTTATTATGATCATAATAATTATTTTCTCTGTGATGTAAACTTTCACTACAAGGTAATACACCGGTGCGTTCAAAGCTTTTACAAGCTGCTAAATTTAGGAGGTGGAGGAGGAGGAGGAGGTGAAGGTGGAGGAGTAGACAAGTCTGGACATGCTGTCCCTCCTCACACTCCCCGTCCTCAAACACTTCCACTTCCACCCTGCCTCTGTGTCCCTCCTTCCTCCTGTTGTTTTAGGTGTAAAGCAGCGACTCACTGAGGAGGTTTCCATGACAAACAAAACTAATTAGGCATCGTTCTCTGATGGGAATTTGTTTTTTTCCAGTTGGACCTTCAGGGAAGAAGTGAAGGCAGGAGTGACACAGTGTGTGTGTGTGAGTGTGTGTGTGTCTATTTGTTCCCTTTGTCGCCCCCTCTGTGTCTCCTACACCTCCCCTTCTCATTAGTGGCGACGCCTGGTTGGATTAGCTATGCCCACACACACACACACAGACACACATGCACAAATTAGTTTTAGCACAGAGCCCATCAAAGGGACGCCAAAAAATTATAGAATTCATGGATGTGTGGAATAATGTGTTGAATAATGGAATATAAACTCTGGTTTATTGTTCTTGCATAAGTACAGCCACTGTTTTTTCCCCAGACGAGTACATCTTTAAGATTGCTTGAATAGTTCGTCTGGTATTAGAAGAGACAAATTCTTCTTAGACTCACTGTGCTGAGAACAGGCCTGTGGTCTGAAATCCATCAGGGGAGAACTGCTGAGCTAACAGGTTTTTGAAAAGATCACAAATCACAACTGTCAATAATCTATGGACTCAGACCCATATATCAGGATTAACTTCATGTTTTGAGAACTGGACCTTATTTGATTACTACTATGTGGACAACCGTTGTTGATCACCTGACCATCTGGACCGAAGAAGAAACCCATCAAAGTTCTCACAGTTATTTCAACAGCGAAGCACGACAGAGTGAAAAAACACAGGCCCTCGCTCTGAGTAACACGATAAACAGACACGCTGCATCTGCAGAGCCAGATTTATTGTTTGATTTCATCTTTTGGCAGTGATCAGAATCTGAACCCTGCTGATTCCGTGGAGCCCCAGCCAACAGCATGTGCAAATAACAGATGAAGAAGAGCTCTGTGCCATGAGGGAAAAATAGAGGCGGATTACAACAGTGTGACAGACACTGAGCAGGTATCAGTGTCAGAGCACTGGTCAGGATTTACTGACCAGCTGGGAGCAATGCTGCAGATGTACCGCTGCACCGAGGACGCATTTTGATACGGATCAGTTAACAATGCGCTAAAGTGAAGCTGAGCTGCAGGGTTGAAGGATAAAAGGGAAGAAAAACATTCTTCTCTGGAGAGAGACGTAAACAGAAAGGAGAGGAGATGACAGCACATGGAAAGTGTCCTACCTTTCTTGACCTTCTTAGACGGCTGTTTCTTCTTCAGGAACTTTGTGGCATCCTGGGGAAGTTCTAGCTCCTCACCTTCACCAGCTCCTTCTGCAATGGGCTCAACTCCTCCTGGAAGATAAACAGTTGTTTCCATTAGTAAATGGTAATGATTTTAATAATAATAATAATAAAACACAGCAGCAGTCGGATCATTACAACAATCTGGTTTAAAAAAGGAAAAGGAAAGAGTCAATGCGAAGCTCTGATCATGAAGTACCTTGGTTTGAAGTTATTAGGAATACAAAGCAGACTCACACTGTCAACAAGTGTTTCCATGTGAGGGCTGTGGTGTTGATCAATGGTTTAAGGTCTCTATCATTTTTTAGGACATGGTGTCAGTTTTGTGAATCTTGTTCCTGTACTATGTGATTAACAACACATTCATCCAATTGATTACAGGCCCCAATAAAAGTCAGTGCTGTTGCTAACATTATAATTTCACCAGGCCGCTTCAGGATACTACACAAACCAAAGACACATGAATACTGAGGTACTTGATGACTGTTCTTTGCCTGGGTTCTCATCATTGGATATGGTGCAACCCCCACCATTAAACCAGATTTGGGACTAGTTGGGGTTAAGTGTCTCGCCCAGGGATATGTAGTCACACAACTGGAATCAAACCCATTATCTTAGGGTAAAAAGATGATTTGCCAAACTGGGCGTATTATCTTTTATATGTACATATATACAGATATGTTTGTGAAAATATTTAAAACTATAGATTATGTGTTGTATAAGATGGCATGCTAAGTGATTATATGGTATAGCATAATGTAGTACAGCACAGTACGGTGCAGTATGATATAGTACAGTTTCTGTATGGTATGGTATGGGATGGTGTGATTTAGTATAGTGTATTATGGTATACTAAAGCATAGTATAGTACAATGAAGTATGTAGTAGTATAGTATGGTATAGTAATGTGTAGTGTACAAGTGTTTAGTATAGTATTGAATACAATACAATACAATACAATACAATAGCTATATAGTATGGTATAGTATAGTAAGGTGTATTGTGTAATTGTATAGTATTGTATAACATAGTATGGTGAAGTATGCAGTAGTATAGTGTAGTATCGTATAGTGTGATAGTATAGTATCATATGTTGGCGTATGGTGTATGGTGTGTGTGTGTGTGGGGGGGAGGGGGGGAGGGCAGGGGGGACAGAGATGGGAGTGATGAAATCCCTGCTTGAATCCCATGGATCAGTCTGGATTTAGCGAGCTCCTGAGGCCGATGAATTGGACGCCTTGTGTCTCCAGTGTCCCACCTCTCTGTCTCCTCTTCACCCCCCCCCCTTGCTCATTATCCCTCTCCCATCCTAGTCTCCTCTTCAGCCCTCACCCCCGTCTGTCTCCTCTTCCTCCTTCACCTCTCCCTTGTCTGCATCTCTCCCTCCTTCCTGTCTCCCTGTCTTTCACTCTGTCCGTCTTCTCCCACTTCTCACACTCTCTTTCTGTTGGCCATCCCTCCTTCCTCCTCTCCTCTCCTCTCCTCCTCCTCCTCCTCCTGTTAGTCCTTCCCTAATCATTTCCTCTCCTTCCTGACAGTTGTGCTCAGTTTCACGGTACTTTCACTGGACAGGCACAGAACACACTCACGTCTTTGTGAGCGTCGGGAGCAAGTACAAGACATGTGTGTGTGTGTGTGTGTGTGTGTGCCACCATGTCTACCTCAAGGTGTCTGAGAATGTGTGTTTGTCTCCATCTCCCCCACCGCTTCCTTATCTGTGTGTGTGTGTGTGTGTGGAGTCAGGGGAATGCATGTGTGCAAAGATTACCTTAAGTCCTCTCTAATATTTATCCTGGCCTTCTCTAAAGCCAATCGTGTTCTCTTTGGTGAGAGTTTAGCCTGTGGCTTCTCCCCCACTCATTCTCTCTGTCTCTCTCTCTCTCTTACACTCTCACACACACACAGTTATTTGAAATGGGATATGCCTTTCTTAATTGGGTAGGTGTTTTTCTAAGCGGGGCATTTTTCTTTTTTTAACACTGACAATTTCCCTGTGAATGTGAGGGAGTGTGTGACTGTGTGTGTGAGAGGTGGGAAAGTAAGGCTAAAACAAATCACATCACATTCTTTTTCTCCGCTACACACACACACACACGTACACCGACTGACCTCCTAACACACATTCCTCCCTCTCATCCCCTTCTCTGTAAATAGTAGGCGTGGCTCCCTCTGCCAGGAGACGCCGCCGCCCCCCTCTGGTTGGTGGTGGCGTCTATATTCGTCCCCCAGGTCGGGTTATCAGTCTTAGACAACCCTGAGATTTAGAGTCTATACTCTGCACCACATCACACTTCAGCACCCAGGAAAAGCAGCAGGCTCGGCAGATGACACCATAATTATAGTTATTACGTTACGGAAGTTACACAATAATGACAGCAATGGCTGACAACGGAGATATATTTAGAATAGAAGCTGTAGCCGTACAGTACGTGGATATGGATCTACAGTACGAGGAATAGTGGCAATAGTGGTGGTGTTAGATGTTGTTTTACAGATAAACTGTACCAAAGTTGAATACAATTTTTAACTTGCGCTGTACCTGGCACACATATATAGATATATTATATAAGAGTGAATATATAAAACGGTATGTAAATATAATGCAGCAGGTACACACAGGCAGGTTTGACTTTAGCTTCCATGCAAATGAAATGTGAATGTTTAGTGTGGAAAAATTTACTTAAAAAAATATTTACTTAACAAAAAAAAAACAAAAAAAAAAAAACAGATGAATAATTTTGAATAATGATAAGTTTGGAATTTGAGATACACAGAACACAACTATTGATTTGTGGGTTTTTA
>NC_024319.1:15043341-15062023 GCF_000523025.1 Cynoglossus semilaevis | reverse complement strand
AATTTGTTCTTAGAAAATAAAAAAGTGATTTTCTACATTTTAACTTCAACTTAAACCTTTATCTCAATCCTACGTCTAATGTATTCAGAGATAATGGGAGCATTTTGTGTCTGTTAATAGTTGTTCTCTCTGCCCTCACTGCTGATTTGAGTGGAAACCTTTGAGCAAACGTCTTTTCTTTTTCTGATGGCGGTGCTTTCTATTTCCACAGGTCTAGAGTCATCAGAAAAAAGCAGTAATTTCCAGTTCTTCTGGTTTAAAAACCCCTGTTTTCTCTCTCTGACTAACAGCAAGGGAACAACTTCCTGTCTTCCTCTCCTCTCCACACCCTGTGTCTCACTTTCTGTCTGTCCACTCTCATTGTGTGTCTAAATGCAGGGATTTGATTGGCTGATAATTTATGATATAGAGGAGATGGGAACTGTTTTGTTGTTATAATGACTGGAGAGGTTGGATCTGTCAAATAAAACAAACAGACCAAACATACCAGAGGTCAACAGTCACAGGTCGCTCCACTACAGGCTGTGACAAAACATTTGATGTAAGAATTTCACCCTGACTCATGTCAACGGCAATTCATCTCAAAATCAAACAAATAATCTTTTTTTTTAAACCCACAGTCTGGAGAATCTATAAACTCACCAACAGACTGTGGCAAATACCGTCTGCATCAGAGACTTAAAACACGCTGGAACATTCTTTTAACGTCTTCAGAGAGAGAGAGAGAGAGAGAGAGGGGATAGCTTGGCTTTTATGATTAACAGTTGGCATTTCCTCCCACAAGAAGAGATAAAAGACGACTTGAAGACAAGCAGAAGAAGTCAGGGAGTTGAAAAGATAACAGTGACCAGGAGGACACAGAGACAGGGATATGGAGAGACAAAATACACAACCAATCAAATCCATCCTGAGACAGAGAAGGAGATCTACCACTACATCAAATGACACTTTCACTGTATGTGTTTTCTTCAACTGCAACGACTACAATTCAAATAAAGAAAAAAGAACCAGAAAAACAAAATCCCAAGCTTCGTCATGAGAAAGCTCTGATGACAACGTTGACATCTCAGTGCACATATCTTAAGGAGTTCATTCAGATTTAGTTCAAGCATGTAATGCATTCATTTATGCATATTGGACAAAATGGGCCAAATAAATGAGTAAATAAATAAATATTCCACAAATCGTCCAGAATAGATGTCATTTTTGATGCAAGAATCTCCTTCAGTTTATTTGACAGATGGCTATTTATAGGCATGGAGGAGCAGACCAACAGCCCTGCCGTGGAGGACTAAGAACTCAAGGGCAAAAATCCAAAATCTGAAAATATGAGGCAGCATACAGTGAGCACAGAAAACATCTTCATTAATCATTTCCTTATGCTTAAAAATGTAATAATTATTTAAAAGTAAGAACATCCATTCTAAAACTGGATGTTTCTTTAGATACTCTGTAGTGTTGTCTGTGGGTTTGCTAAGGTGGGTGCTGTTTGTGAAGCCTTGTCCTAAACGCCTACAGAAGATATTACATCTCTATTAAATTCCAATCCTCACAGACCAGAGAACAGTGTGGAGATAGATCCATGTGTGAAACAGACGTCTGGCCAATGTTGTGTGTAAACAAGGCATTAATCAACTCCACTTCGGAACATATTCATTTAGTAAATCACTGAGTTTGTCAAATATGGACCTCTGTGTGGTTTGGACCAGGTTTTGTCACATAGTGTGTGGAGAGTTTATAAATGTTTGTTTAATGGTTTGGTGCAGAGTTGATGTAGTTTAGACACAGCTGGAAACAATAGGAGACACTGTGGGTCTGTCTGTGTAGAGACGGGGACACTTCTGGGACGCTCCACCGTCATTTTGAGGCCAGGGTGAAGAAACTTTGAGCAGTTTTGTGACAGTTTTAGGACAGCGTGGAGCACTAAGGCCAGGCTGGGACAGTTTTGGAACGGCTCTGGACAACTTGGTCAAGAAGCGAGACTGCTTCCAAAAGTCAGCTCTGTGTTGGTCCGCGGAGTGGAGACACCAGTCCTGCTTTATTCTGGGCCGCGGTTTCAGGATGGGGTGACACTGCGCTTCTGTGGTTCCTTGCAATTTGGCTGTGGGCTTTTTGCTATTTCAATCCCCCCTCAATGTACGCACACACACGTACTCACACACACACGTACACATTTTTCAGTCTGACCCTGCAACCTGATGTTTTACAAAGTGCTGTGTGTTTATAAAACTTTGTAAAATTAGGTTTTGGTGGCTTTCGTCCGCTACAGTAGGACAATCATGAATGATGAAAATCACTTTGTCTGCTGAAAAAAACTAGAGTCCAGACTCAGAAAGACGTACAGTGAGAGGGTTAGTCAAAAATATGTAAGACAGAGTTTATGTTTATACGCAGCGTCTCCTTTTAAAAACTAAAAACAGATCATGTCTCCATTAGTTTGGACTTTTTTGGTATATTTGACTCAAGTGTTTTATTTTCTCACCCTTTAAAATGAACATTTGGAAATTGACTTTACGTTTTTGACCAAACCTGAATGCTGCAATAGTTTGATCCTTGCAACAGGTTCTGGTTCAGATTTGAAGAATTACTTTAAAAAAGGTAAACAATTGGGTTTGGACCTGGAGAAAAAAACGCTCTCAATAAAGACAACATTCCTCTATGGTAACAATACTGACATTATAGTTTAAGTTTAGAACTTAAATGAAGGACATATGGAGACACAGTTTTGTTAATTACTTTTTTTTGTCTTAGTCTTTAAACCTTTTGACTTCTCCATGTACAGGGGAGTCAAAATGTGAATATCGTTCATGCTGCCATTATAGAACAACATGTCACTGTGGTTGAGAGCCTGTCAAAAACTAAGAAGTATTTTTTTTTTTTTTTTTTTAGTTTTAGGTAATTCAAATTTTTAGTAATTATTGTTTCTTCCAACTTAGGGAAAAAATGGGAAAAAAACCTCATGTTAAATGATTTGCATTTTTCTACAGTCCATCTCCAGTCATGTGGAGATTAAAAGTCATCAGTGGAGGACCGTGCTATATTTTAAAATTATAATGATTATTAATCACTGTGTAATAGTAGCAAACGCTCAGAGGAGACAGTCCACACTTGAACAGAACGGAAGCATTTTTCCTTTTACTGTGTGTGCTCTCAACACACATATACTTGCATTTTAAACACACACATACAGTATACACACACACACACACATACATTTGCACACAAGCGTGACCCATCTTCTCCCCTCTCTTTAATTTTAAAATAGAAGCAGGCCCCAAACCACAGCTACCAATGGGTGAAAATAGCTGCAACACACACATACACGCAGACAGACACACTCGTGTGCACACACTCACAGACACACACACACGTTGTATGGTATGAATATTCAACTTTTTTCAACACCACACTTGCAGATTTAATTTAATTTAACGTAGACTTTTTTTATCGCATTTATGACTGAGTATAACGGTACATATTTATTATACCAACTTACTAATGTAAGTACTACAGCTAGTACGACTGCATCTTGTACATGTAGAGATATCCGACAAATGACCAGCCAAATGGGAAACTACGGAAAAGGCAATGTACAAGGAGGAAGAGCACCCCTAGTGGTTGTTTCAACAGGAGTCTGCATCCACATATTTCTTTTGATGAAAAATGGATATTTCACAGAGTGTAGAAGAAGTTCAGCCAATAAAGGGAATAAAACACACGCGTGATTTGGGCAGTGGTTTTTTACAGTTACAGAGATTGCATCAGGTCATCTGTCATGTGTGAAGTGGGTGCGTCAGTCTGTGCACATCTGGTGGGAGGGGCTAAGGGTTAAAAGAGCTGAAATAACGCTTTCAAATACATGGGTGACTTGGAGATGAAACTATGCAATCAACTGGGTTTTAATGATACTGATGAAAATATTTCTACAATGACCATTTCCTCTTCATTCATTTTAAATTTAGAAATCAACATGAAACAACGATGCACGTTCCAATATCAGAGAAATTAAATGATGACATGATGCATTTTCTCAACTATGTGACAAACATTACAGACTTCAACAGGTGTGTGTGCATGTGTGTGTGTGTAAATACTTTGGGGCTGTTGAGGACAGCTGACCTAAAGAGTATCGTCAGGGTGAATTTGAATGTCATGTGACAAAATCAGATTTAGCAGTAATCTGACATAGAACTGTGACAGTATTTAATCATTAAAATTACTAAATAAAGTTTTCAACATGTATATGTGTGTCTTTTTTTTCATGATTACAAAAGTAAAGGTGAAAGTGATAATGTCGTTCTCTCTGTTCAGAAATATATGTGTGTTTTAGCCTTGATACCTGCAGGAAAGCCTCACATGAATGCATGAGAAACACACGTCCAATGAAGCAGGGCTTGTTAAAAGTTATCCTGTGTGTGTGTGTGTGTGTGTGTGTGTGTGTTTTCTGTGGTCTGAAAGGGAAACTGCTGCCTGCCGGTGTTGTTGGAAACCTAAATAAATGTGTATGTTTACAGGCGGGTGAAAAAGCAACATCTCAGCCTCTTAACAAACGACTGTTTACTGAAGAGCAGTGTTTGTGGTGCGTGTGTGTGTGTTTGTGCGTACACACAAGCATGTCTACAGTTATGGATTTTGGCAGCGGACCAGAGAAGCGAGGGAAGAGCTCATGAGCAGGAAACACACAAACAAAGTCTTCTGGACTTAAAAAAGTCGCCGCCTTTAGATTTGATCATTTACGTCATTATGGTGTTTCCAGGTTTGACTCCACAACTAAAAAGGTCTGTGTGTGTGTGGGTCTGTCAACAGGAGCATGTCCTTACAACATGAGTACTACTGAACTGCACAAAAACTACACTGAGGTTACTGACTGTAAAATTGATGTGATCCCTCCAATAACCTTTTACCACGTTGTTAAAGTATTATAGACTTTTCTCACCTACAACCACACGTCCCTTCACAATGACACACACAAACAAATATAATTATATATAATTATATATAAATTTGTATAATACAGTCTGGTATCATCGATAGTAGAAATATATGTGCATATATAAATATATATCACTGATGTATATTTACTGTATACATACACATACGTGTGTGTACGCTCTGTGTGTATGATTCTTGTTTGGGGTGCAAAAGGCCCCAGGTTCAAATCCTGAACCACTAAACTTAAATAAAGATTGATTTTATCCTGTACTTTGATGTAGAAAACCTGGGAGAAGGTGAAAAGAAGGAAGTGGGAGAGGAATAAATGAAATAAAGAGGGAGGAGAACAAACAGACTGTAATTGATGATCTTGTCAAAAGCCCTTCTATAAACTGTGGCCAGGACTAAATGAACCGTACAGTGTGTGTGTGTGTGTGTGGGTTTAAAGGAGTGAAGGAATTTTATGGATGTGTCTACCTTGCAAATGTGACTCTATTGGTGTGTCATTGGTGGATACTTGTAGTGTTTTTTTGCATGTATGCGTGTCTGTATGTGTGTGTGTTCAGATGCATTTAAATAGGAGTGTGTGTCAAACGTTTGAGGTGGAGTATGAATAGCCTTCATGTGTTTGCCTGACGAGGCCTAAAATCTCCAACAGGGGACCAAGTTATATTGGGAGCACGCTCACACACAGACACACAAAACTGAAACTGTGACACAGTTCAGAGTCAGTGTCGATGGTTCAGGTCAAACCTGGTGTCATGGTTTCTGTTGTTCTGTGTTTTGATTTGAATTGTTCCAATGGATTTTGAAACATTTATAACACACTAGTAGCAAACAGAAGTCAAACTCAAACTCAAGTACAGAGGAATCAATTCTCTGGGGGTCCACTGATGGTCTAAACTCACTTCTACCGACCTGCTTTTATATAATGCACATTTATATCAACATCAACAAACACAATGACACACTATGGGGTCACCTAGGACTGTCACAGGATGATGTGAAGCTAATTTGCCGTTTGAGTTCAAAGGTTATTTTCTAATATAAATACATTAAAGTTTTAGTATGCAGCTCATTCCTTCACCCACCCTCCTCAGACTCACCAGGTGCAGCCAGGTTCTGGATGTGGGCAGGGACCTGGACATTAGTCTCCGAGGCCAGAGTCAGCTGTCCTCCCTTGCTTATGCGTTCGCACAGCAGTGTGATGTGCTTTTTTAGGCGGGTGGTGTCACGGGGGAGACCCAGCAGGGGGCTACCAATCTGGGCCAGAGATGCAGCCTGGTCTTTGGGACTGCGGGAAAGGCAAGTTCGCAGCAGGTGAGTGACGGCTGCGTCGCAGCTCTCCTCCCAGCCCTGAGGAGAGAGAACTATACTGTATTTACCTGACACAAAACAACAGTGTCATGTTTGGGAAATGAACAGAATTCTTCTTTACACCACGTAAGATTTCAAAATTGCTACAATAAGAAAAGAAAATAACTGGGTTTTTTTTAGTAAAATTCTGGGACATTCTTGCTGTGAGCTGTACTGCATGGACAACAACATGGCATGGTGTTTCGACACCGAGACTCTTCATTATCCTGAGGACAGTCTGTGAGTCTGTGTCTCAACACCGGATCCATGTTGAAATTACGGAGAGGATGTTTGTTTCCGTTAAGAACACCACGATCTCCCTGGCACCAACTATTGTTCCAGTATCTAACTACAAATTAGTCACTTTGCCTAAACCTTACCACATTTTTGCCCCACTGACTTCCTAAAAAACACCAAGTGGTTAACACTATTGTGTTGATCTGCTCATATAAAGACATGACAAGAAGAAATATATCTTTGTTTGAGAACAATGACCCGGTTTGGAGACGAGCAGGTCTAGAAGACAAGGTTAGGACGCTAGTGGAAGTAGAAAAAGATGGGGGTGAAGTAACGGTAACTACATTTAAATGTTTGAACTCCATCTAAAGGTTTCTGGTGCAATTCATTGTTGAAGTTTAATAGCCCCAACCTCAGCTGTCTTTACTAAACAAGAGAAAGAACATCTGGTAGAATATCCTTTCTGTGAGTTTGACCTCATAAAAAGAATTAGATTTGTGTACTTAAATGTGTGTACAATATAATATAAAGTGTTGGCCGATACAAACGGTCTCCTTTATAGTCAGAATTCATGTCTTAACAAAAGTATTTACTTGCACAAAGGTGCATGTTGCACTGCACTTGTACTTATATTTTTTGGGCATATAGGAGTGAAACAACTAAAACCAATAATTAAAATAAATCAATCAATTTATAATGACAAGAGATGATTTCAGAAACATTTCTAATTATTGTTTAAGGCCAACTTATACCTCTCTGTTTGTCCCGCACTCACACATACGCAGACTCACTCACCCACTAACACCCTGTTACACACACTCACACACACACACACATCTGCTCACTTATCTTGTCCTAAAACCCCCTGAATCTATAACCAGCCGTCCCAGGGTTTGACACTGAATGGGAGTGCCTGTGCACGGTCGTGTTGACAGGTACCCGCCTGACATCCCCTTTTCTCCTCACACACCCGCCTCCCCCAACTGCTGCCGCCACGCTGATAGGCCCCTAATGAGCCATAATGACAGGTAATCAACCCTGTAATGATGATGACAGAGAGACAGAGACAGAGAGGGAAGGCGAGAAGGAGAGAGAGAGGGGGGATCGTGGAAGGTCAAGAAGATGAGATGATGACAGAGACGAGGGCAGATATTAAAGAGATGAGTGGAAGGACGATGGGTGAGTTGAGATAAGAAATGAGGGGAGAGCAGACAGAGGAGGAGAGGGAGGAGAGCTGGAGGGCTTCAATGGGGGGAAAATAAGAGAGGAGGAACAGGAGCAGGAGGAAAGATGGGAGGTGGGTGACCTATCCCTACTACAATACCTCACCAGGTTATCAAATACTAGGAACAGCATAACTGCAGGTTTCTGTGGAAACTTGGCACTTTTTCACACACACACACACACACACACACTTGTTCCACATGCTGCGGAGGGAAATTAAACGTCTTTAAAAGTTAAACCACAGACATTTACCCTAAAGAAGAAAGGAAGCTAAGAAAAGGTGGAGTGGAGCATGTTTGGATCCGGGCCACAACGATAAATTAGACAAGTTCCCAGTAATGTAAAATAGGACGGACGTTTCCTGCCGCAAGAAACAAGGAAGCGTTTGTCTTCTATTAACCTCATTCACACCATGTTTGACTTCTAAGGACTATTATTAAAGTTATTTTAAAGTGGGATACGAACATGTTTTTTTTCTAGGTGATCAATAGCTTTTAACAACTTTACATTATAGTCCTACTAAATCTTTTATTGGGCTGTTACTCAGGCAGAATGGCGTTTTAAAGTTAGTTTGTTTGATTTACAAATAATTCTATCTGGCCATGTACAAAGGCAAATCTGGGCCAAACATCCAGCTATGAACTGGGGTAAACAGAAGCAGGTTGCTTTAACGACATCATCCATGTGAATGAGAGTTTGAAATGTTCTAGAGTAAATATGGACCACAAGTGTTTTTCTATGTGACATAGAGTGAAGAGTTGCCTTGACTTTAAGGTAACTTTAAAACTGAATAGGTAAAAAAAAAGACTTTCTCAATAAAAAAAATAAAATAAAATAATTAGACCCCAGAGAATAAATAATCAGTGGAGGATCCCAGTCTCGTCTCTAGGCAGCATCAAGAATATTGGGTTTGACTGGGGTGGAAATCCCAGGTGTGATTACAGCGTTATTGGACAGCCATGGAGAAAACACCCCCGGGCCTAGCACGCAACCTTGGAGGACTCCCAAAGAGAGGAGTAAAGGTTTAGACAGCAATTCCTCAGTCCTGACATTCCCATCATAACTGGGAAAGTCATTTAAGGAGCCGGAGGTACGGCTGTGTGAAAACAGCTCTGTCATACAGACAGTCTCTGTTGGAGGGACTCCAGCGTCGGTACCTGGAAGGAGGTTTCTAAAAACACCAGAAATCCAATGTCATCCTGTACATTTTCTAAGGTGATCAACAAAAACAACCTGCTTTTGTTCTTTTTTTTTTTTGGATTTTGGAAAAACATTTTCTCGATTGGAAGGAACATGAGAGACATTTTTCGGGATACTTCATAGGGTATCATAGGAAGACAATTCTGGTAACCCGTCAGTGATCACCTGTCAAGCACAGAGTGACTGATGGAAATCAGAGAGCGACGCCATAGGGAAGGGGCAGGAAGGAGAACGAGGTTGAGAAAGAGTAGAAAGAGGTGAAAGAGAAACTAAAAGTGTCAACAAAAAATACATGTCAGGGGATGTAGAAGGGAACAGAGAGGGTGAGGTGAGTAAGAGTGCAAATATGGGTTTAGTGAAAGAAGAAAATAGGGAAATTAGCAAAAAAAAAAACAATTATTAAAAAATAATTAATAAATAAATAAATAAAAAAATTAAATAAGGATGATTTGATGGGAGTGGAAACATTTGATGGAATTAAAATTGGTTAAAAGGAGGATGAGAGGGTGGAGAGATGGAGGAATGTGAAAAGAAGAGGAGGAGAGGAGGTGGCAGGGTTCTGCATGGTTGCAGCTAAATGAGACGTGTGGTGGGATGCCACACATACGCACTTCCTCTTCTCCTCCTCTTCCTCACTTCTTTTAGGGCAGACAGGAGAGGCGCTGAGCAACACTTCTCTAAACATTCTGTGAATATTCTGAGGTTTAGTGTGGACATCTGCTAAAGATCTTGACCACTGATGTGACAGACCACAGTAAAGGGAACAGGATCGTTAGAAAGGCTAGCATTTGGAATTTGAATGCATTAATTAATCATTATCTAACTAATGTGGTAAAAATATATTATTACTGACAAGGGTAAATAAAGGTAAATAAATTAGCTAATCCAGTCGTTCTCAAACTGTGGTACGCGTACCACCAGTGTTACGCGAGCACTCTCTAGCGGTACGCGGGGAAAATTCATATTTTCACATTTACATTTTAAACTGAATTTAATCTGAAACATACCATGAACAATTAATACAACATTTAGAAAAAATGTGTAGCTACTTGTGAGATTATGAAATAGGAAGCTAATAGTGAAGGCTTATGCTGCTATATTCTAATGTTGGTCATCATGGTGGTACTCTGAGAGTATTTTCTCAGATGGTACAAAAAGTTTGAGAACCACTGATCTAATCCATACATTTGCATGTTAAAATGCAGTTCAGATCAGCTAAAGTAATGCTGGGTATTTTTACAGTAGCAAATCAGAGCACCTTTGAATTTGTATCAACTTATTTAAGTGTACTGTAGGTCAGTGTTTCCCAAAGACTGGGTCGCGTCAGCCAGGTGGGTCGCAAGAGATTTTTTTTGGGGTCGTCTCGCATCATGTTTCCCAAGAATTTACGAATAATGTCTATTGGGTCGCAAAGGTTTGTGACTTTTAAAATATAGGTCTCCAGAATAAAAAGTTTGGGAAACACTGCTATAGGTGACTGGATGCTAAAAAATCTGGAAGATGTCCTTTATTTATCCTGTAAAAATAGGACATTTATTATTATTTAGGAAGTGAAAATGACATACTATTTTCTCACTGAACAATGTAAATGTTCCTAAAACAGACTTTAGTTTAGAGTTCAGACCGTTACATGACTCTGAAACTCTGTGCAGCATTTAAACCTATTTTGTTTTTTGTCGGGAGCCACACATTGAGCCAAATGCCAGCAGCTGTAGCCCCGGCAACGCTGTAATCATCCGGCCGCTGCATCTGTCGTTAATCAACCAGCACAAATCTGCCCACTGGTCCAAAAACACAAATCTAAAATCAAAACAAATCACATTAAATAAACCAAATAAAGGAGAGTTTGATTTGGGATTAACGCATAAAAACATGTCCTGGAAAATGTTGCTTCTGTTTCCCCTTTTCTCCTCAGATTATTTTTACCTCCTCATCAGTTTTTTATACTAGAAAAACCTCTGGAAGAAAGAGGAAGATTTCAAGATTCCCCCTATATCCCTATCCCTTATCTATTTAGAATTTTTTTTTAAGAAACCTAGATTTAACTCTCATTATCTGCTGTAGCTCCTATATCTACAGCATACGACGACAAAATGTAATTTCTCATGACCATTTTTTTAAACTTTTTTGTAGTGCAGAGTCATCGCACCATCCTGGAGTGTGAGTCGGCTTCTCTGAAAATAGCTCATCAGTTCTGTCCACCTGTTTGTCTTTTAATGATACGGACATGACCCTGATTAAAGATAATACACTTAATGCCATTAATCCTATTTAAAATAACACACACCAGTGCATACAAAAACAAACACACGCACAGGCAAAGAGAAACAGTCCCCAAGGGCTCATCATCTGAACCTCTCATCTATTCCTGTCTGCCCTGGACATGTGTGTGTGTGTGTGTGTGTGTGTGAGTGTACTGCTGTAACAGATGTAACAGATATTTTATGTGCTGCTGTTTATGAAGACACAGATGTTTGTGTGTACCAGTGTGTGTGTAATGGGAGGCCGTCAGAGGAGGACGAGGCTGGAAATAGACTTAGTGGTAATGAGAGGTTGAGGGGTTTGATCATCAGTGCCATGGAAAAATGAACTCACACACACGCACGCCTGCACACACACACTGAGTCAGTACAGGTACCTAGATTTGGACTCTTCACAGGGACATACATTTTTTGTTGATTGCACTGAATGGAAGAACACCGTCAACTCGGCTGATTAGTATAACACACATGAGAATCACACAAGACACAGACGTGTAAAGCATCAGTGAACTCTATGTGCATCTCATCCACTAGTGGTCATTGTGCCCTTGACCTGTACACATACGTACATAACCACAGTCTTACAGAGCCTCTCTCGCTCTCTGTCTCTCTCTCTCTCGATCATCTAGATAGGGATCTGCCAATAAATTGCAGATTTAATACTGGTAGATCATTAGCAATTAAAATAAAATATAAAAATACTGTATATAAATATAATTCTATAGTGTGTAGTAGTGACCATATACTATACGAACTGAATCATACTGCACCGTACAGCTACAAGCCTTAAATCAATACGCAAACATATAAGCTGTAAATAAAGTATGTTACTTTATATAAGTAAATATATTTCAATATTTTCAATGTAGGTGGATATCTTTAGCCTGGTCATTTGAGTTCAAGCACCTAGTTCATAAAACTAGCTCTTTGTGATAGCTAGCAGTTTCTTGTTTACATCCTTGGACAAAATCAGTTAGGATTATTCCCTCTGAAATCCAGCAAACAGTACCAAAAACATTTTGAACTATCTGATTTCAACTTTACAGTCCCAACTTTTTGTTTGGATCAGCGATCGGATCAGCAACTGGATGTGTGAGGATCAGACTGTTTTTTAGCATGATCACCCCTGGCTGGTGACCGGCCTTATCTGCTATTTAAAACAGCAGAGTTGAGTGGAACAGTGTGTGTCGAGTGCGATGAGGCTAAAAATCGATATTGGCAAATCACGTTTAAGAAACTGGAGATTGGCGAGTGTGAATACCAGCTGTGGTGTGTCCTGCAGCAGTGGCAGCAGTGCGGCCTCCAGGATGGAGCTCTGGTCCGGGGTCAGGTTCTGCCACAGTGACAGCAGCAGCACCAGCAGGTGTGTGGCGCTCCTCAGACGGACGAACGCCTCCTCCAGGAGTGTGTGGTTCTCTTCTGCAGCCTCTGCCAGTGTTATGACCTGGAGCAGAAAGGAAACATGTCGTGTTTTTTAGTCAAGGTCAAGGACGGCATAAAGCAAGGACTTCCTGTATGTGTAAGTATGACTCATTAGTCTTTTTTTATCTTAAGAAAGTGTCTAAATTATTGAAATCCACAGAAAAAAAACATAAGTTCATGACGACTCCTTTTTGTTTCAAAGTCAACAGAGCGTGGGGATAAGTCATCAGACTTGCAGAGAAGATCAGTGCATACACAGAGACGTCTGTTTGAACTCCGCTGTGTTTTGTTCTTTTATTGACGTTTATTTTTCCAGCTGAAAAAGAAGCTAAGCTGTAATAATCCCAAACGGCCTCAGAATGAGATTTCCAGAGCTCAAACAAGAGGAACAGTGGTGCGGTTTGTTCAGAGTGAGACTTTAATTCTAACAGACTCCATGCTATAATAGATTGTGGGAATAAGGACACAAATCCACTTCCTTCTCCTCGGAAAGCCACATGAAATATTACAGAGTCAGGACAGAAGCTTCCTGGTGTTTCAAACATGGATTGCAAAACAATAATCTATCTGGAATTAGAGAACTTATAACATTTAGCTCCACAGGAGGCTAGGGGAAAAACAGAAAAAGCATTGCTTTTTTTAAACATTTCTGAGGCAACACTGCAGCGCTGAAGCCGGTTCAACTTGTCTGTGGTGTAATTGGATTTTAATCTGGAGTTGGGAAAATATTTGCAAGACAAGAACATTTGTTTACTTCATCATTGTATTAATGCAATTACAATTCACAAGTTCCATGCCATTAGGCCCAGATGGTAACCATCAGGTTCTGTTTTCCTGAGACACTGTTTCTATTTGGACTTGTTAGCGACTTGGTGCATTCATAATGCTGCATATATTTGTACTTAGGAGCTCGTGTGTTTCATTAGTTTCCCTTTCTTCAGGCCCAAAACTCCACATGTGCACAACTGTTACTACACCTTCAAATAAACACCTTTTGAGCTTTTTACAGTTAAAAACCTAATAGTTTACTCATCCATGCTGTCAAAGCATAAACAGATTATAAGCAATTGGAGTAACTCGTCGGCGTGTGACGTTAGGACCTGAAGGCAGCACTAAGAGTTACAAGGAAGAGAAAACTGTTCCTGAAAAGTTTCTGAAAAGTTTCTGTAATAAATACAATTAAAATAGCAAAACATTTTGGAATCCAGTCATGGTCCGGATTGGATGGTTTGGTGGGCCAGATTTGGCCTGCGGGTCATAAGTTGATTCCACATCACTACTCAGATTTTTTCTTTGGTGAATTTCCCACCTTATACTCCCACTATTATTCCCCCAGTGTTTGAAAGGTTAAAGAGAAAACGCATCAAAAAGGTGTGGTGGGACCCGGTGATCTCTGACCTCTGTCCAGAGGTCGACCCCTCCATGAGTGCAACAACAGAGGAGTGCAGATGAGAGAAGCAGGGCAGAAGAGTGGTGACAGAGCATGAGGAATGGAGAAGAGGACAACAAGAAAAGACAAGCCGGACAAAGAGAAGGACAGAAACGGGAGACGAGGGAGGAGAGAAGGAGAAAGGAGCTGATGAGGAGAGAGACAGAGGAGGTGAAAGCAGATCTGGGACTAATGGATGAGTGTGTGTTCAGATAATTGAGTGATATGCAGGTCTGAGCGCCAACGTGCGCCAGCAGTTTGTTTGACAAATGGATTCAGTGCTCGGTATTAGATACTGCGAAAACACAGATAGAAGATACGGCAGTGAAGTGTGTGAGAATGTGTGAGTGTCAGGGTGGAGCTGTGATTGCCAGGGTAGAGGGAGCTGTTTGGCTTGGAGTAATAATAAACGTCGTACATACTGCACTGCACATGTACCTGTCATCTGTGTGATGTGTGATATAAAAACCTCACTTCATCTTTTAGGGTTTGTGGCTTCAGCCACTGGTATACACCTGTACCTTGACTTACTGTAACTGGTACACACAACGTTACCACATCTGTAACAAATCTGTACCATTGTCTACCATACAGTACCAATACTCATTGTTTTACACATAGATACACACCAAGTGTGAGTACCAGTACTACTAAATCCTTACCATACCAGCTGACCAGAAAGTGAGCAGAGCTTTTATACCAATAGCAGTTTATAGAGTGAGACAAATATATTTGTCTCACTCTATAAACACATGCACATACAAAATATTAGTAAAGTACTCTTCAGTTTAGCAGTAACTCTCCACTGTGAGGCTGAACTGAGAAGAAGACAGCATATTCAGCATCAAGACACGTCTTCAGGTCTGTTTTTAATTCCTTGTATTGTAACGGAACAAATTTTAAAGTAAGCCTTGATCCAGATTTGTCCTAGTTGAATTCCTCCAAACTGCTGACAGTGTAAAAACTACCAGTGAACAGCTGTAGAAAAACACACAGCACTGACTGATCAGCTACTATATTATATTTCTATTTTGACCTTTTTATTTTTTAGCTTTGGCTAGTTGTCCAACATACAGTGCAGAAGAACTTTTTTTTTTACCTTCTACCACAATGCTTTGCAATGCATCATAGCATTGTTTTTAATATAACTGGGTAAACTCCAGTGCTCCTAAACTATAGGTAAATATATTTAACATGTGGTTGTTAAGTTAGAGAAGTAACAGGTTGTTAAACTGAGGTTAACCTGATGGTACTGTGGAGTGAGAATTCCTGTATTTCCAAACACAATTCATTTATAAAAAGCAATCGTTTTCACTGACCGTGTCACATGACCGCGGTGTGTATGTATAGGTATGCATTTGTGTGTGAATTGATAAAAGGCCTTTGGTCTCCTGAAGGGCTTCATTGTTGGCAGCGGCTCGGCTCCACACACACACTGATTGATGCCAGCTGAGAGAACACAAAGACACATTTAAGGAGGACACACACACACACACACACACACGAACATCACACACGGTGAGGAGAATTACGGCGAGAGTCAAACCATAGGAGTGAGAGATAAAACAGGATATTATTCCATGTCCACACACACACACACACACACACACACACACACAGTAGCTGTTAGCTGTACGTCAGTTGCTGCTGAACTGTAACTGACCTTAAACAACCTGCAGTTGGAGCTGCTGAGCCTGCGAGTCTGTCTGGGCCACGTTCAACACACAATAAAGGCACATTATGTTTAATTTAAACACTTTTTTGGAACAAAGATTGAGTTTGAATGAAATTGCCTTAATACAGTACATTCGATTTTTCAAAGTACTCCTTACTAGTACTTGGGGCCTTTTAAAGCAGTTCGCTTAAGTAGTAAAAGGTTGCTTTTTCCTGTGCAGACACAGAGGCATTAATAGTTGGGTGGTCTTTTTTGTTTTTTTGACATAATTTTTTTTTTTTAAGATTCCTTAGGGTCACATTTGTCTTGAAGGGTTGTTTATTTGGAGTGTTTTTTTTTTCCTTTATTTTTATATTCATTCGTGTATTTATTTTTAAACCATGACAACCATTATTTCTGACATAAGTTTGACAGCATCTGTAAATTTCAAAAGCAAATGTCTTTTTATACCATCTAGACGACTCACACACTCCTGACGCTTCCATATGTTTTATACAGTTCCTGTAGGTCAACCACAGGATCACCACACAGACACACAAACAGTGATGTTTGTATATCCACACACAAATGCACTGAAATGTGAACGCGCACTTGGACCAAAACCGCCAGAACAGTACGGAGCAACACAAACAGAAATCATGGGCAGCCTTATCTGTGGAAACGCACGACTGACAGCACACGCACACACGCGCACACACACCCGCCGTGTATACAAACTATGTGGTTGTGGTTGCGAAGAACTATTTGCAGCTGATGGCCTGCATGAGGCTCGGGAGCAAGAAAAGGCGAAACGGCGTAGGGACCAATCAGAGGGCAGAAACACATAAACAAGTCAAGAGAAAAAGTGAACCACCAAACACAAAAGTGAGGCAGAGAAAAGTGTTAGAGAGCAGTCCATGGCTGGATGTTCACAGGACTATAACTTTACTGTTAATGACAACATTATGGTAACACTACAAATGCTAACCAGGCTGAGAGTTTGATCTGTCCGTGTTTGACTGCTGGCTTCCTGCCCCGGTGTTTGGTCCATTTATCTAAACGCAGTCAATGTTTTCACTAAAACCTCATGAAGTGTGTTTAAATGTTTACCAGAAACCACAGAGAGAGAAAATAGGAATTGTCCAAACAACAGCTAAAGCTATAACAAACTTTTAAAATTGTTTCCAAAACAGATAAAATCAGAATATAGAATTCATTCATTCACTGTTTTTTTATCTACCTTCTATAAAACCACAACATTCTACGGACAGGGAGAAAACTTTTTTTTTTTATTTCGACTTTACCAGAGGGGGGCAGATTGACTCCCTGTAAGTTTGCGCTATTGACCTGTGTCCCCAGATGTGAAGCAAAACGAACACCATATTAAGAACCAGTGGTGAAAATGGTACCTGTGTTCCACTCTTCTTCCTTGTGTATCCACGCCTCCCTCATCATCCAGCCCCTGCCCACCGTGTTTCCCTTTGTGATGATAACCGCACCATCCCTACCTGTGTCTTGTTAACTCCCCCTGTCTGTAAATAAACCCCTCAGACCCCTTCTTTTGTTGCCAGTTTGTATGTGACTACAGTGAACCAGAACTCTTGTTTCTTCCCTAATAATGTCTATGTGTTTTTACCGACCCAGAGATTTAGTTCCTTAATCGAGTATCATTTTTTCCTGTGTTTCCAGTTGCCTGTTCAACTGACCACGACTTGAAACCACAGCTCTCTGTTCTTTTGACCATCTTCTTCCTCACTGAAGACTGTGTGTATCTATTTTTGGATATACCTTCAAAACCTGCCGTCAAACTTTACCAAAAAGTTTTTACAGTCTATGATTGCATCTCTTCTTAGAATAATCGCACCGAACAGAAACACAGAATAATCTCGATACTGCTCCATTTTTTCTAGTCCTCAGAGGAGTTGAAAGAAAACAAAGATGATGGAAATGTTTCTGTGCGTTTCTCCTCCATTAGCGTGAACCCAAAACATGAAAGGGAACAAGAAAGTCTGTAGAGCATAGAGTTCCAACGCCACCACCAAGTACCCCCGCCAAGTCTAATCCACCGGGAACATAATTAACAATCACCCTCCCTGTCTCCTTAATAGGTGTATCAGATATCAGCAGAGAAGTCAAATAAAACACACCCAATACTTCCTGTCAAACATGAGGGAACCTTTGTGAGAGCGACCGTAGCTGAAGGTGAATAAATCTGAATCATTTCTTTTCATTGTTGGACGAAACGACTTGAAAAACAAAGCTCTGAGTGTTTCAGTAAGTGTGCGAGTGTGTGTGCACCTCAGCCGCGGTAGATTAGATGTTTCCTGCTCAGTTAGCCGCAGCTAGTAGCAGGGATCAGGTCCAAGCTACACACACTCATACTGATAGTACAGACTGCATGGGGACATACAGATTTGTCTTGGCGTGACTAAGAAAAGTTACGCAGAGAAAAATAGATGAAAAAAAGGAAAAAGAAGAATGTTTACACTGACAGAGGAGACGGAGGAACAGGAGAAGAGAGAGTTAAAGAAAACAGTTGAGAGGTTCATCCTGGGGTCAGATGGATGGCTGTACGAGTTTCTGTGTTTTAATTAAAGAACCAATTAGAATGTCAGGGAAACGATGGCTGGAATCACAGCAACTATTTCCTGACTAATGCACAGGCCAGTGGATATGGTTACACACACACACACACACACACACACACACGTACAGACTGGAACACTGCAACGACGTGAAGAGTTTTAGGGAGTTAACCTAAACATTACAAATTGTCAGACATGAGCTTACACCATCACACACACACACACACACACACACACACACACACACACAGAGAGAGAACATCTGATGTTCTACGACATCATTTCCTTTTCATCTTTTTTGTCTCTTTCATCACTGTTCAGTTTACACGACAGCAGCTGTTAAATGTTCGTACTGACTGAGACTGTGTCCAGCTTTAACAGC
>NC_024319.1:15023182-15043310 GCF_000523025.1 Cynoglossus semilaevis | reverse complement strand
TTTGGCCTAAAACTACATTTTTTTCCAGGTTGTGTTCATATATGTCCCTGAGAAAGACCCCTAACCCCAGGTACCTCACAGCAGTGGTCCCAGCTGCATCTGAACTGGGCTGGGTTAGGGCTCTCAAAAAAAAAAAAAAAATCATTCATTTTTCACAAATCAATGATTTGTGAAAATTATTGAGATTAAATGTTGTTGAGGACACCAGCATCACCAAGAGTCTAAAATCAACTGGATGTGTTCTTCAAGCCCCCATGAAGATGCACAGTAGTGACTAAACCCCACAGAATTTTGGGGTTTTATTTTTTTGTATTGTTCTTGACATTTTTTTCATACGAATATTTCTATCACAAATAAAAACAGGAGTGAAACACGTACATCTACCGGCTGTTATTTGTCTGTAGTCAAGTCTGTACAGTAAACCCTTGTTTTTCGCGGGGGTTACGTTCCAAAAAGAACCCGTGATAGGCAAAATCCGTGAAGTAGAAATCTTTATTTTTTTTACAATTAAATACTCAGAAAAAGAAGAGAAAGAACGAACAAACCATTTTACAGTCTCAACCATTTGTTTCACAAATAAAGTAAAATAAAAGTACTTTAGAAACGTTTCAACAAATAACTTCTGTAATGTACTGTCAAATAATAATTTTAATCATCAACGTGAACAGAAGGCTTCAAATTGCGGAGATTAGCACCGCCCACCGTGAACGGGAGAAAATTAAAAATGATTATGAAAAAAATACAAATTACCTGTACAGTCGGACAAATAGTGACTCAGCTTTATTTCACTGCTGTCTTCCTTATGTTTTTTTCTTCCTTCTTTATGGAACGAACGGAAGATTCATTAATTCCATAATGCCGACCTACAGCCGCATAGCTTTTACCTTCATTTAGCATGTCCAATAGTTTTACTTTATCACCGATAGACAGCATCTTCCGCTGCCTTTTGGTCCCTACCGCAGGTACTTTTGCCGGTCCAGAGCGTTTTGTCGACATTATGGGGTTTGATAAACTCGAAATTGCAAGAGAATTTGCACGTACGTAATGTCAATTTGGCAAGCTGTTTTACGTACGTGTACATATTAAACCGCAACGTTATTGGCGCACAGGTAGAGAAGAAGCGGAGTGACTTTTTAGCCAATCAGAATGCAGAACACAATGCACGATGCAAATCCGTGAAGTAGCGAAACCGTGAAAAGTAAACCGCGTTATAGCAAGGGATCACTGTATATAGATTTTCTTTTTGGGTCATCTTACACAAATAATATCTATTGACTTGGGTCGCAAAAGTTTGTGACTTTTGAAATATGGGTCCCCAGAAAAAAGTTTGAGAAACGCTACTTTAAAAAGTCAAATACACCTCTTAGGAGTACAACTGAAATAGACAGTATTGTATTCAACTGTACTGAAGGAGTAAACTGACAGGTTTAAGGGACAGTGACTGGTGGATCAGGTCAAAGAACCAATAAGCAGCAGACGCACTGAGACACTGGTGTGGAGGGATCAGCATCTCCTGTCCCTGTCTGACACGGGGCAGACAGACAAAAGCTGTCGTTGTCTCTGGGCTAAACAAGTACACGCACACACAAAAAATAGAGGGGAAAAAATAGAGAAATAAATGGTAGAAAAAAAGGAGATTGTTGTTTACTTTGGTCTCACTGGAGTGTTGAAGGAGATAAGTGGAGGATTAGGAGACAGGAAGTGACCTTATCCCCCCTCTTCTGGTTTTATGGTTGGCTGTCAAATGAACCACAACATCTTCAGATCACCTGTTGATTCTTCTCCAGTCGGTCCAACAGTTATCAATCACCCAGTTGCACTTGAAATGTCTACATCAGCAAATCTTCACTGGCTTTTTAGGAGCTGCAGTCAGACCCAGGCAGAGCCCCAGTCATCTTAAAACAATTATGGTCCAGTTTGAGTTTGTCCAGGTCTGATTACAAGCTATAGAAAACCCACACACTTAAACTGTTCAACATACATTGTGCGTCTACGTCGTTGGTTCCGTTTTGATGTTTCATATTGTAATGACTGCATTACGACAGAATAGCTGCTCACCTAATGTTTTTTTTTTTAAAACGTCTGGAAATATTCTTTGAAGAGGTTCGGACCAGAATATAAATTCTCCAGTTTTGTTCCAAGATGATGATGAGCAGCCCCTCATGGAAATATTAAAAATAAAACTTTAAAGAGTTCAGATATCCAGGTAGACAAATATGTTTCAAATTCACTGATAAGCTTTGGTTGTTGTTTTGTAACTGCTGCGAGACGTTCTTGAATTGTCGTCACAAACCCTGGAACAAACGCTTGTTCCACCGTTTCACACTTTTAAAGTGATCCAGATGAGTGTGTGTGTGAGCTCAGTGTCTAAAATGTAAAATAATATGAGAAGTGAGGAGGTGCTGGTCGTTTCTTTGGTAAGAAAAATAAAGTCAGAGAGTACATTTTTAACCTCCTCCCCAATCAGGGCTGTCGGGGATGCTTTAACAGGCCGTCGTTCAGAGGTAAAGGGACGGCTGCTTAAACAGGCCCGGTGATTTATGAGGCTGCCTCTCTCTGTCAAAGGCTGGGCTTCAGTTCCACTGTTTTCCCTGGGACAGCGAGGCCGACAGAGGGAGGCCGTCTGCTTTTCTTTGCCACGCGTGTTCACACGGTCACGAACAAAGAGCTTTATTCTCAGCTGATAGCTGGTGAGAAAAACCCCTTTTACTTCTTTTACTCTCGCTCTGCCCCCACGAACCATGATGACTATGTGTATTTGTTTAAGATGTCAAAGTCTCAGAATACTGGGTCCAAACCAATAAAAATGTGGCACTAAGGTTGTTTTTGCTTTTCTAGTTAAGGACTTTATTCTTTAAAACATGTTAATTTCTTAATGCTATTATTAGATCATATATATATATATACACACACACATTCATATATATATATATATATATGCATAAGCTCAGTTGCTTTGCATCATATTTAATTTCTGCAGGTTTTAATTATTTTGTGAAGTAAATCTATAATAAATGTAATTTTAGAAATAGCTACAATTATATAAGCTAAAAATGAGCTAAAATAGCTAAAAATAGCTAAAGATTAGAAAAGTAGATAATTACGACACAGATCCAGCTGACCTAGAAGTTGACTTGTCTTTAACATTGCCAAGTAGTGACAGAAACTTTCCAGATATACGTATGTGCAGGGGGTATTTTAGTATTTTCACAGGTACTAGCTAGCAAGTGTTACAGACAAATACGTTACCAGGCGTCGCTATACGCAGAAGACACCTTTGTTTACATTCACCTGTTGTGCACCGAGGATTGAATTTTACTTCATTTCTCGTTTGTACTGGTTTTTTTCCCCCTTCATTCTGGCTCCAAACAGGAAGTCAGACTCTTCTGGTGTTTTTATGTCCTAGGTTATGATGTTAGCACTGAGTGACATGAGTACAGAGACACTTATGTCCAGTACATGAGTTCAGACTTAAGTTGAAAATCAAGTTACGGCGCAATGTAGGAATGGAACTCCGATTTAAGTTGAGGACTCTCTATCAATCTACGAGTTAAATATGGTTGACAAATCATCAAAGAGAAGTAGAAGACGTAGAAGAGGAGAAAAAAAGCCATATGCAATGAGGCACATCTTAGTTTGACAGCAGGTCATCATGTTGGTAAAAACTCCCCAAAAGTTAACATTATGAAGGTTCATGATAAAGTGGCGACCTCTTTCCCGTCCTGACCAGATGTGTTTGATTCTTATTTTTCAACATCCCAATTGTCACAGACTCCACCAGGGATTTTAATGTCATATTTAGACATGTTGGTTTCTGGAGACGTCAGAAAAATATTTTGCCTCCAAAATGTGACTTTAAGTGTATCCTAGTGAGATTGCGAGTCAGTTTAATTTTGATTATACACTGTATATTTTCCATTCATATAACTTTTCTAAAGATAACGTTTAATACAACTTCTGGGACATGTCCTCATGCTGCGCTGCCACACTCCGTTTAAAGTCACATCACAGAGTCGTTCATTTGAAGTCCTGGTGGAAATCCTCAAGTTTCCACACACTGAGTTTGTGTCAGGCTGTTTTAAAGAAATGTGAACAAAATTACAGAGGACTCCTCAGATGTTTCCGTTCAGGGGAACGACGGTGCAGCCACAAGAAGCAAGGAGAACAAAACATCAAGTGTTTGAATATTTTTTCAGCCTCAGTGAGAAGAAGGAACAGAGTGAGGCGGAGATGTTTCCTATGATACTGTCAATCAGTCAGGCTTCTCTGAGGGAAAACACAGCTGTATGATCTGGAAAAATACCCAATGTGAGTAATATTATTCAAGGTCTCCTTGAATACTTCATCAAAACAGCCTCGTATCACACACGCATGTTCCAAAACCTTTCACGTCCCTGCACCAACACACACACACACACACACACACACACACACACACACACACACACACACACACATCTAAAAGTAAAAGCGAAAAAATAAAGTAAAAGCGAAAAAATACCTCAGAAAACCTTAAATCCACACACCCAAATACACACACAGATGCTGAGGTCAGTCTATGCCACAGTGCACTGGGTGGTCCAGAAGGCCTGGAGGCCCCAGACAGAGCGGGGGACTAAATTACACAGTGTGACCCACCACGGTGACACCCAACCTGGGATTAACACCCAGGCTCAGTCCCTAGCTGCTGCCAGCCCTGGGCTGTGGGAGTTGACCTCGACAGGTTCAGAGGTGACCCGAGGCACACATACACACACAGACACTCACACACACACGGTGAGGCCGGGCCCAGGCCCACCCAGAGCTGAAATAATGAGGAGTATAGTCCAGCTGGTTGGTGCAGGAAAGTTGATAGGGTTTTTCAGGTCAAAGGCCTCTCATCTGGAGAATTTATTAAGTATGTTGTTGTTAAAACAACTTCATTGTGTCTACGCCTCAGGGTCAGAAAGGGTCACTGTTGACACCTAGCAGCACATGACTCACACTTTTGTTACACTTTTTTTCCTTAAAACTCCTGCTTCATTCATACACTATTCATGAAGTTTATGACTAAAACATGATCGAAAATGTATTATGTGCATGATTCAAATTAAATGATTTTACAAGGTTTGGCTGTTGTTACTGCTGTGGTTTCAAACTATTAACATATGGACGGACGGATGGACGGATGGATGAATGGATGGATGGATGGACATTTAAGCTAAGAGAAGAATAAATATTTAATGATGTTTTAGGCCCATTAAAAAAAATTGAAATAAGTGAAAACAAAAGCATATATTTTAAATTCATACAGTATACTTATACATATACTACACGCTCTACTTCATTAGTTGTGAGTTTGAACTTCTCTTAGCACCTTGTTGACATGGGAAATAGAGAGTGGAATGAAAAATAAAGATATTCCTTTCCATTCTGTGTTTTGACATTGTATTTCCAACAGGATGCAAGAATTTTATGACTTCTCCCCCGTCAGGAATACACTTCAGTTCGAATCAACCTGTTGTCAAACTAAGAATTACCTCAGCATACTTCGCCTCCAAATGGTGATTTCAATCATTTCCCAGGACACTTTTCCAAAGGTCAGGACCTGTTGTTGTCAGATTATTTTAAAGTGATAGTGACAGAAAAGAATATCTGGGACGGGTCTTGATATGTTTTCGAGGCGAACTGTGTGTGAATTTGAAAACATCTGGACACAACATCACGTCGTCTGCTCGTGGAGGTCAGAGGAATGAGAAAACACACACACACGAATACGAATAAACACAGCGGCACTCACAAAACACCCGGCTCATAAATAAGGGCAGATACAGCTGTTTGGAAGTGTGGCCAGGGTCAAAGTTCAAACAGATACCGAGTGTCAACACACACACTCACAAATGAAGGCAGAGGCCCTTAAATCAATCACGTTTACACATAAACAGCGTCCTGACAGAAACACACTCGGACAAGCTTCCCAAGAGGCCGTGCGAGCGCACATGCTCCACACACACTGTTAGGAGAAGTGTATTAATACAACGTGATGTGACCTCACCCAAGGGCCTGTTACTCCACAACATCTGTGTGTGTGTGTGTATTTGACTTGCAAGATTTAAAAAAAACCATACTGACGCACTCACATACTGTACACACCATAACACACACACACACCTTTTGCAGATCAATTTCTAACCACTGCAGTGAGGTGTGGTACGTTCGTTACTATCAACAGACACTTAAAGAGCCTATAATAAAGTAACAATAATATCAGTTCATTCTCAGCTCACTAATTCACAACACACTGCTACTGTAACATCAAACAGTGTTTGTCAGTCGGAAGATCCACAGAGTTTATCAAGTGACGTGAAGGCATCAAACAGTTGAACACTGAGGGAGGAGGAGACAGAAAAGCTTAGTTTGTTAGATTTTGTTTTGATTTTTTTCTTTTTTTTATATTTTACTTTCAAATTCTTTCAGTTTTTGACAACACCTTGGTCCCAGAGATTACATTTACTACAACAGCCATAGAACAGGCCTGCAGCCAGCACCACGTAACCAGCTACAGACCAGAGGAGTAGACCAGACAAATAATCCTAAATATTTGTTTTAAATAGCTGTAATCATCACCAAGGACAAACATGACGGAGGCAGATGAAAAATGCAGACAAAAAAAAGCCAGTCAGTCATCAAATAAATTAAAATAAAGTATAAATAAAAGCGAGGGTATCACACTATTCTTATTTTATCAATTTAACAAATTGATATATTCCTGGACGTCTAAAAAGCAAAGCATTGAATACAGCCGGACTCTTTGCACATCTGTTTAACTAAGGGTTTCTGTGACTTGGTAATGAGCCACCGCACCCACTGAACCACCTGAACCTAAAGAAGAGAACAGTCAGATGGTTTAGAAACTGTTGTAAATACCCCTGCAGAGTCAATCATTTGTTGATCATTTTGGGCTCTGTTTCTGATTTTCTTATTTTGTGCATCAACAACTCCTTCCTTCTCTTCCCTGGGGCTCTGCACTGGAGATTTACACACAAAAACATGCTGAGGTCGCCGATGTGATGAAACCAGACGACACAACACACAGCACTCAGCACAGACTTGTTTACATGTGACTCTGATTTAGGTCCAAACACACACACACGTATTATTAACAGTGAACTAAATGATCAGATCACAGCTCTGTATCGACAGTGAACACTGTAAGCCTGCAGTACAGACACTTTCCATCTCCAACAGTGAACCAACATGGGTCACATGACACTGTAGTCACACTTTTACGTTCACACATATATATATATATATATATGTATATACTGTATATATATACACAGAGCACCTTACCAGTTACTAATTCTCCATCGAGGTCAAATAGAATAATAATAATAATAATTCTATTTAACGATACTTCAGGTCTAAAGGCAACCACATGCACCTACTTATCTTCCACAAATGTGTGTCCCCAAAGGGGGTCCCACCCCCCACTTTGGGAACCAACGGTCTATATTAAGGTTTCTATAATCAATCCAATCTAAAGGTTTGTGTACTCTGGTTTGTTGATGTTAAACAGCAAAGATCGACACTTTTTAGTGCTAATAGTAAACAATTAGTTAATTAGTTCCAATTAGTAACACTCCCTGTCACACTCGTTCTCTGATACTCTGTACTGTCAGTGTTATATCCACTGCGGCTCGTGTTCAACGCTCTCATTTACACACCTCACCAGTAAACACTTTATAAAGTCAAACAGAATAATGTATTTATATATGATGCCAGTGTGAATATGATACGAGTCTAGTGTCAACGTCAGACCAAGGCCGGTCAATGAAGATCAGTTGTAAAATATATATATAATTTAAATGTATTTTTGTGCTTTTTGTGAGTATGTGTGTATTTGTGTGTGTGCAAATGTGTGTGTGTGTGTGTGTGTGTGTAATGAGTAGAGAGAAAGGTTCTGTCTGATTATAGGCCTCCACATAGAAGCACAGAGACTAAATATGGCTTCAGACTAAACACTGTCCCCACTCACACATTCAAACACACACACACACACAAGCGCACACACACACAGAGTGGCCTGTCATTACCAGTACACACTAACCTCCCAGGCTGTGTACCGTGCACAACAACACCCACACACACACACTGGAGAGGCTGAAAGTGTGCACTGTATTTGAAACACGTGCACATTTTTATGAATGATAAAAAGACACACACATTCACAGATTGTCATGTGTTGTTCAGCAGAGTGTTCTACAGGCAGTCGACTACAACGTCTATCACGGTGTAATTATTTATCATAATCTGAAATGTAACTAATCTATTAGATTTGAATAGATTATCAAACTCCTCCGGTCAAAACAACAACGAATGGAAATTAGAAATGATGATAAGACAATCTGACCAGTCAGCTAACATCTCAGCGTCGCTTCTCTCAGCGCCGTCCCATGTTCCTGTTGGCCTGAATAATAAACATCCTCCAGTGTCTGACTCCTTTTATGGCAACAGTGAGTTATTTCCTGTGAAAGACTATAAACCTGAGAGTGAATTTCCCTGTGATGCTGGCTACGGATTCTTTTCCTTTATCTTCATGTGTTTAGCAGGCGATGAAAAAAAAAACAAAAAACAACAGCTCATCATTTCAGCTGAACAGCTGTCAGATCAGTTTTTCTGTTTATCAAAAGAACAGTACGTCAGTTGCTACAGACATGGTAAAAAGTCTGCACAGTCAGGTGAAATTTTGCATAAAGACTGACCCAGATTTTTTCTCTCGATGACTTATTTTTCTCTGTGTATAAGATGCTGTTGTCAAACTGCTGTAGTTCAGGTCAAAACAATCCTATAAAAGGTGTTGGTTCAGGTCTTTCTAAAGGTCGCTGCAGTGCAGACTGGTTAGTGTAAATATAGTTATACTGTGACATGTTTTCACTTCCCACCAAACTACAGTAGACCTTCACCCTCACAAAAACAAAGCACCGTCCCCCCCGTGCCCATCCCCTCTGTTGTGTTCTTACAGCAGAGGAGACAGTGGTGCAGTACTGTCCTGTGGTTCTGTCATAAAACAGTGGAAAACAAGACCAATTGTCAAAAGATTTGTTGTGGATTGTAAGGGTGTTATTAGGGCATTATGGTCTGTTTTTACAAGATCCGCTACACTACAGGACCACCACAGTCGGGGAAACCAGGATCTTTTCTGAACCTGACCACAGGTTAGTCACTAAACCTAAACCCCACCACATTTAAAGGTCACCATCACATTTGTTTCCGCCAGTCTCCACACATGAATAAACCACTTGTATGTTGATGTTCATGTCTTTGGAAATGAAAATTAGGATATAATTTTAAAAATCTAATTTTAGGTCACAAAATCCTTTTCAAGTGAAATGTCATTTTATAAAAATAAAAAAGTAGTTTAGATTTGTGGGAAGGATATTTTTCCTGTGTTGGGGATTTTAAGTAAATATCAAATCTGTCCATCAACCATGGGAAGAACAGTTCAACTAAATCAATGCAACATTAGGTTTTTCCTTCACAGTGTGGGTGGGAGGGAGTTCCACTCTGGACAGTTCTTTCTCCATCACATACTGTAGAGACAACAAAATATTCAAACTCATATTTCTGTTTCAATCCTGCTTTGAATGATAGGACAAAGAAGTTCCTGGAGAAATAAAGACAGAAAGTACACACGAGTACACACAGACACCATACTGGAGGTATGTTATGACTGCATATCAAACATCTCCAGCCTCCAAAAGCATCTATCATGCTCTAGAACAACCAAACTAAGGCCCGGGGGGCAGATGCGGCCCATTCAGCTTTTTAATCCGGCCCGCCAAACTTTTCCAAATTAAAAATAATTATTTATTATCATTATACTTCTGCCTTTTCCCTGCAATACCTACATTTCCCCAATAGATGGTGTAGAAAATGATAAAACTATTTTAGGATTTTAGCCTTTATGCATGACTTTTACATGTCATTTGTCTTAGTTTACACGAACACTCCTGACCTGGCCCAATTTTAGGACAATTGTGGCCCATAAACATGTTGATAAGGACTATCAGAATAATTTAGTTTGACTTATTTTACGTATTAAACTCGTCAAATATTCAACCAGTGAATATCCCCCGCCGTTAAGTGTAAAATCAAACAAAATGTTCCATTATTTTTGTACCACAATTCTTATGTTATCATTGAAACATTTTTTATCTGGCATTAATAAAGCATTCTGAATGTGACTGCAGTCTGTTGTTGTTTACAGCTGCATGAGGAAATGAGAGACGAGGATTTACCACAGGGATTCAGGTCTGAAGGGACCCGACTGATTGCTCAGATTCTTAAATGTGTCAGCAATTAGGGACAAATTGATCATGATTTTTGTTGATGATGAGAAGCTGCCGCTCTTCAGCTGCAGTCTGTGAAAAAGTTTCCTGCACTGGAACAAACAGATCAGAGACCAAACCGCAGAAAATCTGCTCTGTCGTCTCTGCACTGTTTATGAAATAATACAAATAAAATACAGGCGAAGACGGATGGGGTAATAATTTATATAAGAGAAAATAAAACACAGCCCTGCTCTGTAAATAATGGAAGCAACTGATTATAATAAGCCATAAATCCACCCAAGAACTTCATAACAACACACAGAACGTGTGGAACACGTAATGGATTCAGGCACAACTGTGTCCAATGACATCAGAGACATGACTTGATTAAAATGAATCAAAGCACTTTGACTTTTATTGCCTCGGATTTCCACAGCTCCGTAGTGATGACTGACAAATCACATTTCATTAAACAGATTAATCCATTTCAGGATTAGCCGTTAATCTCAGACAGTGTCAGGAGGCCATGTCTCAGCATTTATGGCTTTGTTTGACTTTCACCAGCTGTTCTGACCCCTGCAAACATGCAACAACCATCAGAAGATAATGTACTGAGAGAAAACTGCTGTTCCTTTGACCTTGACGTGTTACAGCAGCTAACCTAGGTTTCACATTCTGGTCATTTGTTTCTCTAAGGTGAAAACAGACGTCTCAATATTCAATTAATTCAATTATTCAATTAAGTAACATTCAATTCAATAATAATTTGAGTCCAAGCAGTAGTGATGATCGCAACAAGACACATATAGGAAGTCATATAGGAATATCATTATAGAGACCTGAAGTTGGCGGGCAGGTGTCTTTGGTTGGTTCAGAACAGAAACAGAAACATTGACTTCCCATAGGACCCAGTTAATTACTTCGACTTCAATTCCATGTGGTGGATTCTAAAGAGTCTGATTAACATAAATTACGCAAAGATTTAAAAAATATGTCTAAACTTTGATATATTTCATTTATTTCACAGACACAGAGACTTTTGTGCTAACTTTGCAATAACGTTCCAATGTCACAACATCACAAAGTGATCTCAGCAAATGTTACCAATGCCTGCATCTTGTTTACTGTTATGCAATAATGCAAGCTAGTACTTTTGCGTAATTTACTACATAACTACTTCCTAGCTCATCCTGAGCTCTACATCTTTCAGAGATCCAAGTGTGAGCTCGGATATTCTGCCCTGACAGTTTGTTATTCTGCACTGTAGTTAAACAACATGATGAATAACATTCACTGAAACGATCTCTCTGAGAGTCCATTGACAAAGAAATTCACTTTTGTAAAAAACGGCGCGATAACAAACAGTACTTACAGTTCTGTTCAAACACGATCCCCTCTCATCATGGTCACTGTTGTTTCACAATGTAAAAACATGAAATAATGGGTTTGTGTGTGTGTCCATGTGAGTCAATGGTTCATTGTCTCTGTGTGGTCAGACCAAGACAAGACAGGCAGACGGAGAACCAGAGCCAGTCTGACTACAGAGTAGCTGAACAAACAATCACACACACAAACATTTGATGCTGGATTTAAAAATTGATTCTTGAAATGATGCTAACTTTACATTTGAAAATGTAATCATTAAACCAGTGGTTTCCAACCTCAATTGGCTTGTGATCCAATTTTGACATCACACATTTCTGATGTCCTTAGAAATATACTCTGTAGTTAATACAGAGGAGCCAGATTAATGCACAAAGTACTCAAAATAACTCAAGTAGCTGTCACTTGTGCAGTCCTGTGATGTCATCACTCAGGATGAGCCAGCTCAGATATTAAAGTGTCATTGTTAAAGGGCCGGGGTCATAGCCGTTCTGCAGGTTCATCCGTCTGTGTGTAATTCTCTTGTACTGTCATGGTCTGGGTTCAGGTTCTGAGTTCAGTCTAAAGCGCCAAAGTCTTCTGGCCTAATGCTGGCTAAGTTGTTGTTAGCATTCCACTCGCCTCGCCTTGTGTCACCTCATGAACACATTTGTTGAAGAGGAGGCCATTTATTCGCCCACAAACAGCCTAACCTCAGTACACAGGCTGAAAAGTAAGCCACTGACAGCAGCCTAACAGGAGGTGTATTCACCTGTGAGGATTCGGTGTCCTTAAATAAACCATATAACTGTAAAAACTAATTTCATGTAATTTTAGCCCGGGGTCGATGCGTATCATAAAATGAAAAAGTTACACTCTTATACTAACACAAAATTCATATAAACACACAGGTCCAACCTGTAAACACACACACGTCCCTGTGTCCCGGGACTGAACCACACACTTGATCCAGTCCAGACCAGAGACCTGAGAAACCAACACACACACACACACACACACATGCCCTGAGGTGATGGTTTTGGTTGTGGTCCCAGTGAAAACGACACTAATTTGGAGTTAAGGAGCTTCGGTCAAAGCCGAGTCAAAATTCTGAGCGTGCGGCTAACAGCGCTAAGGTGAAGCTAATGAGATCGGAGCTAATTCAATTGTAATGTTAACTCAGCTAAATGCTAATCATATCAAACACACTACTGCCTCTGTGAGGAAACACTCACTGAACAACCACAAAAAAACTCCACAAAATAGGATGTGATCACATACACACCTCTGGAAGCCGTGTGTGTGTGTGTGTGTGTGTGTGTGTGTGTGTTGCCCCCTCCATGTCTGTTTACTTTTCTCTCAATGGTCTTCTTTGAAGGAGGTGGAGGAGAGGAAGTGAGCAAGTGAATAAGGCATAAAAACAGAGAGAATGAGAGAGAGAGGGAGGAAAGAAACGAGCAGAACTCTGGGAATTCACTGCAACAAGATAAATATCCTCAACTTGGCGTCACAGGGCCGCCGTGCTCTCGCTAACACACACAAACACACACACACATACACAGACAAATTACAGAGTAAATATGTGTAATCTTATAAATCAGCAATTGTTTATGACGCCGAAGAAACAAACACGCACACACAGGATAAAGAGAGACCTGTTGACTGTCGAGAAAGTTAACTGGAGGTGGTGATCAGTCATGGAGGTTCTCCCTGTCTCCCTGCACCTCACACAAACACACACACACAGTCGCACACAAGGATGCACCAGCACAGCATCAGCTCTGAGGCTCACTGTGAGTCAACGAAGGAGAAAAAGAGGATGAAAAAAGACAATGGACGGAAGTTTCTGGAATCGATCATTGGTCTTTTTGTAGAATTAGTGTTTGATTGTGTTTGTTCTACTTTGTGGATGGATGGATGGATGGATGGATGGATGGATGGATGGATGGATGGATGGATCCAACCATAATCCATAACAGAAAAAATTAAAATAAAATAAAAATTATTAGTTCAAATGAATTATCCATACAAAGTTAAATGCTGTATTTTCATTTTCTAATATAAATGTTCCGTGATCAGATTTTGGACCTTAGTTTCGTGCTTGACCAGACAAAGCCTGACTGAGTCTGGCTCTGGTTTCTCTGAGCTCCCTGAGGCTCAATCAGGTCAAGTTTCCTTTTATTTATCTTCACAAAGATTCTAATCGGGTTCGAGTCCATTAAAGGCCCCGGTGGTTGCGGGCAGGCGAACACACAATCGTATCGCAGCGGGCTCAGGCCTCATTTTTGGAACCTGCTTAAGACGCAGTAAGGAACCGGCGGAAAAAAAAGAAGGATCAGAGAGGAAGAGGAGAGGGGAGAGAGCAGGCGAGCGGCGGAACATCTGAAATGGTCTTTATCAAACAGACATAGATGTAGTGCCAGAGGATTTCCTCATAGATGTGGTGGAGCTGGAGGAGAGTTTATTATTAACATATGGATGTGGTCAGAGGGAGNAGAGATAGGCAAGATGGTGAAGACTGGAGATTATTTGTTCATGAGAATTTAAGAAGACATAGTTCAACCCTCCTGTTGTCCTTGTCCTGTTGTTCGCATCCTGTCCCAGAATCAGACTATGAGGGAAAGTTGGCACAAGCCATGCAGTACAGAACCACACGCACACACAGAGACACCAAGGCACCTTGGGTATAGGTGACCCAGTGGGTGCACCAAGGCAAAAACAAGAAATATGTAAAAAACAAAAACATAAGGAGAAACTGCAAGTTTATAAAAAGGAAAACTGTTAAAGGGTCATTGCAGAGCATTTAAGAGCAATTTCATTTGGTTAGCTGTTAGTAGCTAAGAGTTAACCAAAGAAATTCAAGCTCAAAGTTTAGCTACTGTCGAGTCACTTCTGTCTGTTAAGTTAAAACTAAGGTATTTTATTGTTAACATGGTGCCGGACATTTTGTTCTGATTTTTTCTTAAGGTTGATTGTATGTTTTTTGAATGATAAGAATAACAGTAAGTTAATTTTATTCAGTTAGTTCACTTCAAATGTAATAAAAATAACAAAGTGTTTAGTCTAATGTTTCAGTATAGTTTAACTTAGTTTGAGATGTAGTGCAATTTTAATAATGAAACTGTCAATAAAAAAGACCAGAAACAAGGCAGTGTAGAGTGACGCATGAAAAGACGCATGAAAAGAAGTAATTAGAAAAGACAGATGAGGATCAGTCAGCTGTTGTGAGACTTGTACATCCTTCCTCCGTCATTTCCCTCTCATCCTCTCCTCTGATCCCACGTCTGGGAGAATGAAAGAACAAATCTGACTTTTATTGTTGGTTTTATCTCCTCTTGATCTGCATTCATCTGTCTGCTCTCTGTCCTGTGTGAGATCTCTATCAGACCACAGAGGACGCAGCGGGGAAAGTGAGAGACAAATTAAGAAGTAATTCACACTACAGCTGACTGACTGGGTGGAAGAACAGAGAGTTAACTATAAGACAATAGATCATTTAATGTATATGTATATATAATGTCAATTGAATTATATACTAAAACAAAGCTATTTTTCTTCTTCTTTTTTTACATTTAAGATGTCTAAAGACATGGTATTCTTTTCCCACTTTGTTGTATAACTTAAATGATCATTCTATTGAACCAGGATAGAAATAATGGAAGACAGAGCATTTAGTTTGGGCTTTTAAAAAAAATAAAAATAAAAAAAGGTAATAGATTTAAAGTATGCATTTTATTTAATTGGAGGGCCACATAGGTGTTCTTTTTTTTATTCAGAAATGTTTGTTTATTAATAATAAAATTGTATAATACTACACTACAAAAACCTAGTACCAGCGCTTACTCCTCCTCAGACACCAACCAATGCATCTTAATAACTAGGGAAAAGCTGTTTATCGTTTTACTACTTTTAAAGGCAAAAGGAAATTCTGCCTAAACTATGAACTATACTATTCCAAAACAATAGTGCAAACCTAAGGAGATCATGGAACCGAACCTCGCAGCCATCCTCTAACGATCTTCAACTGTGCTTCAGTCTAAGATCAAGCATCGCTCCACAGATAAAGAATGCACTTATTATAACTTTGTTTCCCACCATACCTAACACTGTCTGTTGCTTTGTTGCCTGGCAACAGCAGAGGTTTAATAAGGGGTCCTGGTTGGAAAGCTGTCACGCTGTGAGGAGATTAAAGAAGCAGATATTATCGACAGGGGCCATTTCTTCTCTTCACTTTTAATTAAACTGTCTGATTGTTCAGGGCCAACAGTCCAGATCTGACAGTGGACACTGACCTGGGAACTGTCACTGTTCAAAATCCCTGATAAGGACTTTGCGGACCCCCAGTTTTCCAGTGTGTGAAAGGTCAGTTTTGACCCCGAGCTGTGGTCTCTGTTTTTTCCTGGCACAGAGGTCTGGACTGTAACACATGAAACCGCAGCAGGGTTGCTGTTTACATTCTGCTCTGGTCGCGGGGAGCTTTTGTTTGGCTGAGGAATAAATGAAATCAAGTCGGCAGCTCACCGTACGCCGTGTGGCGTTTCACCCTGTTGGCCGTAAAGACCACAGACTGTAAATGGGGGCGCTCTCAGTGACGTTATGAGTCAAAAGAGCACGGAGGAGTGGTGAGAGAGGGCATCCATGTGATCTGTGGTTGGGAGCAGAGTTTGTAGTTGTAAGTTGAAAACAGAAGAAGAAGAAGAAGAAATATAAACAAAGCAATGGAATCATTTAATTGGAGAGATCATTACTTTTCTCAATTTCCTTTAAAATGCTGATAGCTCATAAAAGCTAGTTGTTGGAGTAGCGGTTAGCAAAGCCACACCAGATGTCAGAGTTCAGCAAACAGTCTATTTAGCAAAGTTTGCTCATTTTTCTAGGTGGTTATTTAAACATAGTAGTTTTCCCAATTAACTAACTGGTGCCATTTATATTTTTAACACAAATAGCACAAATAAATATATTTATACAGGTATATTTTGAATCTGCAAACACAAATAGCATTACCAAAAATACAAATACTGATTTTTTAGATTAGATAAATAATAAATAAACTAAACTAGTCAATCTAAAAATATATTTATATATTCCAGGAGGCAGAGAAAGACAGGAAGGTTTGAGAGGTGGCAACGTATGACAGAAATACACAGCATCTTTGTCCATTGTTGATTTTTTGGATGCAGATTTGATCCTCTTACACTGAACAACTAATCAAGAAGAATATATTTTGCTGGGCTTCAAAGCATGAGGGCAACACACACACACACACTCACACACACACCACTCACGTGACAGATGAAATGTACCATGTGCATTTGATGAATACATTTCTTTCTGTTAAGAAAATGCCATTGTGTGTGTCTGTGTGTGTGTGTGTGTGTGTGTCAGTGCCATTATTTAATTAGTTGCACACACAGTACAACTATGCATGGAGCTCATCATGTGCTTATATGGAAACCATACGCTCAAAGGCACAAGTTGGCAGTTTGTCCAACGATAATAAACTGGAACAATAGATACAGATCTGCATCCAGAACTGGAACTAATGGATTATTCTGCTCGTGGTGGACGATGTCCGTCTGCATGTGTGTGTTTACATCCCTGTTCTAGCCATGGTTTAAATGAATGGAGCAACAAAACCACAGGAATAAAATATATATGTATCAAATGGAAATGATGGTTCATTTAAGATGTGTAATATAACCATCACTTTCCCGAGGTGACCTCTAGAGACCACAACAAGTACGGTTCAGGTTTAGAGTCAAATGAGCGTGGGTACAAAAAAAAACATTAAATAGCAGTCAGACTTAACTCGCTGGATTTACCTTACAGTGGCCATGATGCATTATTGTCTATTTTCCCTTAATTCTGACTATAGCTTACAAATGAGCAATTCTTTTATATAAAAAAAGGACCACACAAAATAGCTGATTTTGTAGTAGTATGTAATAGTGATATAAAATCTGCAGAAAAGTGAATGAAACCCAAGTTGAAATAATCTAATTTTCCCATAGACCTCTGATTCTACGGTTATTACAAAGCCCTGGGCATGATCTGTTCAGAGCTCTACTGTAAAAATAACATGGAAGTCCATTCAAACAGTAAGATCTTAGGAGAATAAACTGTACGCTTCTTTTCAATTCAAAGATATTAATCAACAACTATGGACAAATCAGATGCAAACATTAGTAGAAAAATGAACAGAGCCAACATTTAATCAGTCCTCTTAGATATTTTCATGGTTATAAACCTCACACACACACACACACACACACACACACACAGTCAGAGTGTCAGTCAGTTTTATGAAAGACAGCTATTCATCGATAAGACAGACAGTCACATAAACAGACTGTCTGTGGGAAAACAAACCAGACCACCGTTACCTCTGTGAGCTCCATTCACACTCAAGAGGGGTCTCAGTGGGTGGAAGTGAGCGTGTAGGTCTGTGTGTGAGGACAGGGGTTAGAACGATGAGGNCCCCGGGGAAGGAAGGAGGGAAGGAGAGAGAAGAGGAGAGGAGGAGTCTCATCGGACCTTTAATCTGACACACAAACAACCACACGGGGCTCCTGAGAGCCTGCCATTCATGCTTGGTGACACACACGGACACACACACACACACACATACACACTGGTGGATCCTTAAACATGCAAATACACATGGTTGAAATACCTATATTTTACCTCTCAATTTGCAGTGATCGAGAGCTGTCAAAAATAAAGCCTCTAACACAGGTTGGTCTCCAGGTTGGTCTCTGGATTAATTTAATATGCAATATATATATATATATATACACACATATATATATATATATATATATATCTTGAGTGTATCGCTGAGTGTAATAAATGTATATATATATATATATAGTCGTGAATATAGTCAAGTTAGGTCTCACATCATCTGACATTTATTTGTTTTTCTTGTACATGTAGTAAAGTTTCCTTATCCAATACTTTAGGGACTACGTGCAGTGGTGAGATAATACTCTGGTCCCCGAGTTAATGAATAACATGCACGGACACACACTGTCCAGACGGTGTGAACCAAAAAAAAAAATTGACTAAATTATGAATATCCAGATTAATACACACACAGTTGTGAATATGCAAACACACAAATGGCCAAGTGAAACACAGACACACACTAACATTTCACTCGAAATGCACACTTCCTTACGTGCTCTCAGACAAACACACAGACACACACACACGAGCAGTGAGAGGCCTGGCTGTTAATGGTGGTGGTCCTGCACTCCACAGAGGGATCTGTGTTTAGAGCTCCATTTGGGGCCAGATAAATCAAGCTGCTGTCTACCAGAAGCCTCCATTAGGGGCCCCACAAGGCCCCTGGACGGCCTGTCAGTCACCCCGTCAGTCAGCGAGTCGCCTTCTTCCAGCGTTTGAACTGATAATTACAGGGAGGCTCGGCGTAGCTCGGTGTGGCCGGGGCTCCCGAGGCCCACGCACCGCACACACACACCCGCCTCCCAGATGGCAGCGGTTGCTAGTGCAGGGCTAATGCTAATACTAACAAACGACGGACATTTCACCTCCAGAGGAAACAGCGTTGAGGAAAATATTTATGCAAACTGAAAAGCCCCCCTCCCACCTCCTCCACCCCCTTGCCTCTCCTCGTCCATTTCAACGCAGGACTTCTGGAGCTTTAAGTTTTTGTAGACTTGAGTGACAGTCCCGGGTTTCCCCGTGAACCTGAGAGAGTTTAGCGTGTAAGCTAGTTGCGGACCTCGCACTAACCTTTTGTCTGCCGAAGATTAATCAAACACCAGTTAGAGGGGAGAGGTGTTAAAACACAGGGGTGGAGATGACTGATGACTTCTTAAGGAGTAGCAGAGAGAGGAAGGTGGAGGAGAAAAACCTCACATCAAAACAGAGGGAAAAATGTTTGAGGGAGCAGAGCTAGAAATTAACACCGACCTGTGAAAGGCAATGGTTTGTCTTCAAAACAAGTCACATTCACGTGAAACAAACAATCATTCATGGGTCGGGGTCTATTCTGAAAGTCATCAATCATATCCAGGAGCCCTGATGTCAAAACCATCGCGTGTATTTTGGAATCTGGCCACCGGGTCAGCAGATGAAAAGTTTCCTGGTCTTACACGTACACACACATAGAGTCAAACTGGTTCGTTGGCTCGCAGGAATTCATGAATAAAATATAGGCCCATAAAGGCAGCATGAACAATGGAAATATTATCCTGTGCTGCATAAACGCACAGCCGACCACAGAGTATTCGCACAGGGAGCTAACTCCTCTTATCTCTGACGGCTCGACGGCGATGACCGGTGACTGTGTGTGTAGACACACGCACCGCTAACGAGGGGAAACCCACCTCCACCCCCCACACACACTCCTCACATTCACCCAAAGATTGATGCTGAAAATTTACCCAGCAGACATTCCACTGGCGCAGAAATGAAAGAGGTGCCTG
>NC_024319.1:14974722-15023121 GCF_000523025.1 Cynoglossus semilaevis | reverse complement strand
CCAACGGTGTGATTGCTGGAAAGAAGCCACGCCAACTTCATGAGGTAAACAGCCACAGTTTCTTCTTTCCAAACAGTCCCATGGAATTGGATCTGGTATTAACATCTGTTCTAAAGGATGTGACTCCATGTGTTTAGCTCTCGGTTCTCCTGTTCACACCTGGCATCAAAAGTCCATCTCACATGCGTTTCCTGTGACCACTTGAAATGGAATTTTGCCTCCTCGGGCTGTATCCTATTCATGTTGAACAAACAGGGTTTGTTCAATAATGGTATGTCTCAGTGACGTACCATTTGGTAGTGACAAAGCAAGTGCATATTGAGAAATGAGTGAATGTTTCAGGTGCACATGGGGCAGTGCTACCAAACAGGTAAACACAATTGTTTGGGCTACAGCACCTTGATTACAACTTTGTTTAGTTGGACCACACGACATCAGTCATAGAAGTTTGATCTGATGCACTTAACACAAGAATATCTCCTAAGAACTACACCAGGTTCACGGTCAGACGACAGTTTCTCTCTTGAGAGGAAAGTGACCACGTGTGTCCAAGACCACCTTTAGATATGCATACAAGCCACTCAGGACAAATCAGGTACCCTCGTACCTACTACTGGAGCTGGACACTTGAGATAAGATCACCCCGAGACGGATGTTATTACCAGGTTTGAACGGAGCCATTGATTCAGATTCCTTGTCCTCTCCAGGAATGAATGTGAGAGGGAAATAAACAGCATCTGGTCTATACCTTCACCAGGACCACCAACATGTCGTCTGTGAATGGGAAGGTGAATTTAAAACCAACAAAAACTGGTGTTGATTTGTTGAATTTGTTTACCACTCAGTGATGGACAGACTAATTTATGTAAAAACAAAAAGGGCAAAAAAGTAAGAAACTAAAAAAAATCAATTCAATTCAGAAATTAACTAAAGGTTTAAAATTTCATCAAGAGAAGAAAAAAACAAACTGTTCAGCTGTTCTAGCTCCTCACACCACTATGAATTATTAATGCCACCCATTCGTCAGTCTTCCTACCCATCGTCGATAGCCTCCATTATGGCCAGTGTGTATACATTACAGAGTGTATAGAGTGTCAGAAAATTCCCGCATTCAAGCAGCTGCATGGCGGGAAGAAAGGAAGATGGAGAGGGAATGAAAGTGAGAGAGAGTGAGATGGAGAATATGAGGCGGCTGATGGACAGTAGTGACAGCAGAAAGCATTATCTCGTCAGGAAACCAGAGCCACGCAGCACGCAGAGAGGCGAAACACTGACGGTTTGACAACAGCACTGAGGTTTATGCTGATGAGTGTGTGATAATACGTGTTGGCTGTTGTCCTGAAAACACACATGATTGACGCAGGAATTAGTTCTTAAAACCAGACATCAGCAGACTGGAGACGGCTCTGGCAGTAAGAAGAAATACCCTTCACATTCCAAAGTATTCTTAGGATGATCAAAAACTACAAGATATTAGTGTCTCTGGGAAGAAGCAAACCACTGAGATAATCCCAATTTTTTTTAATTATTTTTAATTAAAATAATTAAGGTTCATTGAGATTAAACAACATTCCTACATATGACGAAACCTTCTGTATACTCCAGGAACAGAGAGACAGACAAACAGAGCAGTTACATGCATGTGTCTCCACACCTGTGTCTGACTGTGACTGATCACAATGATCAGGAATTTGTATTATGGAAAAATATCAAGAAAAATATTCAAAATTTAACTCAAACTAAAGTTATGTAAACCCTAACTGTAGCTTGTTGAATACCTCTAAGGTTGTTCTCTCAATATTAATCAGTCCACAGTCCCAGACAAGCCATTTGACAACTGTGTCAGTCAGCTGTAGACTCACTAACAGCTCTGCACTCGATGAGTTTGGTCTGACTTGAGGCCGGCGTCTGACCTGAAGTCAAAGCCTCCACAAACACAAAATGGACACAGCATGTAGAAAGACTGTCTTGGCTGTGTATGAGAGCATTGTTTTCCACAGACTGGGTCACGACTCTCATGTGGGTCACAAGAGATTTTTCTTTGGGTCATCTCGCATCATGTGTCCCAAGAGTTTACGAATAATGTCTATTGACTCGGGTTGCGAAGGTTTGTGACTTTTAAAATATGGGTCCCCAGAAAAAAAGATTTGGGAAACACTGTATTAGAGGAACGACAAGTGGATGGACGGTGGAATTACTGTATATACAGTGCAGGTCATTCTACGTCTGATGTCATGGATATAATTCTGTCTTTTAGTCATTGAGTACATACCACAAACTTTAATTATTATACTGTAGGCAACAGACAAAAAGTAAAAAAAAGTCAGTTTGAAACTGTAGGCCACAATGTACAACATAAATAAGATAAAGATTAGAGGGAGAGTCAAAGAGTCTTTAATAGATTTACTTCATATAATGGATGTATGTTGGCCTCAGTGTATTCCATCTGTGTATCTTGTGTTTGCCATTTAAAACCATTCACCACTGTTTAAGTAGCCCCTAAAAATAAACTCATTAGTAAAAAACACTTTAGCCAAAGCAACTACTGGTGGTGGAAACAGTGTTTATTTATTTTCCCACTAAAAATGGTTTTGCTACACCTGGCAGAACTGCAACCGGGGAAAGAAGTACTTTCTTCTGGCGTGGCCATGGAAATAGTGCAGGTGAATTATGAAGGAACTAAGTGTCACTGATTAAGTTGTTAAGGCACTTCACATTGAACAGACCGACCATATTAACATTTAAGGCAGACGTGTTTATATCAGCTTCCCAGTTGGTTTGTACTGGCCAGGACTGAGCCAGTCGGAGGTGAATGGGGTTTATTATTGTTAGCAAACATAAAAAGCTCGGGCTGCCTCATTAATTTTCACTCATTAATCTTTTTAAACCCAGAACGCTAATGTGCTGTAAATTAGTGTATGGTTTAAGACCTGGTCTGGACAGTGAGAGGGACTCTGATCGCTGACGTACTGACACCTTCAGAGGCTAATGAAGTGATGAGGTCACACAACGACGGGTTCGCTAACTGGAATCTAAGGGAGAAGTGAAGCCGATGGTGGAAAAGCTGGCCTCTAGGATAAACAGCATGGGCAGGGAACCATCACTTTGTCTCTCTTTGTCTCAAACACACAAATAACAGTAGGAGAAGAATAACATCAGTGTGTGTGTGTGTGTGTGTACTTTTAAACTCAAATATGTAATAATGACTTGCAAGAGTAAGAGATAATAAATGCAGTGTCTATGTCACTGTGCTGTCACGGTCCTGTGACTGTATAACAAGTCAGGTTGTGTAGTCACTCAGATGTGTCTCTCTAACAATGTGGTCCAGTGTCTCTGGAGGTGTTATCAGGACAGACGGACTATCAGTCTCTGCTGTGGTGTCTCCACCCAGAGGTAATTGGACTGGAAACCGACTGAGCCCAACGTTCAGATAAATCTTTTCAATTACAGTTCTTTTTTATTCCCAGTCCTGGCACATTTATATTGTGGGCGTGTGTGTGTGTGTGTGTTTGACAGACCTGACTGTACGTGGCATCCAGCAGTGTGTCCAGGTTCTGTAGTGGTGCCGGGGTTTTGTCCTTGAACCGAGTCAGCAGGCGCCGCTGAATGGCCCTAAACTGGACCGCCCGTTCTGACAGGAGGTCCTGGTACTGCTGGGCAGTGAGGCGCAGCTAACACACACACACACACACAGAAACCTGATGTTAATTAACAGTTTTATATACACAGTATATTAAAAACCACCATCGTCCAAACAGGTAACTGTATCTCTCTATAACAAGACACACAGATTTAAGAGAAAATAAAATGTAAATTCACTGATTGGCTGGAGTTATAATCACAGCCGTGTTTGTACCTGGAAATGGTTGTCCACAGACAGGAAGTAGTCCTGAAGTGGGACAGGTCCGCTGAAGCTTTTCCTGAAGTCCTTGACTCCCAGTTTGGAGAAATGCTGGTCAAACCTGTGAAGCAGCTCCTTCACCACTAACCACATGTCCTCAAAGCTGTCGCTCTGGACACGGTAACGCTCTGACGAAAACAAAACGCAGAAGGTAAGTAAGTAGGCTGACACTCTTGTTTTTGCACATCAACACGTACATCAGATATGATAAAGAAACAAAAAAGCCATGAAAGGAGAAAAAAGTGGTGTCAAAGCTCTGGTCTCAAAAACACTGAAAGTCATTGTCCACGGTGGAGTTCTGAATTTTGGCTGCACTTGCCATTTTTCAGTGACTTGATTGCTAACTTCTGGTTAACGTCTCAGCCTCAGCGGCTTTTGCCTCTGCATGTTGTGAAAAGTCCTGTCACGCGCCGTGAGCACAGGCAGCGCACAGAGAGGTCGGCATGTTGGTTAGGTACGACAGGGCAGCGGCAGAAAACCCTTGTTTCTGGGGTTATTGCAATTTGTATGACTCCGTATTATTTTACTGAAGATTCTGAGTTTAATATAATCCAGTCCACAAGCTCAAATCCTACATTTAGGGTGTCTATGAAGGGGGGAGAATATAAAGTCTGTATCTAATGTGGGGTTGGGCCCAGAGTAGTCTTTTTCTTTCAGATATCAACCTTCGTCTGCAGACCACGTCAGGTCACCCCTCCTTTGCTGTACGGCATTTCTTTGTCCAGTAAATCCATTATCATCACATAATGACCAAAATTGCAGTTTAATCATCTTAACCAGAGCCGTCTGCCTGATGTGATGATGTGTTAAACTGAGCATACTGAGTTTGCCACCTCCAGGTTATGCAAAAAAAATGTTTCACACTTAACTATGAAAGAAATGTATTTTTTGAATTTTTGAGTGTAAAATAATTTGCAGGGGTCTCAAACTCAAATGAGCTAGGATGCCACTGTTGTCCTGCCATCTCATTGAAGGACCAAAGTCTAACAGTAGGGGGTCAGATTACAGAATACTGACATCCAGCTGCGGGCCACATGTGGGTGGTTCGTGGGCCAGAAGTGGCCTGTGAACCGGGAATTTGAGATCCCTGCTCTAAAGACTAAATTTTGGTTGAAGTTCTGTATTAAAGTAAAGTATTTTCCCGGGCAGTGTCATAGTTAAAATCCAAGGTGAGACTCACGGGAGGTCTTAGAGGCCACCACTGTAACACTGGCTCCTGACAGGAACTGGAACGCCACAGCATTCCCATCCTTATCTTCGGATTTCACTAAAAACTCTGCAGAGAGAAAAGGAGGGATGAGGGAGTGGGAGTGATGAGACAGATAGGAAAAGGCTTATCAAGATGCAGGACGCCAACAAAAGGAGCAGGAGATACAGTCACACCGCTCACAAAGATGCACAATCTGAGCGGAATGAGATTTACACAAGGAGACAATCGGCATAAACACTGTTTGTTTAGACGCCACAGTTCGCTGATTGTAGTCCGACGTCAGATAACTAGGAAGAACAGAGGATCCTGGGGCTAACACACGCACACACGCACGCACACACACATAATTCTAAAGAAATAAACACGCATAAACAGACTCATAACTCACACAACCACATGCACTTCTTCCCAGCTGTGTGTCCACTTTCATTAAACTGTCAGCAGTGCTGTCAAGCCAATAAAACTCAGAGTGTGGTTAGAGTCATTAAAGGGTCAGCATCCAGTTGGATTTCTCAATTTTGAATCTACCTAAACATGTGGCGCTGGAAAAAAAATTAACTTCAACTCAATTCCCCTTTTTGCCCAATGACTAAACAAGGCAACAATGTTATGTTAATTCACTGGTAGCAACAACAGGCTCCTCCTCCTCCTCCTCCTCCTCCTACAGAGTCCAGAATATCACTACCTATGTCCACAAGTTACCACTACTGCGATGCCATGGTAAGAGACTCCTGTAACAGCTAACAAACTTTGATACATCCTACCAAAATTATCCCATCACATTTATGATGCAAAAAACGTCCAAGCATTTTTTTTTCACTCTATCACAGTGGTTCTCAAACAGAGGTACGCGTAAACATTTCTAAACATCTCTCCTGTGGTGGAAGCTAACAGTGAAGGCCTATGCTGCTGTATTCTAATGTTGGTCCTCATGGTGGTACATGGTGGAGAGCTCAGTGTTTTCTCAGGTAGTACAGAGTAGAAAAAGTTGGAGAACCACTGCTCTATCATATTTGGTGTGAACACAGCATTAGCCCATAGAGATACATAAGGGTTATAATGCCTAAAGATGTGAAGTGTATCCAGTAAGTAAGAAAATCAGAGCTTTAAATGAAGTTTTTAATGGTCAATTTGCCTCTAAATTTGCCAAGTTGTTAACATATTCTGCTGAAATGACCAAAAAACCAGCAAAATCAGCCATGAAATTCAGAGGTTTGCTGTCTTAATAAATGTAGCGAGACGTCCACGCAGGTGATCGTTTTGGTTATTTACCTGGGAAGATGGTGTTGAGGTTGACCGGCGGCTGGTTTGTGTCCACGCTGATCTTGAACTTGCTGGTTTTGGCCGGAGGGGAAGGAGTACACACCAACAGGAGAGGAAGACTGAACTTGGACTGGAGAACCCGGGGAACTCCTAAGGAAATGGAATGAAAAAGTGTCAGCAGTTGAGAAGGAGACATTTTAATTAGAATTTGAAATTTTTATGATGTTGTTCTCCTGAAGTTTCACAACTTTTCATTTTGCGCTGTTTACTTTAAGGGCATTCAGTGGCAGATTGTGCAAAACCATAAACTACTGTAACATAAACAGAAAAGCTTTTATGAGTCATATTTGTATTTAAGTTGCACATTTATTTAATATCACTTTTCGACGCTTTCAAATATTCCTCCCCAGATATTTTCCTCAGAAACAGCCTTGAAGCCACAGCCCATTTCCTCTTTAAGTGGCGCCCATCTCCACCAAGATTCCCTGAGGCAAATCAAATGAGGTCACAACATCACCTTTCAGGGTTTCTCTCCAAACAGTGGACAGGTCAGCGTTTGTTAACAGAGTCAACACTGCAGATATTCAGATTACAGGAGTATCTGAGAGCTGCGAGACCCGGAGACTCAGTGTCAACACCAAACCTGGGGGGGATGTTTGTCGAAGATCCGAATGGGAAGTTTTGTGAAGATTTAAAGAGGACCGAAAGAAAAAAAAAGTGAAGGAGAGAAGGGAGGTGGAAGCCAACTATAACGATGTTCTGAGTCTAAGCAGTGCTGAGCTTGGCAGAAATGTACACTTAGTTAGAATAACAGAGCAAGGGAAAGGAGGGACAGAGGAAAAGAGTTGTTAAGGAGAGATGGAGGAGCGAGGGAACCTGGGGAGAGGAGGTGAGCTAACGACAGGAGAGGGAGACGACCTGAGTGGAGCTGAAAAACGAGTGGAAATAAACCAGAGTGAAGAAAAAGAAAAAGAGAGGGAGGGAGGAATAACATGAGGAACCACAGCCAGGGTGGCACAGAGGGAGGGGTCACTTAATTATGGAATGTTCCAGGTTATTACAGATAGCAACAATTACCTGCAACTACTGTGCACCTTTTCATTCCAGACGTGAAATTATGATGTGATTATGTGAATAATTCATCTGTGTTTTACTGCGAGAACAGAGGAAAAGAGGCGAGGAGGAAGGACGTGGAGTCGAGGGAATCAAAAAAACAGAGAAAATTGACCCTCCTCCTTCTCCCCCCGACCCCCACGTTTCTCAATCATTAATTCTCACTGGCCTTCCATCATGGGTGACTGGATGGTAAATAAAAAGAAAATAAACTAACATCCAACAAAACACAACAAAGGGCTGTGCATGCACATGTTTTCCGAGTGAAGATTCAGCCAGTGAATCAGGATTAGAGGAGTGAACCTCATTAGAGCACTGAACAGTTCTACATGTTGGAAAAATTATTTTGTGAAGAAGTTCAGGCCAAACAAAAACACAACCTTTGGAGCACAAAACAACTGTAAAGTGGTAACAGGTCTGGACGGAGAAAAAAAAAACAAAAAACATCATATTGTGGCTCAGCAGTTTTGGAGAAGTGTCAAGAAACAAAAGGTTTCTCTGGACAGATATCACAAGTGAGGCATTCATGGGAATCATTGGGTGAATCAAGGGTGACAACCATTCCCGATGTGACCTTTGACCTTTGAACTCACGTAACGTGAAGTTATCATTGAAATGGAGCAAACTACGGCCTGTGGGCCAGACGTGGCCCACTGGGCTTTATAGTTTGGCCTGAAATACACTGGTACAAAGGTGTGATAAAGACACCATATACAGTATATCCAAAAAGTCCACTTTGTACTCGTAGGTCGGTCATGCAGTTTTCCACTGCTTTAGTGCTCACACGACCTGAGAGTTATTTTTAAAGCATGATTTTAATAAAAAAATAATTATTATATTTTGAGTAAAAATCACACAATTCAACCGCTCTGACCACAGTGCAAAGTTTCCTCATTTAACATATGAGGTGACCTCATACTCAGACACTGGAACTTCAGTGAAGGATGTTTTATGTTCACACTCAAGTTACCTGTGTGTTGACACAGTCGGCTGTGAGGAACGTACAGAATAAAAAACCAGAAACTCGCTTCACTGGTATTAATGATGGGTGGAGAAAGAAGAAGTAAAATATATAGTATACCGGGAAGAGAAATAAAAAAAGCCATATAGGCAGGAGGGAGGAGGTTAGGGTGGGGGCAAGAAAGAGGTAGAGAGCAGCATGAGGAGAAGAGAGAACAAAAGTACAGGACAAAATAAAAAGGTGAATGGAAGGAGGACCATTGTCAACCTAAAACCTATTGATGACTTTCTCTGATCAGAGAAGTTGTCTAGCAACATAAGTATCACTGAAGATTTAAACAAATGTAATTATTGAAACTGGAGGAATTTGTTATAAAAATGTGTGTGAAAGCCTGATCTATAAGTGAGGTTTTTGGGGGTATCTTCAAATGACTGATCATTTCTAAGGTTTCTAGATAAAATTCCCTGTTTACTAGAACCTTATTGAAGAGGTATTCTGAGAGAGAAATGCAAAGTGGAATCTAATATTTGGATTTTCAATCGTTAATCATTAGTTTGCTAAGTAAAAAATGACAAATAACTTGAATAAAAAAAAAGCTCTTTAAAGCATAAATTGATTGGATCGATGAAATAAGAGAAGGAGAACAGTGTATAAATTTAGTTAAGGATTAACATTAGGTTTTGGGTCGAGAGATGAAACTAAAATTCTTCTTAAAAATATTGATATACTGATCTGGTTTGATTATTCAATTATCATTTTAAAGGTTAATAGAAGATTTTTGGGTTTTCTATCATGGTGAGATTGTGACTTTGATGTACAGTACATATAATTTAAAGGAATTTTAAATACTTTTGCTGCCAGTAACATTGTCTTTTCCCACTTCTTCCAAATGTCCTTTATTTAATCTGATAATAGAACTATACAGTAGGTTCACACAGTTTGATATTTACTGACTCACATTACTCTGATGGCAGGGCTATGACTGGGAACCAACGAAAGAACCACGTGAAACCTCACATATACGTACCAACCAAGAGAGGACACACCAACACACACTACATTCTGTCAGACCAGAATTTGAAGAATGAGATGGTAAAGTGATTACTGACGATCCTAATTTTCCTGTGGAAATCTGTGTATCTGTTGTGCACACAGGTAAAAACGTCCATCTGAACGTCAAACAACAACAACCATTTTTCCCCAAATGCCACAGCTGTTTTACGACTTCTGCATCATCTGTGAAAGACACCCAGTGTTTCCTGATCCGCTGTACGACCAGCAGGAGGACACAGTTTCCACCTGACCCTAATGTCTTCTCTGTCTGCTGACGTCATCTCCTTGATGATGTCAGGTGCACGTGAGCGGAGCTGGGACGGAATTCTGGTCAGCTGCACACTGTGGCATTTGCGAAATGCTGCATAACTCACCTACGTCAAATGTCACCGGTTTGGTTTGGTTTTTAATGACCCGAGTGTAGACAAGGTGCAGTGGAAAGAAAAGCAACACGTCAATGATGTCTAAGGGGGATGATTCAGTTAACAAACTTGAATCCAAGACGGCGACAGGAGCCAAGGAGTGAGTAAGTGGCCGAAACACTGCTCCTCAGTTATATTACACTGAGGTTGGAGTGTTTGTCTTACAAATGTTTTAATATAGCCACTTTGTTAGGTGTCCAGCTTTGACCGAGGTCCCTTTAACATCCTGTACTGTAGTGTAAAGTGGGAGCCAGTCTGCTGCTGCTGCTGCTTGTTTCTACAGACTCTGATTCCAATTATGTGGAAGCCATGTTTAGGCCTGACACAGAGGCAGGAACCAGAGAGGCAAACCGCAGAGTTTATTTGAGGGGCAGGAACACTGTACCGGATCGAGTTCTTAACACAGCAGCAGTGATGTCAATCGCCGGTGTTAAATAAATTTTCTGTGTATGCCCATGAATGGCCAGATGTCAATGTCAACCTGCGCTCAAGTCCAGACGTGGTGCTGAAGTCACCCAATGTGGCCAAAAGATTTCTGCAAACGTCAGTCTGGACATTTTCTAAGATCCCAGGACGACGTCTGGGTGAGACTGTACGACTGTATGAGAAGGACAGGACAGAAAGTTCTGGATAATCACACACTAATGGAGCTTTCACATGTCCTGCTTTCAGGAAGCTTGACCCAGACTTTGAATGTCAGAACCAGGGAATGTTCCGCTGCATTCATCAAACATAAAGAGCAAATTGTAGAGAAATGTCTTGGCCAGATTTTATAGTAGACACACATGTAGTTTTGAAGCCAACATTCCCAGTAGTTGGAATGAATTCAATGGTTTTAGGTGGGTAAAATAAAACCATTAAATCTTGAGAAAGTGTTGACAAAGTTTCTCAGGATTTATTTATGATTAACGATGATCAATTCCAAACCATAGCAGGCGATATTTAGTACACTACATGCTATGACTGCAGTGGCCTGTACTAAAAATCCACACCTGATTTTCAGTACAAAATGATTATGATTATGTTGTTTGACTGTCAGCAGAAAAGCTGAAAATAAAAAAAGTGAGACACCGTACAACTCTCCTATCTATCCACTTGGTCAGTTTGATGCATTTTTAGATGATTTTCAGCAGTATTCCAGACCTAGTATTGTTGAAGGAGACAGTATCAACATGTGTACCGTCGACTCGGCAGCGGCAGTCAACGACAGACGTATTTAACGACACAGCACCAATAGGATTTGTTGGAATTTTTATCTTCCTGTCTTTTGTGATGAAGAAAATATTTAATTTCAGCAGTTTATATTTCCCTGAAAACATACTTGGCCGATGCAAGTATTCCAGTATTCCAAGTATTTCCTTAGGAAGATGATGTACTGCTGGTGCTCACTGTGTAGTCTACAGGACATCCTACTCTAAATCACAGCACACAGACTCAGATGGACTGAAGCAAACACTGGCTGACAACTAGGAGGAACACTACAGCTGGAGGACACACACTGGGTAGGCATGTGTGTGTGTGTGTCTAAGTGTACACGCACGTGTGTGTGTTTAAGATTGATTGTATTTCAGTTTAAACTTCACATGAGACTAAATTGATAAAAAAAAGAAAACAAAATGGATATTTAATTATTGGATGCAGAGAGGAAGTGTGTATGATGGTAGTGTGTGTGTAAGTGTGTCGGCCTGACTGTGTGTGTACAGGCTCCTGCACAGTATCACGTTGCAGGAACATAAACATCAGGCTGCGGACTCTTCCTGTATATACAGTAGTGTGTATATTCATGTAGCCATGTTTAAGTTTTCATTATACAGCCAAATATTGGGTTTTATGTCCCAGAAAACGCTCAAAACGTGTGTATTTGTAATGTACGTAGACATACGTGCGTGTGTCTTTATCCTCTACTCTATACATTTAAACTACGTTAGCACTTACCTTCAGGATTTAGCTCTGAAAAAAAAGAAGATGTAAAGATTAAAAAAGGTAAAATGAAGAAGAAGAAGAAGTTTCACTCTGCTCTGGTTTTATATGACTCCATCAATGGACTTGACCTTTGCTCTTTGAGTCCTTGAAAAAAAATTTGATTCCAACATATGGACATGAACACAAAGAACCAACAAAGAAAAAGCACTCTTGGAACGTCCTCTTGGAATATTCCACCAGAGAAGAACGCAGGCTGCCAACCAGTGGCCATAATAGTCCTCAACATGATAAGCTTTCCAAATCTGAAATTAAATAGCAGCTCCTCAAGAGGTTAGTATGAAATTCACTCTGACGGGATCTGGAGACTAAATGGCACCTATTCTAACATAATTATCAGTACTGAGATTTTATCCATCTAAGAGAAGTCTGCAGAGTGCAGGATACGGGAAGTGGATTTTTTTTTTTTTTTTTTTGGGCTTCTGAATTACACACCTGCGTTTCATACAAGAGTACCAGTGAAATACAACATCGCAAAAAAATGCACTGCATTAAGGGAAAGATGTGGCTCATTGGTCTAGGAGTATGAGTCTCGCTGAGGGTGCAAAAGGTCCCGGGTTTAATCCTGGTCGAGCCCTAGTTTTTCTTCCTAATTTCCCAAAGGGATTAATAAAATTTTATCTATCTATAGCCCAAAATATAGTCAATCCAACCAATAATTCTGCTTTACTTTTTAAAATATTTTTCACAAAAAGATGAGAAGATATTTGAAGCTAGCGTTGGCACTTTGTTTTAAAAACAGCTAATCTGTTTTAGCCACCAACACCACAGGGGGTGATTCGACCAGAGAGAGCTGAGGAGCCTCATGTAACGCTAAGCCAGGATTGGCAAATAGCTTCATCAGGGAGGATGAGCCATGTTTGAAAGACTGGGAACTCATCCACAGTCACAGTGGACAGATAAGAAGACAATAAAACGGAGGAATTCTAATTTTATTTTCCTAAAGCCAAGACTGTAGCTCATCCTCCTCCACACTGTCGGACGTTCCCAGCTGTGTGGGGACTTAAAGACGCAGCCTCACGCCTATCTTCTCTTTCAGGTCGCAGATATAGAGTTACGCTAGATTAAGGTCAGATACGGAGGTCGGAGATGATTTAAAGGTGATTTAAATTAAATCATTATCAACAAGGTTGTCACACTATCACGATTCCACAATGCCATAAATGTGTGAGTGTAAAAACATAACTTTTACTTGTGTAAACGATCATCACTAAAAAAAAGTCCAAAAGAAAATGGAGTAAAATGAAAAATTCAAAGAACATTGTGAAGAAAATTAAAAACACGCCTCAGTGCAAAACGATAACAACTATAACAAATGTTATCGAGTTAAATTAAAGGAAGACAGTAAAAATAAAATAAGGTCAAAGAGACGTACAAATGTTATCGAGTTAAATTAAAGGACAAAAGGACAAATGGTGCAAAGTCAAAGACACACACAGCATGTCAAGAACACACACACACACACACACACACACACACACAGACAGAGACAGTAGCCGCTTTTGGCTGGCGTCCAGCCAGTGTTGAATCAGTATTTCCTGTTCTAAAAATCTCCCGTAGCAGCGGAGAAATTAAAACTGGCTGGGCTGAGTGAAACTCTGCATCCATTAACTGGTGAGATAGAAAAATGGCTCTCGTATTTCACGACTGAAAGCTTTTATTTTACAAAATATAACGGAGAAAGTTCTGTATTCTGTAGAAAATTATAACGCAGTAAATACGGAGAAGTAAAAAAGGTATGTGTTTGACCTCAGTATAAAGTTCCTTTTACCAGGATTGGTCTCATGTGCAGATTCAGGAGGACTTCAAACTCTAAAACGACCAAATATGTGACAACGTCATGTCATGACACTTTTTATATAAACACAGGAAGTGGCAGCTTACCAAAACTAAAACATCTCGACTATGACTTTGAATCTGGGTGCAGGTTATGTTTCAATTTCATTCATATTAATATAATTATAGAATATTGTCTCAAAAATCAGATATTCTTAAAATAATTTACCTAAAATTCCTGCATTGGATTGAATGGCGTGGTGAATTGTTAAAGAAAGAGAATTAGAAAACAACAATAAAAATTACATTTTGTGTTAATTGTTAATTAAGGTGTTAATAACCTAAATTCACTTGTGAAAGAGTATCAGATTAAAATTTTTAACACGTGTTATTGCATGATGTCCCCTGTAGATCCAGTGATTCCAACAGCATCCAATAACCTCTAATTCATAGTCAATCCATTTGTCAATCACACTGCAGGAGCTGAAAATGTAATCTTATATAAGATAAATTACGACTGTGATTAATCACGATTAGTCATTGATTAATCAGTGATAAGTCATGTTTAATCAGCAGCTGCCCTCTGATTAACTTGAATAAAAAGTATAATCGACTGACAGCCCTAATTGAAATACAATGGCATCAACAATATTATGTTATTTTTTTCTTGGTCTAACTTTCCACCAGATCTGGTCCCAAGTTTCTGCTGATGAACAGGCCTGAGGTGACGCAACGACACCATCATCGTTTCTTTCTCTAAATAGGTTTCAGACATGACATTTTAACCCAAAGAGAGAGGTGATCAAAAACAGAACAGCCTCTTGGAAACACCAACATATGGAGAATCTGCTCACTCTGCCAAACCTTATAAAGAAGGTGAAAACAACGGAGGTCCCACATGAACCTGCTGAGTAACCACGGAGCCACAGCTGACCTCGTCGTATGGAGATAATCCACGAAGTTGTAACTTATTCTAAGTGTTTGGATAAAATGAAGAAACAAACCTAAATGCCAACCTGACCACTTGATCCCTCTAAAGTGTGTTAGTGCAAATCCCCATTGTTAGGGAGTTAGGGGAAATCACAGAAAGCATTAATGAAATTCCTCGTAGACTGTAACGACTACAGCCAACATCCAGGCTCCTTTGAAGGGTTTAGCGAGTCGACAGTCGTCTTAAATGCCACGGCCTTTGTAGGGCTTAGAAAAAGTGGTCTGAACAACCCACGGGGTGTGAGGGTGATGTACGGAGCGGGCGTTGCTGAGGTGTAATCGCTGCCCCTGGGTAGGAGCGCAGAGATAAAGCCATGCATTCCTCCCATTCCGGGAGAGCATTTACAGGGATGAGAGGAGACGAGGCATTAACGGAGATTAGTGCTGAAGGAACACACAACCGCAGAGCTACAGCCACACACCCATGCATGCACGGGCTCTTGAGATGACCACTTTGTGGTTCACCAGCTGAAAGGACTTATTTGCTGCTTGGTGTAGACCGAGAGACAGCGGATGTGTTTTTGAACACGCAGGTAGCGATCATCCAGAGCTGAGAAGAATGCAGTGCATTCAGCAGTTAAATGGATGTGGTTTCTTCACGGTCAGTCTGGATCTCCAGCTGGCTGTAATGTTAACCTCACCACTTAAGACTGATGGGATCGATGCAGTTCAGCTTCAACCTGTCTTCAGCCGAACCACTGAAAGTGCATTAGTATGCAAGCTGTGGGGAACTGTGGGTAAAACTGCTATGAGGCACTCGACTTCCTTACCAAGCAGCAGAGTAGAGTTTACTGCCTTTAGACAGACAAATGGTTTCTTCAATACGTGTGGTAAATAAAATGATGACGCAATTCACAGCCTCCTGATGGCATCATAATCTGAATACATGCTGCTGATACTATGTTTGGATTAAGTCCAGAAAAAGACATGAGTAGCAGTAGCCTCCCAAACTGTCTGCAACAACAGACTATTGTCGACCACCGCTTCTGCTTCAAAACTACAAAGTGTATTCAAAACACTGTGATTCCTAAAATAAAAATAAATAAAATTACAAATATGTGCCCACTGTGGCAAAAAAATAAAAAAATGAAAATGCATTTCATTTAGCCTGCTGTGGTCCACCTGCAATAACTACATGTCCACCAACGGGGTCCGCCATCCACTGTGGGAACCACTTTTTCGCCACTCAGTCAGTCAGTACTCAGGCTAACATGTCTCAGTGTATTCTGTTCTGTTGTAGTCAGGCGAGCAAATAACCAGCCCCGTATTATGTCTGCCTGTTAAATTACAATACGTCGTTGTAACAAAACCCTTCTGTTAAAACCAAAAACCTCCAAAAATATCAGACCAAAAATAATGATTTCTTCGCAAATTGTGCCAGACTGAATGTTAAAAATCCCTGACCCGACATCCTGACCATAAACGCCTCCAGGACCACGGTGAGTCAGTGCTGGACGTCATCTCAAACCACTGTGTCCAGGCAGCAGTTTAGTCCAGAGTCAGTCCTCACTTCATGTCACCACGGGTCTATAATTAGAACAGGGGCGGCATCAAATATTTAATTCTGTAGTCAATTATTCAGAATTTATTTTTATTCTATTTTGATTTTGGACACTGTTCATCTGCTTTATATTGAGTTATTGTTGTCTGCCTCACAGGTATACGCAGCATATGTTTTTGTCACTTTCAGGGGACTTTCTTTGCTGACACTGACAACAAATAATCAGTAAAAAAAACTAAAATGCTTTGTTCAGTGGTTCTCAAAGTGCGGTCCGTGGTCCTTTGGGGAGTTGCTAAGATTGCATGACAACATCGTAATCTGTGTAGACCTGGTGGTTTCTGTCAGTTATGAAGGCGCTCTGCTCTTTCAGCTAGCATGCAGCTAGATAGCCATGTCCGTAAATAGTTTTCTTGTTCTAAACAAATGTAATAATTATTGAATAGTGAATAAAAGCTCCGGCTGCTCATTCTACAGTGTGTGCTGATTTCTTTTTTGTACTTTATGCATTATTATTAGGATTAAATTGACAATTTAAAAGACTTTAATATCTGTAATTTAACTAAACTTTCCATTTTCCACCTCTTATTCCTCATTGTCACCTCAGTCAACCTATACTTCCCACAATCTCCTCTCCATCTAACACCCACCCTTCCTGTCCGTCCAACCAAGCATGAGGTTTTATATATATATATATATAAAAAAAAAAACCGCTCCTTCCTAAACCCTACTAAGCGTCACCTTTGTTCTACTTTCACCTATGTTTTCGAACACTTTGCTCAATCCAACAAGCAAAAAACTAACAGCCCGTTCCAAAAGCATGAGATTGGTGCGGTTCTGGCTGCCGAGCTTCCAGGGCTCAGTGAAAAACTCCAGACGCCATATTTTTTCAGTTATTTTTAGCATCACAATAAAGCTCAACAAAAAAAGAAACACTTCCCAATATTTCCAGACATTTCACATTAAAAGTGCTTCTGGGGAGGAGGAACTGTTCCACCAACCGGGCTCTGCCAAGACAAATGTAATCCAAGGGAAACAATAGCATGAAAACATGGGCTTTTTTCCCTGAGCTGCTTTTTAACCAAATACTGAAATCAGTTTTTTTTTTGATGAAAAGGAAGTCTGTGACATTTGAAATAAAGAGTGGTTTTGTTGGTTTTCAGGGGAAAGTAATATCTTCCAGAAATATTGCAGGGGCCGGGAAACAGATGCCTGGAGGGAGCAGGGGGATGAACTGGGTTTGTTTGGAAAGAGCCCAGATGTCATTACGTCAAGTCAGCACTCTGTTAGCAGCTGGTGTTCAGTTCTGCTGCGCGGGATCAGATGTTAACTGTTCAGACTGTAACCAACTTCATTATATCACTGACACAACACGGAGCATTTGGCAGCATCTGACGCTGCTTCTGTTTGAAGAGGACATTATGTGAGTTCACAAAGCTCTGAGGTGGCTGTGAAGGACCAGGTGAACGCTGCAAGAAACTGGTTCTTCACACTTTTAGTAGTGAATATATATGACAAACATAAACAGTTATACTAGCCTGAGGCCGACTCTGGCACATTAGAATTAAGGTAGACTAGTTAGTGTAACCAGAAAATCTACACCGTCTTTGAATCTCTTAAAAATCACAGAAAAAAATGTCTAATTAATCACAGTCCTCTCTTCAGATAGAAAAAAATGCAATATGTCTGTAAACAAAAGAATCAAGAAAAGCAAAAAACTGTGGTTTTCAAAATAGGGGTTGGGGCTCCTAGGTGGCACAGAGCCATTACAGGTGAGGTCCAGCAAAGGTAAATTAATTTCAGTTCACATACAGACAGAGAGAATTGTCAAATGAACAGTAGATGTTGATTAATCTAAATTATTCTGGATTAATCCTAACTAACCCGCAGCTATCCCGTGATTGCCCTGATCAAGTTTCTTACTCATTTGTAATATAATAACACACATTCCTCTTTAACTGAAGATACCGTCCCGACCCGTTCCCTGTTTGTTACCTGTGGGTGAGCTGTAGGACACAGTGATGTCTCCACTGAGATCAGCAGGAGGATAACGGCCATTGAGGAAAACTGAAAAAGACACGACTGTGGAGGAGCCAACACCTGCAGAGAGAAAAAAACAAGAAAACATATCAGTTAGTCACTGCAGTTCTTTATCCTCCTCCAACAAACTGGTACAATGTGTCAATTCATGTTCCTCTGGAATTATGGGTTCATTTTTAAGAATATAAAAATGACATGACATTTTGGACCAAAGCGTTCAGTTTCCAGAGAACTGCAATTTCACGTCCAAACAAACTTTATTAATACTGTGAGAAAATTATTTATAAAACTCAAATTAATTAAAGTCTTGAAGTTACACTGAATTAATTGAAGGGGTTGTGGAAAATAAAATAAGAATTATTATATTATTTAAAAAAATAAATAATAATAAAAAAATGGCAGTAACTTCCTAAAAAAAGGGAGAGAGATGGAGGCAGAGAGAAAGACAGAGACTGACATAGAAGATACATTACAACTAATGACCTCAAAAAGTCTCTCTCTCTCTCTCACACACACACACACACACACACACACGTGTCTCCTCACTGGTGTAATGGGGCGTGATGTTCTTGAGCTCAGGCAGTCACAGGTGAATGAAGCCCAAGTATTTGTATTTGTGTGGCTACGAGTGTGTGTGTGCGTATGTGTGTGTATTCTAAATGAGGATAGCCTTGCTTACATCTTTCTTTCTTTCAATAAAAGAAAACTCCCACACATACATACGCAGGACTCACAGGTTACGGACGGGCAAGAAGGAATGAGATAATGGAGTTAAGGGGAAAAGAAAAGAGATGTGACGACAGGGAGAAGAAAAAGAAATTGTAAAAACCTTCCCTTTCAGAAGCCCTGAGCGTGACATCTTTACTTTTAGTCTCTCGTCTCGCTACTGTCACTCTGCTCTCTTCATCTTTCAGTAGCTTATTAATCATTTCCTTTTTTCCCTAATTTTGGACTTATGGCCTCAGATTCTCCCTCATTTGTGCAAAACCCGAACCTATAAATACATAAATCCATATTTATTGGACTCCTGGAATTGTTTCTTTGAAGACGTAGGCTCTTCTTCTGTCTCCTCACTGACGCTTTTTCCCTGCACAAAGAAACTTTCCAGAGATGTTTTGCTTTTTGCTAGCTCGAGTGTTTCAATTTAGCAATAATGTATTATGCGTTACCAGCCGGAGCAGAACCTGATGTGGAGAGAATCCGGAAATATTTCAAAATAAAATATTGTTCAGAATCACATAATAAATAAAACGGAAATAATGTAAATTGTGCATTCTCTCTGCACGGCCCACTACCAATTGACACACGGACTGGTCCGTGGCCCGGGGGTTGGGAAACATTAGTATAAATCATATATATTATATATATAATGGATATACAGAATGTTTACAATATATACATACGTATTATCACATATATACATATATATAAATATATATATGTATATATATATATATATATTTCCTGCTCTCCCTCTCTCTCTCTCTCTCTCCCCTGCCCGGCTCCTGTCACCTTGTCAGTCAGCAGAGGGCTTTTAACCTCCCTACCCTTGAGGTCAAACTGGTCAGACTGTCTTAAGTGCTTTAAGTGTTCCCAGGTCCATTAAGACTAACAAACAAACCAAAGAAGACACAGGGTAATCCCTCTCCCCCTTTTTCACCCCTCTTGTCTCTCTCTCCATCCAGCGCTCCCTCTTTACTCCATCCACTCACCAACATCTGGACAGGTCAAGATCGCAGCCCTAGCAGCTAAACATGTAAGCTCCCGGTGACACGCAGCTCCCTGTGACCTGAAGGTCCAGTCCGGTGAGACAGTTGGGACTCTCCGTCTTCTCAGTCCCATTAACCCATTAACACCACTGCCAACCAAAACAAACCCACACAGCACCCTGGATTCCCCTTATTTTTCCTCTTCTCTCTCTCTCTCTCTCGCTCTCCGACTTTTGTCCTCATCCGTTCTGTTTTTATAACTTTTCATTTTTTCGGCGCCTTATTAATCCCATGCTGCCTTACACTATGTAACCCTGAGGGATGGAGCCAGCCTTATTTATGATTCTCCTCCGCCTCCTGGCCTCTCCATCACTTTTTACCGATCCATTCATTTCCTCCTAAGGCTATTTATACTCTCACTATAGAGAATGGCTGCCCTTGTTGACATGGGGCATGATGAAAAATAACTTTTTTTAAATGGCTGCACTGCCATTCAAAGACACCAAAGCTCTGTCTTGAGCTGATGCACAATATGCAAATGAAATGTCCTGTGGATTAGAAACACCTTTACGTGCCTCAACAGTTCAAACAGAACCCCAGCATCCAGTAGCTGGTTTGCATCAAACTGATTAGGAATAATTTCCTTCTATTAGTTTTGTTTTCCATCCTGTTATTTTACATTGAATTTCCCCTTAACATTAATGAGCCGCAGCTTAAAATGAGACCAAAGGCCATTTTCCCTTGGTCAGAAATCCCTCTATCACTCACTAACAACCACAGCATTTTGTTTCCAGTGTCGGAGAACATAATCAGCACTTAGTGTCTGCTGAATGTTGTTGAATCAACTATTAACAGATTCAGGTAGAAACTTTCCATCTGCAGAAAGGGGACATTTCTCTTGTGAAATGTTCTGATCTAATTCTATTTATCACTCTGTATGAATCATGCTCCTGATCAGATCTTATTGGACAAGAGTTGTTTGGGGTCTGCTGTATTTTCTCACTGCTAATAAAATTATTGTAAAAGCAATTGCTTTTGGTTTTCTTTTTAACAAATGCAGTGATTAAAATTCCACACCTTTTTTTATTTGTCAGTCCCTAAAGGTCCAGTCTTTATGAAATGAGATGAGCAGATTGTCAAAAAGTTAAGAACAGTGAGCATCAACTGGAGGACCACAGGCCAAATCAGGCCCACTGAACTGTTCAATCCAGCCCGTGACTACAGGAACTGAAAATAACAACAACTGAGACCTAAATAACTGTCAATAACCCCAACCATTTATGACTAAATTTACATTACAAAGACAAAAATTAGATTTTTTTAGATTTTTTTCGTGTCTGGCCCCCAAGGTTCCTTTACAGAAAAATTCTGGCTCAGTGATAAAAAAAACCTCTGGTCAAGAACTGGTCAAGAAGAGAACAACTAAACTGAGGAGCAGTCTTCGATGAATGATTCCGTCTCCTTAATCAGTTAAACAAAGGAGGTGAAATGTTTTGACGTTTTATAACAATAACTGTTAGTTTGCGGGGACAGAGAAAAGCACAGATCAAATATGTGAGTTTAAACACGTCGAGTTATTTAACCACGACGGTGTGTGTGTCTGTGGTGAAGTGCTGTCTCTGCCTTCAGGTTAGAAGAAGTGACGCCCAGGTTTAAGAAGCTTCTGGCTGTTTGGACAAGGTCACAGGTCAAGTGGGTGGAGATGGGCATCTATACCGCACAAGGAGACTGACACAGGGGCATGAGTGCACTTGTGAGTCGACTCTCTCCTCTCTAAACCATGTGCAAACAATATAAAAAAAGAAAATGTTAAGAGGGATAATAAACGGCAGAGGGTAAATTTGTTCTGAGGAATTCCTGGCTTGTCACTCGTTCACCTGTGGCGGTGTGTGTGTGTGTGTGTGTGTGTGTTCTGTGGCAATCTGAGGTGACCATCGTGCACTGGTAAGAACTGACCTCTGATCTGTGCAGGTCAGACTCAGGTCACATCAGTTAAGGCCTCTACTTAAACACAACCAACTTAAACTCATTCTCGTCTCATTTTCCAGAGTAGATTTCAATGTTTTGCTTAGAATGCTTATTAAAGTGATAAGATTTTGAAAGAACTGAGTGGACAAGTTTACAAAAACATTCATAATCTTTCTGGTGGTGACGGAAAGTTAAAACATGGCTGCTGATGAATGACAAATCATTCAATGTAACACCTTTTTTTCTAGCTAAACGTTGAACCTTAGATGAATCCAAAGTAGTTTCTGTTGATATGATATGATCCATGTTTAAACCTAGAGAGATTGTGTTGTAGAGTTGCCCTGTATTTAAAAAATAAAATTCCTCAGTCAGTCAGAGAAGCTGTCAGGTAAATTAAGAAAATTAGGAAAATTAGAACTTTTTAGAACTTTTTAGAACTTTTTTTTTTTGTTTTTTTAGTAGAACATATAAATATTGTATAATATACAATGACATTTCATAGAAAACAGACTATGAAATACAGTTCGATTACCAATAATTAGGGTTTACGTTTATCTCAAAATCAATAATGTCCATACTATAAAAAGTAGATCATTGACCCTGTTGGTCCATGATGGCTTTTTAACCCCACTGACTGGAAGACTGCAGACGAGTGACACACATTTTGTAAAAAGGAAATAACTTGGAGAGCAATATAGTGATTTATATTTTATGGATGAATAATATTTGACCAGGGGTACTATAAGGTACGTGTTGGTAGAGCACAGAGGAAATGGTGGGAGAGACAACGGAAGTGAAAAGACAGCTTCCTGAAAGGGACAGGTGTCAAAGGACAGAGGGAATGTGGGAAAAGGAAGTAGAGGGGGAAACAGAGAGGGACACACGAAGACGGAGGAAGACGTCACCGTCAAATGAAGGAGGGGAGACTCACAGAGGAGAGTAACAGATGGAGAACAGAAAAGAGAAAGGGGGGGCAGCAGAGAGAGAGGGAGGGAGGGAGACAGAACAAAGAGGGCAGTGTGGAGAACAGGGGAACGAGGCGCCATCTGAGACAAATAAAAAGTGGAATAACAATATAAGACAGAAGGAGTTACTCCCTCTACGCCCTCGACCACGTTCACACACCTCCCTCTGCACGAGCGAATGCACCAGCACTATCACTGCAGCTTCAAACACGGTACTACGGACAAACCCCTGAGCAGCAGGCACGGGGGAATAAACACACACTGGGCAAATGTCAGAGGATTGAACACCACAAAACATTTGGAGTCAGATCAATCCTAGAAGTGACACCAGGTGGACACGTGTGTACTAGTGTAAGCCTCTAGAAATGTCCATACTCCACGAAATTTGTGATTCTCTGAAAAGGCAGCATTGGACAACAATGGAAAAGGAATCGTCCTTCAAACGGTTTAGGATTTTTCAGTGGTCCTCATGTCATGTCTTGGTACTAGTATTAGACCATAACTGTCAAACCCAAGGACCAGGGGCCAACCCATAATCAAACACCTTTTAGACTCTATTACATTTGTATCACAGAAGTGCTTAGAGCAGTGGTTCCCAACATCTGAGCTGCAGCACATTAGTGTGCCGTGAGAGATCATCAAGTGGAAAATAATCTAATTCCAACCAATTCCTGTGAGAAGATCAGCATTACGTTCAACGAGTCAATTGTGCAAAGCTTATATATATATACTGTATATATATATAGTTATATTTTTTTAACCTGCACCAAAAAGACTGAACCATAATAATCTGTTCATCTGCCAGGTGCTGGAGTTACAACCCACTATTTTTACCATGTGTCCTGTTAGCAATGGGACTGACATAAAGCCTGGTCGTTATATTAAACAGTGTGTTTTTCATTTGGCTGTCACTGTCTGCTATTATCTTCGCCCAACTATTCTCCTCTGGCATGCACTGAATCCACGGCCTAGCTGGGAAACATCCTTCTGTTGGCTCCTCCGATGATGGGGGACAGAAGTTGACCACATTTTGCAGAGCCTCTGACTGGGACGGGCTCTACATGGTTGTGACGCAACCAGCTGTCAGAGGCAGCTTCTGAGGGATGCAGTTACCAAACAGAAACACCGCTCCAGCATCGACGTGTTGATGTTTACAGTGTCATCAACGTCTCCCACATTTTCCCATGACACCCATTACCTCGTCACTGCTCCACGCAACCGCTCTATTCACTGGGTATTTTTCATATTAACCATCACTAACTGAGTCATCAAATGACATCAGAATAAATAAGAAGAAACAGAAGCAGAGGAGAAGCTGAGGGCTTTTATTGTGTACCAGTAAAAACGTGCTAATAATTTCCAATCGCTTGAAAACAGACTCTCTGACATTCAGCCCTCATTCAGACAATGATTGGCCAAGTGTGCAGAAAATTGACGCAGGATTTGAACTCTATCCTCGACACAGCTGCTGCCATCACCCTTCACGTGTCCGGCCAAGTACAACACTTTGAATGTCTTCCAGCAGTAAAAACACACTGCTCCGCTGTTATCCCACTGATGAACAACTATCGTGACTCTTCCATCCTGATGAAGATCAGGTTTTCATTACGCCTACCATTGTGGCTGTTTAATACAGCAATAAATCTGCCCGTGGACATGGTTTAAAACAAAACATCGTAGGCAAACACTGGGTTGTCTTCGCCTTCTCATAAAGAGATGTTTACTTTTATTTAGTCTCTCCTGCTCTTTAAATATTAAGTGTATTTTATTCTCTAAACTAAAAGTGATTTATGACTGAACTTATTAAAGGAAAAGAAACAATAAATAGCCTTTGTGGGCAGCTGAGGCAGTGTTTTTCTAACTTTTCTAGCTGGAGTTCTGATAAAACCTGATTGACAACAATAAATAAAGACTCTTCCAACAAATAAAAAAAGGAAACGTCTGCCAATTGACTATACTACGAAACGAAACACGCCTTAATCACGTCAGTATAGGTTGTTTGTCCATTCAAAGGGTGACAATTACATGTCACTCTGCTCTGTTTGTCTACATGCCAATAAGCCAATGGGCAGCATCAACCAGGTATTTCATTTTGAACTCACAAGTTCATGTCTGCTTTCTTTTTATCTGCAAGTCATTTCTCTGGACCTCGTCAGTGTAGCTTTGAATTATACAAGCAGAAGGTAAAATGAATACACTGACCTCTAGGAACAGAGGAATAACTAAAGCAGCTGTCACCAACCTAGGACCAACCCCATGGACTACCTAAGGTACCCGTGAGGTATGCTCTAAAAATCAAACTAGTCAACAAGCGAGTCAACAATTGTATTGTTACTGTGCTTTATGAATCAGTTCCACCTGCAATGATATTCAAATGGGTCAATGATGATGGTAAGAAGAGTTATTGCTATTAATTATTGTTAAATTGTTCAGGAAGTTTGTATCAAACAAGTAGCTCTCAGTTTGAAAAAGGTGGTGACCCCTGAACTAAAGGCTCAATAGAAGTACAGGTTGTCCTCGGTTTCAACATCCCCGACCTACACTTGGTTCACATGGGAACTAGTTGGTGAATAGAGCGGACGAATACATCTGTCACAGGGTGCTATGCGTAGAAGAGGCTTTGTTTGCTGGGTGTACGGCATATATTGGATTGTGGTACATTTGCTTTCTTAGGTTTGTGTCTTACAGCGAAAATCAAGTTACTTTGGACCATAAAAACAGAGCATTATGTACTCAACATGCTCTGGGACTCTGTACCGTTTACAGTGCTGAAATAAAAGCTAAAGAAATGGTCTGCCCCCTTATGGATGGAAATGACTTTGGCCCCAATGGCCTGAAAACATACATTTGACACTTGTTCAATGAATAACGGAGAACAAATGTTATGTAAGTTTATGCTCCTGAACTGTTCCGGTAGTTTAGTTTAATAAAAGGCACAGAGGAATGAGAAGTTCTGCTCAAGGCATTGTTTTTTTTTTTCATTACTTTTTTAACTATACAGTTTGTTTGCAGAAGTAAAATTGGATTCCTAACATTTTGCTGGAGATGTTTGCACTGGGGACATTTTCTTTCTGTCACTTAACACAGCTGTGTCATTAGGTGTGAACTTACAACAACCCATAATATGTCAAACGCCAACTGTGTGGAAGAGCATTTCATGTTGTGTTTCTGGTCCAGAAGTGGAAAGTGCTGAAAATGATTTGTTATTGTTGTGGGATTTCTTTTCTTTGGTAATAGCCTGCATGGTTTACATCAACAAATATATTGTGCTTCCATTTAATGTACACCGTGTACAGGTCCAACTACTGCCCAACAGCTTCCTGTGCAATTTATAAAGTAGGAGTGACATTTTCTGGATCAAATCCTAAAGAAAAACTCCCTGAGTGTGAGTCAGGTCCAACTCCTGTCAGCTGACATTCATTAAAACTTCATCAGCCTCCATTAAATTATTTTTTCTTAATTTTACAGGACTGTATCGGATGTGAAACACATGGTTCGCGATACAAAGGACTCCTGGGGTCAGTGCCATTGGTCAGGCTGCTTGGGAACCGAGCCAGGCGGAGTCTGGGCTGAAGCAGGGCAGAGAAGGGTCAGTGAAGTGGCAGAGGAGGGAGGTGAAGGGAAAGAAAGAGAGAGAGAGAGAGAGAGAGAGCGCGGTTGGTTCGTAGCGAGGGCTCAGGTTTCCCTGCAGCCAGTTGTTGAGTGAGGATTGAAAGGCAGAGACTGGGGAACGGAAGTCAAAAGAGCATGAACACAAACGGACATTGCTGCTCTCCACTTTAACCTGTGTGTGTGTGGATTCAACAGGACGTGGGTGACATGTTCCGGTACTTCTACGCTTATGAAAGTGGGAGTATTTATATGACCTGGATGAGTATCCCTGTGGATGTCACTACGTCTCTACTGACAAGGCTCCTGAATCTGACCCTACTGACCTGGACCTCAGCTAGTATAAACATGACACAGCTGTAGTCACTCTGTGCCTGTGACTATTCTTTTCTTATTAGTACGTTTTCTCAGTTAAAGCAGCCACAAAGAAGAAACAAACTTGAAGGCTCATTAACTATAACAATTCTTGTGGTTTTTCAGTATCCTGATGTTTTGAATTCAGATTCCAGAGGTTTCTTTTTTTTATTAGTATAATGAGACAGAAACAATGCTATTCCCATCAGCTTCATACTTGTCAAGACCTCAACAATTTACCAGACTTAACTGTGTCTGTAAACAAACTGTCTAAATCAGTGGTCCCCATTTTTTTATTTATTTTTGCACCACAGGCAAGTTTTATTGCAAGACAAGTGCATTGTGCAATAACTTAATGAGCCTTTGGGTGGTAGTTTGAAGCCTTCTGCTTCATCAGTGGGTCACTCCATTGTTTGAAAGAAGCTCTCCACATTATGGTCTTTACGCAATTTTGCTGAAGTTAGTTGCGACCATAGTGGTATTTATTTTTTTTCTCAAAACAAAATATCACACAGGCCAATTTGTATATATGAAACAAATAAATGAAACTCTTTATTCTTTCTGTCTGAGCCGATACTAAACAATCCATGGCTCAGTTGTGGTCTCGGTGGTTGGCGACCCTTTGTTTGAGAAACAGAAGGCTAAAGCAATGCTACAACAGTATGAACATGTTGAGAGTCAGTGGAGAATGAGTGTGTGTGTTAGAGGGGACGGGGAAAAGAACAGACAAACTGCCAGTTCATCTACTTGAAAAAAGCTACAAATGAATAGGATCTGACATGTTATCGTACAACAAATATAGAATGGAATGTACAAAAAAGACATATGGCTAAAACCACACAATATTTGCCACAAAAGCCACGGCGATGGCAGCTGCATGATGGATTAAAGGAGGCCCAGAAGTCAAAGACCGAAACTGTAATTTACAAACCTACATGAAAAAAAAGAGTTCTACTAAAACCCATTACAAATTAGCATATATACATACATTAGCTAATTGCTTTCATAAAATGATGATTCCAGGGAACTTGCAATTGCCAAAAAGGAAGGCAGAGCAGTGCAAATAAATGTAGACAAAAGCAGAACAAAACAACTGAATATATTATAAACAGGAGCATCAAAGACATTTTAAGCCAATCCAAAACACATGAAGAGGCAGTTATGTCAGAGTATAGAACTGCTGGACACTTAAAACCTGGCTCTGATGTGAGAAATCCAGGCAAAATATGTTGTGATGTTAGAAATTTGCATCGTGTTTGCATTAAGTGTGTAGAGGTCACGTACAGAATATTTACACACAAGAATGCTCTGTGGTTAAAGGCATTGGATTTCTCACTAAACGCGTCATGAATGATGAGAAAGCGGTGGTCAGTTTGATTCAGGGTGCAGAATAAACGGATGGCGTTGCTCTCGCCTGAGAACGCTGTTCCTCACATCTTGAAATGATACATTTGCAATTTGCAAAAGAAGATGATGATTGATGAGGACTCCAGCAGATATAAAGGGGCATTTCAGAGAAGTGACCCTTGTCAGGATGGAGGGGTAAAAGTACCAATTGTCAATGTTGCCTAAGAGTCAACCGAAACAACAACCATTTAATACCTTAATAATGAAACCATAAGATTGTAAAAAATTACTGCAACACTGACAACACATTTGCATGTTCCACATTCCTCAAGATAAAACCAACTCTGGCTGAATTTATCTCACATAGGATACTAGTACTAGTACTACACAAGTCAGACTGAGACCCATACTTGTCACAAATACTTCTGCATCAACGTCTGCAGTCTGCTTTTCACTAATGGAAAAATCATAACAAAATGCAAACTCCCGGCCCGCAGGCCACTTCCAGCCCATGAAAACCCTAACTCTGGCCCGCAACTAGATAATTTAATTTTGTTGTTGAGGAATTTTTCAATAAAATAAATCAATTGTTTTACTTGTCAATTTACTGTTCTCATTTCACTGTTTTGTTATACAGTATTTCTACCAAAACCAAAAATCAACTTTTTTTATTGACCATCAATAACTAATTTCACCCACAAGTGGAAAGACCCCAAGCTAATTTGAGTTTGTGACTCCTGGTAGAATGGACGGTCTGTCAGACACGATGACAGTCTCCAAATTCAACACGAGCTAAATTAGATCTTGACAAATCCAACAACCCCAGATAGTATAAAGCCAATGGCTTTGCAAAGGACAAGGTAAAATAAATCATAAATAACAGAAATGCCGTGTTCATCTGCACCAGCAAAGACCAGTGGACCAGTAGGTGGCAGCAATACAACTCAAAGTCTGTCAGCAATCATTAAAACCTGAAGAAGTTTTTCAATCTCTAATGCCACAAGAGGTCATATGAGGACAAGTTCTGTCAAGTGTACAGCCATCATCACAAAGAGCACTTATTGCTCAACATATTAAGCCAACACAATGTTAGAAATTGAGTGACATTTGGACTGTGAACTGCAGGTCATACAGTCGCCAGCAAAACACTTCCACTTTTAATATAAGACTCTACTTTAAGCATGGGCGTCTACATCAATTTCCTACAAACAGCTTCAGTTTTGTTTTTTTATTTTAAAGTATGACATTTTCTCCACTATAAAATTATCAAAAATAAGAAATCGCTTTCAGTGTAGAAGGAATTTGTCAAAAAAAACTTGAATGTTGATCCAGTGCAGCCACAGTTCCAACTCTATTTGTAGATCAACAGGCAGTGCAAGGCACCAGCACAGTCAGGTTAGAGGTTCTCCTCCCATTGGGGCCCATCTTGGATCAGTGTGCTCATGGTAGCCTCTGATAAAAGCCTCTTGGTTTTCATCACAGCCTGAGAATGTAGGTTTGTACACAAGCAGTGGAGAGGAAGGAACCACAGGACCTACTGATGATGAATGATCATCCTAATGATTAATATGGTGTTACAGGAGAGCTGATGTTCGTTTAACAAGCCGACAGCTGATATCAGCAGCGTGGGTTGTGAGGTTCCGCGTACGTAGCGTCTGGGGCGATGCAGATCAAAGTTACCACCGTCTGGTTGAGGTGACCGAATCTCACCAACGGCTAATGACAGAGTACTCGGAATAAGGGCCGATAAGGGCTGAGCAAATACACGCATGCTAACACCTCACTCCCTTAGCTGTCAGGGTGAGAGTGTGTGAGAGTGTGGAGTGAGGAGGATGTGATGAAGGACAGGCGAGTAGCTGGAAAAGTGTGTGGTGTGTGACTGGGAGAGCAGGAGAAGCGAGGAAGAAACAGAGATGCTTGTTGACATCAGACGATGAAAGACGTTACAGGAAGGCAGCTGCAGAAACTGGCCTTTCCTCGTGATTTATCCTCCAAATATTTCATTTGTATTCATTTTTGTTTTATTACTTGTTTTTATCTGAAGGCAGAATCAGAAATGAGTGGTTTGCACCGGCCAGTGAGTCGGCTCTCATTACTCAAAGTCATAGTTGAATAAACATCATGATGTCACAGTCCATGTTTAACCTCATAAATTAAAAATATCAACAGTTACATTTATCCTATTAGACATTTATGTTTTAAAAAGCCCCAATTACTGTGTGTATTTTTCAATTCAAAATTTGATTTCATTCAGTGGAAAATCATGTGCTGAACTAATGGAGTTATTAGATTTGGATCTGTAGCAGTTGGTCTCTTTAGTTTCCTTATAAACGCAGACCTTTCAGACAATTATTGACTCTCAGTCAGGCTCTGCCAATGTTATGGACATGTAACACAGCAAACTTAACCAACCAAACTTAATGAGTATTAAACTAAAAACTATTAAACTATTATAGTGTGAATCTCTAACATGTCAACTGTACTGGAATCTAACATCCAGATTTTCACATTCATTCACAATCAGAGCTAAATTTTCCACTAAACTTTATTTCAATTGGTGTAATTTTCAACAAAAAGAACTAACGAAAGCAACAAATCAGTTTGATTCCTCTACTGCTGCAGCCACTGTAATAGCTCTGTGCTTCCAACTGAGGGCCCAGCCCATTGTGGGAACCACAACATAATGCAATTCAACAAAGGTCTTGGAGATTCTAAGGAGCAATAATGTTAAATGTTAACAGCAGCCATTGCTATTAAGAAGAAGGATACAGAAAGCATGTCATTTACACACCACCACACTGTGAACATCCACTAATGCAAAGAAGTAAAACACTGACCCATGGACTCCAGGACAAACTGGTCCTTGGTGACGGCCAGTGGAGCCTGAACGCTGACCATCAACTTTGAAGCCTGAAGAACACAGCTGGCCTTTATCTTCACCTGGATAGGAGAAAATAAGGAAGTGAGTTGGAGAACAGCTCATACCAACCAAGAGGGTCTACGGCAGTGATTCCCACCACTGTACCATGACACTTTAGTGTGTCGTAGGGTGTGACTTGTAAAATTACCCAATTTCACTAAAATGGTCTTATTTACAGAAAATAAATGCAGTAGTGAGAGGCAGAAGAATTAAATAATCGTCCACTTGGTGGCAGCAGAAGATATAAAAAAAAAAACTTGATTTTTTGTGTGTGTCTTTCTTCAATTCCTGTAAGTATATCAGGGTTATGTTCAACTAAACAGGGGTAGGCTTCACACTGAAATAAACTGTGAGTAAATTAAAGCTAGAAAATGATTATATTTCATTACAAATATTCATTGGAGGTAAAAATATTAGCAGTGTAAGGCTGCAGCTCACCTGTACAGTTACTGAAGGTACAGACAGACCATCTGTATCTGGAATCACAGCTTGCTGTAAACAAAAGAAATTATTTAACACTCTGACTTTGCTTGTTTACTATAGCATTTATAGTAAAGTTGAATGCACTTTTTATTTACCGACGGAGTGTCCATGCTGGAGGACACGGCAGCTTTGACAGTAAGGTCCGTCTCTGCATCAGATTTAGGGAGGATGTCTGAAATGTCAACAGAAATCGAATATAAAACTACGTCAACACAGAGCTTCGAGGGAAACCAAGCACCGAAAAGGTCCTGAATTATAGATCTTTTTTTTTTAAACTAAGGGCGTGTCCCATATGTTTTACTCTTTTAGTTTTTACTATTTTTCAGTATTGTTCTCACAAACAGTTTTAGATTTTTGGCACGCAGTTATTTTTTTATGAGCCTGATAAGAACCACAAGCCGACACACACTGGTTCAATAAAATCGTTCCTACTTTTAACACTCGCCTGGAGTTTTTTTTTTTGACTACTTTTCAAAGCTGTTTTAAACTCTGTGCAACTTGTCAGAAGTTGAGTTTGTTCCAGAACCTTCTCTGTTCCCATAGGTCCATGTGATGTAGACAACAAGTATGCCGGCCAAGAAGTTTAAGCTCGTATCCAAGAGGCTTCTTTTATACTGAAACTGAAAAGTCAATTCAGTTGTCTTTGTTTGAAAGCTCTCAGGATAGAAGAACCTTGGCTGTTTGAGCAGGTTTGCAGATCTGGGCTCTAGATTTAGGGGTGTTTTTTTTACACCTGGATTTGTTTGTGTTAAAAAGATATGATTTTATGGATAAGTGATTCATGTTTTGCTTTTGCAGGTTCACATGGACTGTATTAAATTGGACAAAGGTCTGGTTACATTATAAAATCATACCAAAATTCTTCGTATCCCTGACATTGTACTGTTCCTAAACTGTCAAATCAACATCAGCTTATAGTCAATAGAACAATAAAGGAAATCTGAGCATAAACTATGGATGGCTCCATCTGATACTCAGGATCGACATTGGTCCGATTTTGGTCAAAATGTCAGGATTGAATGAAAAAAAAAACCAGCTATAGCCCCTTCGATCAAATACCGAACCCCAAATGCTCAACTTCATTTTGTGCAACTTGCCGAATACGGAGACGCAATCGCTTTGGCAACCGTCAGATACTCTAAGTTGCAGTATCGGTATTGGACATGTATCGAGCCATCTTTTTTTTCCAATAAGATTAGCCCACACATTAATATCCACGTTTTCCAAAGGAAAAAAAAAAGTCACAGACTCCTACCCTGGGTTCTCGTAGCCTCTCTGATGAACTTCTGCAGCTTCTTCATCTCAGCATCTACCTGCTCATAGTCTGCCTCTCTGGCGTCCACCTTTGGGGTGGAGAAGAAAGAGGGATCGGTGCCCATGTAGGAGCACAGGAGGTGTCCATCTGAACTCAGACTGACCACCACTCCCTTCAACTCCCTGGGGAGGAGCAGAGAAAACTGTGAGGATACTTTAATAGGGTTATTTACTGGGTTAGCTGTTTGCAGGCCTGTGTGTTTTCACTGAGTGTGTGTGTGTGTGTGTGTGTGTATAAATGTGTGCATAATAATTGGTTGCAGATGGTTTGTGGTTGTCAGGCAGTAATGCACTTTTACACACTTTCGCACCGACACATGCACACACGCAGGGTTCAGGTCTGGAGCAACAGCCAACAGCACACCTGCACAGGAGGGTGTCTGCAGGGGGAATTAAACTTTCACTTGAGTGCAGCGGAAACACTCACACTCACACTCACTAACTTACACTCACACAAATATCCGTAACGACAGCTCTCACTCTCACAGCTAACATGCGCACGAGCACACACACACACACACCTTCCTCCACATACTCCAAGGAGAAACAATTTTCCCACCACTTGTGAGAGGAATAAAACCCATTGATCATAAATACGAAGAGACAAACAGACATGAGGAAACAGCAGCTGCTGTCAGACATGTTAGCTGTGACACCAGGCACTGAGCCCCAAAGCATAGATCACAATAACTGTTATCACCGCGGCAAAACAGCCAGACACATGTGCACGATGTCCAACACCTGCAGAAAACAAGCCCGAAGAAAAAAAAAGTGTCCAAACCAAAATGGCTTTTACATCTAATCATCTAGTGTTTTATTGTTCAATGATTCCAATGGTATCAGCATCCTTCACATGTCCCATCAGAAGTCACAACTGTATTAAGCAAAATTGAATATTTTAAATCACTTTTGTATCCCATAGGGCGGTAGACAAAACAGTCATACTCATGTGCAGGTACATCAACTTTCATCCGTTGAAGTATTGACGTCTGTTTAAAATTTAGGATTAAAGCCCAGCGGTCCAAGCTAAAAGATTTTAGCCAGTGATGCCTTTACTGTCATAGGGGAAAATATTACAGCTCCCATCAATACAAATTAATCTATCACTGGTTGGCACCGATGCAAATAAGTTGATGAAAATCACATTTTTTTGTCTAACAGAATGTAAACAGAGTCATAAATGAATGATTTACTGATAGTTATTTAAGTCTCAGTTGTTGATTTTTGTCACTGTAATAGTGAGGAACAAAACAAGTTGGGAATTCAATCGCAGACTGGATTGGATGGTTCGGGTTGCCAGATTTGGCCTTTGGGCCACCAGTTCAGTATCACCGTTGTAGTCTATATACAGTTACTGGTCACCAGTAATTTGTTAAAGTTTACGTAGACGAAGGCTTTCAAACTCCAATCACAACAGCATCATCAGAACTACTTATCTATGGACACCTTCAACAAGCCCAACCTCAAAAAACAGTGAACTGTTCCTTTAACTGATGTCAGTCAAAGTGCTGATTTTCAGATGGTGTCTTTATTTACAGTTCTAAAGACGTCATTCTGCCTCTGGTGGATGAGGACAGCCAAAGGCCAACTGACCATTAAAAACTGGGTGTGCAAAATTAAGTAATAACAATTTAATATTGCCCCCGAAATAGCGGAGCAAAGACTCATGGGACATGGCTGTAAACTGCAAATAGCCGCATTAAATTGGTGGAGCCATAGAGTGTGTGTGTGTGTGTGTGTGTGTGTGTGTGTGTCTCCCTCTCCCACACTGTCCTGCCAACACAACGATGACTATCATGCACTTTTAAAACAACACCACCTCAAACTAAACCAGCGCTCCAGACACACACTATCTCCTGAATCTAAAACACACACACACACACACAGACTCACACAAAGTCACACAAAACCACCATCATTTTTCAGCCATGTTTTTCTCTCCGGCTGTAATTGTGTCAAATTGCGGTCTGATTGGGGTTGTTTTGAAAAGCCCAGATTATTAGGTACAGCTGCCCCTCCCTCCTCGCTCCGATTGGTCAGTTGGAAGGCATTAAAACAAAGTCGGAAAATGTCTTGTCAAAACTTACACACTGGATTTCACAAGCTGATAAGAACAGGATACGGCGTGTGTGTGTGTTACACATTAGTATTCTAGTTGCACCGTACATGTGGGTCTATATAATTTGTGTTGTGGCTTTGTTGTTTTACATACGGGAAGTTGGCAACTCGGACGGCCACGGGCACGAAGGCGAGCTGGGCTGCCCACTTTAGAGTCACATCCTGGTAGACCAGCAGCATATTTGTATGGTTGCCCAACAACAGGTTGGTGGTGCCGTCCATCACTGCAGGGGACAAAACATGAGAAGATTACAAAAGGAACAGAAGAAGTTTACAAACCAAATGGAAAAACTGAACCACAACAGAGTATTTTGGGTAGGAATTGCCTATGTCCATTTTTTATAAACGTTCTATAAATTATAACATAAGACTGTCCAAATTACAGTAAGCTGTGTCTTATTGAGACCATTTAGAACTTTTACACTCCACTAGATTTAACTAAATTGACTTTAAGGCAGAACACAGTACAGACATCTACTAATACAAAGCCAACATGTTTTCAGAATGCACATTATTTTTATAAAAAATGTTAAAACATTAATATAAACAGCACAGATTGCATTTGATGTAGTTTGTCTTTTTCTACCTGTTTGTCTGTATCATAATGTCCTTTAACAGCAGTTTTCAGTGTCACAAAACAAACATGTTTTTTTTTTTTTACATGAATGTCTGAAAAATATGAGAGTATTTCTTTTTGCAGATGACTCTAGAGAAGACGTTTCATTCTCAATCGTAAAAGCAGAATCAGAACAAGGATCTTATTGTGAGTTCAAACCCCCAGATGAAGTCTGCAGTCAGCTGCGTACTTGTTACTGGACGTGCAGTACAGATCTGTGCTGGGCTGTGATGATTAAACTTAGTCATTTATGGTCAGAAACCCGGTCTCTGTTCCATAGCAGCACTGATCCGATGGTCGCGTCTATGATTTTTGGTTTTGGAAAAAAGTGGCACATATTCACATATCCAAGAAAACACAGAGAATAAAAATAACAGATTCCTGTGGTGGGTTGCTTTGCTCTTTTAGGCAATTGCAACCTTAACTCTCTGGTGTAGAAAAAACATCTCTTTACATCTAAGATCTGTATGTGATTTGGTTCAATGTTGTGCTTTATGTCAGCCATTATTTTAAGACGAGGCCAGTTTTGGTAGGTGTGTGTCCAGAGTTAGACAAATAGTTAGATCTACTGTGACTCACGGCTAGAAAGATTAAATTTAGCTGCTAATGTTTTGCTACGACACACGTGGAGTCAGACGCGTCGGGCCGATCCCACCAGCGCTGCAGTTACCACCTAGTGAGATCTGAGGTGACGGCCACACGCAAAACAAACGGGCACACTTGAATACACAAGACGTAATATAGTAACAGCGGTCAGCAGGGTGGTACAGCACAGGGGTCAAAATGACAGAGTGAGCGTTGGTGCCACATCAAAGCAAACACACACCTTCCAACACTGCATCAGCATTATAATTACAACCTAATTATAAAGGTTCCATCCATCCACGTTCTCCTGTCATGTTCAAGCTGAGCATCTCACAAACAGTAGGTTTACTTTTTACAACTTCATTTCTCCTCCCTTCTTTTCCTCCTTTCCCTAGGGCTTTTAATTCATGCATTTTTTTATACTTCGTCCTCCTGATACTGCTACAGCTTATAGTTAGAACTTAGCATGCACTTAGCATCACAGGGCTGAGCATAATGAGACTGGACTCAAACTTCCAAATGAATTGATTTTACTTTCGTGTTGGAACTTTGGCTTCTTTTGTTGGACAGATATCTTGATTTAGTGCAGAACTGTTCCATCATGATGTTATCATTTTCTGTCATTGTGTGTCTGAGATAACGTGCGATTCCCGCCCTTTGCGAGAAAGGGCCCAAAAATAATAATAACAATTCTAATGATCTACTGACATGATAAAGTAATGTCTTATATCATAATCTTTTGGAAATGATCGCGGGCCCCTTTGAGAGTTTTACTCCTACATATTGTCATACTTGGTTCTAACCTAATAAACTGATGTAAATTGTGAAGGTTAGTGAAAGTTGAAAAGAAAACACAAAGGGTCTAGTGTATTTACAGCGTGAGTATGTTCAGTAAGACTGAGCGCTGGTGAGCACAAGATTTACATCACATTTCATAGTTTCATGAAAGCATCATGTAAGCCGTCAACTCTGCTCAGCCTCAGTGCGTCACCTGTTTGTCATGTTTCTACCAGTTTGGCTCATATACTTTTATTTCTTAAGGATGTCATGTTTTATTTTATAGTGCATTGAGCGCAAGACTTTGGCTCGCAGCTCGGAGCGCTGAGCGGTGGAGCCAGTAAAATTTTTGTGAGACAGAGAGGAAGAGACAGACAGATGGAGGGAGAGAGGTGAAATCCGGCTGGGGCAGGGGGTGAGGGCAGTGGTCCAGCACCGGCAGCTGTGAGGCTGAAGGCCAGAAGGAGAACGTTAGGAAACACTCAGGAGATCAACGCTGTCTGTTCTCATCTGCGCCGCGCTCTCTACTACACAACATCCACTCAGTGTTATTTTGGCCTTTCTCTGAATGGTGGGTGGCAGCTCTAACAGTCACTTAGTCACTGTATGTTGGACTAGAAACAATAAACTGGAGAATGGACACACACAGGACCTCAGCAGCACCGGCCTGGTCCATGGAGCCTGTCTGTCTTTTCTTTCAAGCATGAGGGGATTTTTACTTTTTTATGTGGCTTTTTTTTGCTATAGTTGACAGGAATAATGTCCCAATAAAGGCCGTTTCTGTGGAGCCGACACATCATGAGCTGAATTTGCGGCCGGTTTCCAGGAGTAATTTAAATAATCTAAATAATGTCTGGAGCAGTCAGTGGTGGTCACTTTCACTGCTGACATATTTCATTTGATAAAATGAGAACCAGATATTGAAAACTTTTTGTCCGTTCTCACCATCTATCAATCAGTCCTCCCTTGAGGATTGTTCCTCCCGTGTGTGTGTGTGTGTCCCCTTTTTTGGTTTGCTCACATCCTGTTTTGTTGTCTCTTTCCATTTGTCAGCTCTCAAGTGTTCTTCAGATCAAGTACAATACTTAACAGGAATTACTTCATGCTTCATGTTCGCGTGAAGAGAAATAAAACGATTTTTCTTTTACTGTAAAAAGCAGCTGCTCATGAAAAAAAGTTTATTCACTGCTTAGCGCAACACAAAAAAGCAAAGATTTTTCTTCCCTAACCATGTTTGACCATAATGCTGCTTGAAATCTATTTTTTTTCCTTTGAACACCTGATTTATGAATTAAACGGTTTGTTTAGTCCTTTTTTACATTTTCAATTTCCAATTCCATTCGCAAAAGCGAACCCAAAAGTTGGACTTTATTAAGTCATAAAGTCATTTCGTACCATGTGTTTATGTGCTGCACACCGGTGAGCACTTTTGTTGTAATGATTGTAGCAGAGGCTCATCCACTTATTCCGTCATGTTCTGCCAAAGACAGCTTCCTGGAGAGCCAATCATGTGACACTGGGCGTCTGCAGACAGTGACTGACTTTTGAGTACTTGTCTCATGGCTTAAATGGCTTTTCTTCATTAGGTTTCCGAAAGGAACAACATCTGATTAGGTTTTAGGTAAATTCCAGCATCCCTTTTTACTGATGTGGATTTTCTCCAGTGTACGGGAGGTCAACAACACTGACTCACCTGAAGCGTAGGGAAGAAAGCAGCTGGGGTTGTACTCCAGTTTCTTCATGAAGCGAATCTGGCCGTTGTCTCTGAGACAGTAAAGGTTCCTTTCACCCAAGATGAAGATAGAGGCAGAAGAGTGGGAGAAGGAAGGAACGGAGAGGTCCAGGGCCTGTTCTCCCAGGATGAACGTCCAGTCGGGCTGAAGGAGCACACACACACAAAGGTTCATCAGAAGACATGATTCGCCTTAATGTACTTACATGTCAGTAATATTGATTGACAAAAACAAATGTGTAGATGAAGGACTTTTTTTTTCAGAGTAACTTTTCCACAATTCAATTTTTGATTCTATTAATGTTAATTAAATCAACTCAAAATAGAGTTGATATAGAAAAGGATATCCTGACTGCTGTTTTATGTTTTGCAGTGTCCAATAAAATTGCATCATGTTTTAGAAATCCCCCTCTAAGCAGAGATGTGTACAGTAAATCTTTCATTATCAGACCAAAATCACAATTTGGTCAGGCTGGTTTTTGAGAACTGAATTACTCAGAAGTAAAGAAAAAGGGCCGTAAATGCGTTTGGGAAGCATTTCCTGTAAAAGCTGCGGTTACAACGTCTCACCGTCAGCTTCTTGCCTCCGGTCTTTGGAGGCAGGTCTGGATCCTGACGACTCTCTGCTTCTGTGGCCACAGCCAAGGTCTCATATCTAACAAAAGGGGCATCACAAGAAGGAAACAAGATTATTTAATTAACAAATAGTTCTGCTCCTGCACTTGACTGTTCATCATACAAATGATAACAATAATTTTTGTAGTTATTATTATTATTATAATTATTATTACTTTTTGTAGTTATTATTATTGATATGTCTGTCACATGGTGGGAAGCAGGCAGGACACAAGTGCAGTACCAGAGAGAGACTCTTTTCAGGTTTATTCACAAAGCCAAAAGAAGAAAAACTCACTTCTTCACAAGACCAGGAACAAGGCATAAACCAGACAAGGCATGAACTACAAAGTACAAACTGGGAACTTGACGCAGACACTGAGCTGAACAGATACAGTGCTCCCACAAGGAAGAGTGAGGGAGAGAGGTATATACACACAGGGCCAGTGAGACTGATGAGCAGAGACACAGGTGAGGGTGATGACACTGATTGGCCCCCACAGCAGACAGTAGGAACAGGGAGCAGACTGACCTCACACATGTCAACAATATTTGACATATTATTGTTATTTTTGTTGTATAATTCTAATTGTTGGAATTATAATACATTAATTATTATTATTGTTGTTGTTGTTAGATATGGCTTAATAAAAGTTTTTCATGTTCGATACCAATTCAACTGCAACTTGGAGTACATGCTGATACTGACGTCAATCCAATATCCTCTTGTGCTTAAGTTAGGATTTAAACCCACAACCCTGCTGGATCAGGACAACTGCTTTTCCTTTTGATCGAGATGACCTTATTCTCTAGAAAAATAAACAAAAGGCAATTTTCTGTGTGAAAATAATACACTTCACATAAGTGGGTCAATATTTGTAGGCTCTCCAGTATGGGATGGATTGCCTACCCCAACTTTACGTGTCCTCAGTGAGAGGAGTCCACACTAAAAGACTGTGTTCATCCAACTTGGACATCATTACATTACATTAGTGATTTATTTGCGAAAAATGTTTTTAACACCGAGGCAGAACTCCAAGTGTACACCTCAATTATTCACATTTGACCAAAGTGGAGCCTGTTCTTTATTAAGTTATGTCCATGTCTTCCATTCTTCTTCTACTTTTACAGCTTTTGTCAGCTCCGTCAACACAACAGGAGAGCTGCGACTGCACTCAATCAGTTTTAATCTACAAACAGCTGGAAAGGAGCAGTCAGACTGATCTGTGGTCAGTTGATTTTGGCCTCTCCAGCATTTGCACTTTTCCAGGAAGTATCTGGCAGTCAAAGCAAGTTGGCGGGAATTAGTCTCTCAGCTCCAACACCTGGAGGAACAAAGAGCTGCGAACCTGACCAAGCCCAACTCTGAACCGCAAACCAAACACCAAATAACTGCTGCTCACAGTTTTCTTTCACTTATTACTGTACAATTGGACCAACATTGTGCTATTAATCAGAGCTGTCATGTATGAAATGTACCCTGAAAGGTTTGTGCGTTAATCCAATGTGGCTTCCACCAACAGAGGAGGGAATGATTGAGGAAGACACACACCTCGAAACATTTCTTTACCTAATAGTACATTACTATGGCACAGAACATCTTGATACTTTACTGTTGTTTAGCCTCTGTTTGACCTTTATCAAGGCGACCAATTGAACATTGTTTGTGTGCAGCCGTACTACATAGTCTGAGGCATCAGCATGTGGTTGAATTAGCCAATTGGGAACTCTATACTTTGGTTTTATTTCAGATGAAGAGAGCTTTGTTTCATTACAGCTCACCTGCTGCAGCTTCGAGATCAGATACATTTAGACAACTGAGCAGCCTCATTAGTTTCCTGTGTTTTGCACTAAAACATGGGCTTAAGTCCTGTTGACTACTGTGTATAACACAACACAATGTTAATCTAAGATTAACAGTTCCAAACAGCCTTGTACGGTAGCAGCAGCAGCATCCTCGAGACCCTGTGAGAAAACTCTGGTAGACTAACGAGCTGCTTTATGGATGACTGCCACTAGAGAAAACCTTTTCATCACACCGTGACCGTTTCCTGGAGAAGAAAACAGACTAAAAACTATATTAAACATGTCAGCGGGCGTTTTAGGGCTTTGACGCAGCAGTCAAAGGATCAACAGGCCAACTCCTGGATGGATGGATGGATGGATTATATTGAGCCTAATAATGCTAAAATAACTCTAAAAATAGCTGTTTTCTTTAGCTGTGGTTCGGTGCCTCCATTCCAACTTCTATTTCGATGCTCTGCTAATGATGGGTTTTGGGGTAGCAGTAGGAATTACTACTGCCTGTGTGTTTATATGAGAAAAGGTATGAGGATTATTCTCCGGTGTGAATTTCTTTCACCTGTTCACAGGATAAGATAAGAAAGGAACTTGGTTTTGTTATTTTTATTCACATGGATATTCTCCCTAGCTCTGAACCAGTCAACTGTTATGCTTCAACTTAACCATACTCTAGTACTCACAGATGAGGTTCTGCCCCATTAGGACCAGGCTTTGGTCCACATGAGAGCTTCTGGACTTGATAGGGTCAGTGTTCATACCAGACGACGTCGTAAAGAGGCACACACTCCACACAGGCTGTAACATACTGTACATTTGGGACCGCTTACTTTGTTTGCCATTTCAACTTTGTTTTCAGTGTTCTGTGTCTCACACACATGGACACAGTTTCGGTGTGTGTGTGTGTGTGTGAGCAGCATCAGTCATCATCCAGCGCTCAGGACACTGAGGTTAAGAAAACATTTGTCTCATTTATATGAAACACAATCTCTCTGAAGTCCACAAACAACACTCATTTACCTTCAACATATTTCACTCAAGTACATACACACTGCTGGCCCACACAGACACAGATTACACAAACACACACAACATACCTTTGCCCTCTTAGTGTCGCGGTTGTAAAAAAAAAAGAAAAAAGCTCAAAGCTGACGCCAACCCACACACACACACAAAAAAAAAACCTGAAGGAATGAAGGAAATCAAGTGCTCATTCATCAGGGCAGGAGAAGGTCCAACAGGCTAAATAAACGCAGCGGTGCAGCAGAACAGTTTGACCAGTCATCTGATATTAAATTTGTAACAGTCAGGAAGCCCTCACTTCGACACCTGATACAGAATATATATTACATTCAGGAAGCCGGAGCTCATCAGCCAACGTCGCGCTGTACTGCAGATCAGAACGTAGTGATTGAAACCAAGAACTTCTCAGAAAACTGTTTGCTGACATTATGAATCAAGGTGGAAGGAGGATTATTTTCTCACATCATAAAAACCAGTGGTGTCATTGGCGACGATGGCCACTTAAAGGCACAGATTCATCATTGGTTTTGCAGTTGAATGCGTATGTTCTATAGTTTAGTGGTTATCACACATGCTTTACATGTAAAAGGACCTGGATCCAAGTATAACTATATATACCATATGTATAATGATCTTCATGTAAGTCACCTGCTAGATTTATTAATGTAAAAAATCTTGCAGAAAATATAATTTTTAATATTTCTAAAAAATATTTAAAAAATTAAACATGTCTGGCACATTTTTAGGGCCAGACACTCAAATAAAATCTCATTTTTGCCTAACATTATTATTTGATGTTTGTGAGGCTGATTGTAATTTAAGTCTCTGTTTGCAGGTCACATTTTTTGCATCTTCACTAAAAAATATCAACCTGAGTGTAGCCTCACATCATGAACACCTGGTTTCAGACAGCCTTCAGATTATAGTTCATGATGTCTGTGTAAAGTTTGCATGGATTCCTCCAGGTAATTCGTGTTTCCTTTTACAGTCTAGCAAGATACAAATGAAGGACTGGGCTAATTTGGTTCACTACAGTGTATATCTTTACATGTTGACCTTGGGATCTGACCTTTCTGACCTTCACTGACTGTTACCTAGAGTTGGCTGAAGCTCTCCCTTTGGATCCTGCCGAGGATAAATCTCCTGCACAAAATCTAAACAGGTCAGAGGTTGTCACGTACTGAAACTGCAGGCGATGGTGTGTTTTTGAAATAAACACTTGACTGCAGTAAAGATCAAATATTAACTCTGATAGAAAGGTCTTGAAGATATTAGAAACACTGGTCCGTTGTGTGTTTTAAGGTGCTTTAAAGTGTCTCGGGAGCTCAGTGTAATTTACTACAGTGTGTGCTTTGTGTGTGTCCAGGGAGAGCAGTGAAGTCAGCCTTTCCACACTGATATCTAGTCTGGAGAATCTCTCGATACTGGGGGGTTCAGTGGGGCATCTAGATAACAAACAGCTGGGAGAGGAGGCTACCACACACTCACAGTCTGTAAAACATCTAAAAGCTCCACATCTCGGCCGGAGGGAGCTGGGAAGTGTGCGTTTGCGTACATTAAAGTTAGGTACTTTCCGATCAAACGCATTCGTGTGTGCGAGTTCAAGTCCGTCCAGACGATCAGGCGAGAGAGCACATGCCTATAGGATGGTGTAGCCTCACTACCCATCAGCAGCTAATAATTAGCACTTTGCACACAGTTGAATTACACACATCAGATACAGAAACAGGGCGTTAAGAAGCACACACCTGCGGGTTATTTTTATCTGCAGATGTTTTCATGACCGCCTGAAATTTAAAGGGGATCCACATGCTTTACTCACATCTGAATTGATGATGCGTGTCCTTTTGTGGAGTGAAATTCATGGGCCATTTACAGCAGATGTAGTTAAAACACATTTACTGCTTTCACAGGTTATGTCTGTTTCTGATTGGAAATATGGACCAATCAGTGAAGAAGGCATTTTTATCAGCTGACTCATCATAACTAAAGGCACGTTTAGTGTTTTTTCTGATGCTGCTCCTACCTTTCTTACAATAGAGATGCAAAAAAGTATGTATTTTGAAACAATCACATTGTAATTCTCACGCTTTTCTTCTATAAGTTTATACACTAACCCACAGATAATGCAGTAATTTGCAGGATAAAAGCTTTTTTTTATGAACACCACCTTTATAAAGGCCAATGAATTACCCTCGTCATGTTGTTAGCTGGATGAAACAAACATGGTTGGCCCATTTAAAAAACCAAAACCTACTTGTAACTCTCCAGTTGTCGTGCAGAGGACACGGTGAGAAAGCTGTCGGTTCTGGTGTTGTAGACCAGTGGTCCTGGGAGCAGGAAACCAGGTAGGAATCGGCCAAAGGAGTAACTGTCCTGTTCAAAGAACATCAGCATCCCATCCATAGACTGGATACACACCGAGTGGTGACCTGGGGGGGGGGGCGGGGGGGGGGTAAAGAGACGGAGCTCAGTCACTGTCAGGGATTAAAATGATTTGACATAAACTCAATAAACATGCAATAAAATGGAAAACCGTTTTATAATGGTGGGGCAGCTCTGTGGGACCAACTGACACTGCCGTTACATTACAGCATGATTCCCAACAACTGTGCAAAATCTTGGAATGTTTTCCAATTTAACTTCATTGGTCTGAAAACTGTTGTTAATTTACTGCAACTAATTTATCCTCATTTGTCTTTGCGACCATGATGATGGCAGAACAATTATATATTATTCCACTAGCTGGCAGAAGATGGTTATAAAAAAAAATTCTAATGCAAAATATGAGCTGTGGCTCAAAGAGGTTGGGAAACACAAAATACAAAATAAATTATAATAAAAATACAATTAAATTAAAGGACTTTGGTTGTAGGGAAGTTTGTGTGTGGAAGGGCAGTGAAGCCTGAGCCAAATCATGTATGTGTCTTTTTCACTGTGGCAACTAGCTGAGAACATCAGCCAAAAGATAAAGGTTATGAAGCAATAGAGACGATGCAGAGATTAGGGCCTCTAATTGGAAGGCAGGTGATTTAAAGTTCAGCGAGGTAAAAAGCCAATTCATGACATGTTTTATGAATAACTGGCTCTGAAAAATGTGGCTCAGGCATGGACTGGTTTAAAAGTAAGAATTATAGGAGAAGGAACTGCACTTTCTGTGCGACACATTCCGAACCCTGTGACTCTGGGCTTTTGGTACTTGTTTTTTTAATATACAGGTAACGATGATCTTAAACGACGTTTATGGCTTCTGTTTTATTTCAACCATGAAGTTGTGTTGTGGTGTGGGGTGCATTTTTTCCCTCTGGCTGAATCTGATATCTCCATTAACACCTCCACACAGTCTTGGTTCTGGCTATATATGTGTGAAATGATGTGTGTTTGTGAGAAAAAAAGAGTCTGATTTAGGTTATACTAAGTCCTGACACAGAAATACACACACAGGCCATAAAGCAGTGGGACTGTGTGACCAGAGGACTATAATTAGGTCCAATGTGCTATTAAAACTCACACTGCTGTCAACTAGAGGTCAGGGAGACAGCCACCTACAGCGCATTAAACACACACACACAGACACACACACTTTCTCGCCTTCTATCAGCGAGGATTTAGAAAGAACGAAAACACACACAGTACTGTGCACGTTCAAGTGAGTGTAATGACAAACCTCTTTAATAACCCGTCGATTAAAAAAAAAAAGTCATAGAAACTGAACTCATTATGTCTTAGAGTGAAGTGCTACTTTTTTTCCAAACTATATAAAGGACATGATCAAGTGCTAGGGCTGAAGCTGAGATGAATTAACTGTTCCTCACAATCCACTTGACAAGTATGTCATCAGCTTGTCAGCTGTAGACTTGTCACAGACTGGTCTGACTGAAGCCAGGTGTCATATCTAACTAATCATCACATATAACTGAACGCCTCTTTACCTTATCTTTATTATTGAAGAAGAGCATTTTTAAAGATAAAAAGAGATAAAAATTAGACTTTTTTTTACTGGATTTAGTAATGTCAGCAAACTGACATTAGAGATTAAACCAATATTTACATAACCATCATAACCATCAGAGATGGAGACAAAAACAAAATGTGTACTGACATTATAGAACAAGTATAGTTTTGCGTCCTCCCAAACTTTTTTACTGTGGTTACTGTCCACTCTAAATTGACAACAGGTGTAAATGTGAGTGTGAATGGTTGTGTCTCTATATGGTGCCCCATGTTGGACTAACGGACTGTCCAAAATTGCTCCCAACATTGTCAGATGACTGCAGGGAGAATATGGCTCCAGCGCCCCCTCTTTGTATGACTAAGAGGTTGAAGAAGACTGGATGAACACTGATGTGATCACCTGTAATAAAATGCTAAGCTAGGGAAACATGGTTTCTTTAAATTGGTCTCTGGGGAAAATATAGAATACGACTTGCACTATTTGTAGTATAAACTTGGCAACTAACTGAAGTACCTTAATGATCAGTCTCCATTTCCACTGCAATTACACCAAATCACACACTTTTCTAGAAGCTTAGTTTAACTTTCACTGGGTGTTCTACTGCAGAATAAAATTCAAATACAAAAACAACAGGATACCTCAGGAGCCAACCAAATTCCCAGATAAGAAACGCTGTGGATTCAGTCAGTTTCCACTATGGGTCAAAACAGCACACTCACATGGTCTGCAGTGCAGCACCATATCATCAGCAAAAAGAGCAGTGCTACGTCCTGAAAATTAGAGTCTAGGCTGAGCTATAATAGCAACCGGGCACGTGTAATTCCACACACCCACGCCCAGGTATAATATGTCAAAGAGTCCAGTATGAGAGCACTGCGGCTCAGACCCAGCAGAGGAAACTGCTGTTTTAGTGTCATTAATAAGACATGTTGAACAAGCACACGTGAGCACGCAACAAAGCATAGAGGCTGGACACACTGCTGAGGGCACAGCCTGGGCCTCCCACTGTGTGTGTGTACGTGTGAGTGTGTGTGTGAGAGAGAGAAAGGGAGACAAAACACAAAGAAACAAAGCACAGTTGCCAGGTCCTCTTATTATATGTCACTTTGGGATTTTCCTCCAAATTTGAAAATATTGATTTCAATAGGTTATGGTTTTTAACTTTTTTTAAAATTATATTTGCTTATACAGAGTTTCTGCATGTAAATCTAACTTAAAGCTTTTTAATGACATTTCAAACATTTAACCCTGTGCTCAATGATTCAAAAAAACTTTACTTTTGGAATTCAAAGTATCTGCCCTACGGAGGTGCCTTTGAGCAATTCATACAACGAAAACACAACCGTATCTAAGCTCGGAGTCTCAGACCTCTATAGAAAAGGCGCTTCAGACTTTACCACAAGGGATGAACAGGGTCAAAAGACCTTGGCCAATTCAAGGTCCTGAACTGCCATCTAGTGGTCAAAATGTGCAAAGGACAGGTTCCACTTGTTTCAATGCGTTATTATACATGATTCAAATATTAAAAGTACAAGCCTTGTGTGTACTTTTTGGACAAGGGTCTTTCACAACCGAAAAAGAAGGACATCCTCTGTGGTGTGAGAAGGCCAGTCTGGTGATATGATGAATGGTAGGGGAAAGCAGAAGAACATATCCAACATGTCGAACATACACCTTTAAACACGTGAGTCTGGAACAGGGTCTGGAACATGCATATGTGTGTGGTTTTTGGAGAGCAGGAATATGGAAAACTGCATATGGAAACACACACACACTCAGAGACACACACACACACACCAATTTGGGGAAGTCCCTTTAAATCAGAGGAAAGAGTCATTTTCATATAAAGGTTGTATTCTCTAGGTGTGAGTAAGTGTGTGTGTGTGTGTGTGTGTGTGTGTGTTAGCTCTAACTTGGCATCATGAACTCTACATTTCTACTTTGTTGGCAAAGTCTGGGTGTTTTTGTGTGTGTGTATTTGATTGATATGTAAAACAGCGAGGGTTTATTAAAACCAGTGGCCTGTCCTAGATTTACAAGTGCAACAGGAATATTCCTGTGTTTACAGTCATGTAAAGTGTATGTGTGGTCTTGGTAAAGCTATTCTTGTGGGGACATTTTCAGGTCTCCACCAGGAAAGAGAGCATTTTTTAGGTCTAAGATTTAGTTTGGAGTTACTGTAGGATTAGATTGGGAATAAATGGTCAGGGATTATGTCTCTGCAAAGTCCTCAGAACTCATGAAAACCAGACTGCGTGCATATGTGTGTGTATTTATCTTGGATTCTGACTTCAGGGGGCTT
>NC_024319.1:14967990-14974687 GCF_000523025.1 Cynoglossus semilaevis | reverse complement strand
CTGTATCTCTGCTCTCTCTTACTCCCCCTCTCTGTCTTCCTCTCTTACTCTAAACCTTTCTCTTTTCTGTAGATATTTCCGCGCTCGTGCAGCACTCTACATATAGTGCGTTAAAAGAACTAGAAAATATTATACTTAAAGTGTGTTGATATTCAACAATCATCATACCAGTTACTCCACCAAAGGTGCCGTAGGTCATACTGCAGGCTGTTCTCTTCAGATTGTGTTCGTAAACCAGCTTCAGCTGGTACTGGTCACCATGTTCCACGTTTCCTGCAGTGCCTGGTTAGAAAAATATGACATAAATGATAGAAACAAGTCACCAAATATGAGAAAATAGTTATAAAGGGTAGATTTACATGTATGCATTTAGCAGACACTTGTAATAACGACATGTAATAATGTACTGTTTTTTAAGATCAAAAATCTAGTGGCTTTTACAGGATTTGAACCCTGGACCTGCCAGCCTGAGTGAGAATCATACACCTAGACCAACGTGTTGCCATAGGTCTGGTATAACTTATTGGCAGTTTACCTGAGACAGAGTACACTGACAGTTTCCTGGGGTGGAGAACAGCCAAGTGGAGAAGATCTGAGCATCTGGGAGAAGGGGACAAAACAGACAAAGAGTTGATCAACAGTGTTCACATGTCAGATTCATGAAATCCTCTAGGGAAAGTACTTTCCCTAAAATGTAATCGTAGTAATAAAACTCTTCATCATCTCATTCCATTGTGGAATCAATAAAGTATCTTATCCAGACGACCTGACACTTGCAGTTACTGTACACCCACAAACACTTCAGCAGTATTTACCAACTTGAAAACCGCACTAAGAAGTGTCCTCATTTTTGTTCTTGTAGAATTATATTAGTAACTTCAAAATCCAGTGAAGACATTCCAGTCTACTCTTATGTTTTAGATAGAAAACTAAGGTAATACACAGCAGATTCATTATCCTCCTTCACTACATCTGACACCTTGTATATCAGTCATAGTACTGAAGTATTTCCATGGGTTGTGGCTGAGGTGTAAATGATGTTCTCAGTGATGCTGAGCCCGGGATCTTCACTTATTTACTTCACCACTAACCACTGGTGGAATGTGACCGGTGTCTGGACTCAGAACAGATGCAGCATTTTCAGTGTTTAACCACTGTTGTAATGTTTGTTGTGAGAAAAACAACAAGGCAGGAAAAATGGATCCCACAAGTTTTTTCCACTTGGCTGAAAATTATAAAAAAGAAAAAAACTCAACTGAGTGCTGAAATAAAACCTGCCAACCTCGGTCTGCCCTGACAATATTTACAGCATGTTCATCTGTCCAGGCCGCCTTCCAAATTGTGCACCAACCTCTGAAGAATTATATGCGGAAAACCACAGGTAACTAAACACAAGGTCTTCCAAAAGGACTGATTTAGTCGGGCTCTGCTCTCAGCGTGATGATATGGGAAGCCTTCGGGGCAAACCACCGGAGCTTTTCCCAGAAAGCTCACTTTCAGGGAGGTTTCTGTTCACCCACACCAAGGCAGTGGGAGGCTCAACGTGTACATCGGTGAAAAAAAAAAAAACAGAGTCACCACCTGGGTTGGTAGATCAGTTACCTGCTGTCGGAGACGTATACTTAATTTGTATTTTTAACCGTATGATTCTCATCAGCAGTACAGAGTGACTGAGGAATGTCGGTGTTTTCATCTCACCGTTGAGCAGCTTTTTATGGCCGGAAACTAGAGATGTCATGCTGTAAAACACACACCAACCACAGCACTGGACTGTGAGCAGAGCCGGCTTTTGGCGTTGGCCACTTTGTCGGTCACCTAGGGTGCCATCTGCTAGACCAGTCATCATCAACTGGGGGCCTGCGGGCCAAGTCCAGCCTGGTGAACCGTTCATTATGGCCCGCAACTGAATTCCAGAAAAAACATCAAATGAGGACAAAAATGTACATTTTATTTTATTTTATTTGAGTGTCCGGCCCCTGAGGCATCTGTCTAGAAATATTCTGGCCTCATCTAAGTCTGGAATCAAGTTAATCAAGTTGTTTCAAAAGGTTGGGAAAATCTCATGTACTACTGTACTACTTTAACAGGTTCTCATTGGAGTTTGGCTTCATTGCTAGGAATCTAACATGTCTTTTTGAGCAATAAAAACACTGATAAAATCAACACTTATTTCCATGGGTTTTGGCTGAGGTGAACCAAAACCCATGGAAATACTACAGTCCTACAACCGATATACAAGGTGTCAACACTTATTATAAGATTTGACAGAGTTATAATAAAAACACTCATCTATGAGCTGTTTCCTATTCATTAAAATCAAACGCCTTTTAAAATTCAAACATATGCTCATAACTTTTTGACTGACCCTTGAATGATACTTGTGTGTTTTCCCGTAAAAGGTGTTTTTAGGAGGTTGTCATAAAACACTGTCATGGAGCTTCACAATTTCAGTTGGAGCGGTGCAAAAAAAATAAGAGTTTGCGATAATTTATGAGAAACAATATATCAGTGGCAGTGGCGTGACCACACTAGGCTGCGCTGATAAGTCAATCTAAATCATCCTGACAGCCTTACTGGAAGTTAACGTTTGTGTCACCATGTTTCTTGAACATCCACCCACACCAAAGTCACGAGAGAACTGATCATTTTTGGATTAAAGATGTCGGGAAGTTGTCATGACTTGCCACATGTGTGTCACTGAGCCGCTAACAAATTCTTTGGTTAATGTGAAATTAAACAGACGTAGAGATTATAAGGTTCATTTTCTGGCCGCTAGTTGTTCCAAACTGTCACACACAGAGACTGGCAGGGTCTCAGAGAAGGTGGGCTTCCAGAGGGATACCCACACACACATCATGGGCGAGTCGTTATAGAATCTTACTACGATGCCCTTCAGATGTTTTGTCAAACACAGATAAAAACACTGGATCGATTAAGTTTCAGAGCGTTCGCTTCCATGCAAAGCTGAGATAAATAAAATTCTCCACAGTCGTGTCACTGTCACCGCATCATTCCTTTCCTCCCACTGTTCTCCTTCTCTACCAATTTGAATTATTTTGGCTGTTGAGAGGTCAATGAATCATTTTCTCCTCCCAAAACCAAGTCATTTCGCTGACCTTGTCTCAGCAAGGTCAACTCTTCGGATGCAAACATGCGTCGCTATAACACATGCTAGCCACTCTGTGGTTAGCCTGATGTTATGAGTGGAACTATGTGTGGACTGCTGGGTGGCTGAGAGGCTGTGATAAATCAATAGGAGAGAGAGAAACTCCTGACAGTGGTTTTGGGTTCAGTGTGAGAAGCAAAAGAGAAAAAACAGAACATGTGAATGTGGTGGTAAATAACAGCACGGATGTTATTTCCACTAGTAAAAAAGGAGCGAGGTGAATTATGGATGGGTGTTTCAGCCTGGTAGTTTTCAGTAAGACAATATTATAAGCCTCTCCATGAATGCACATATTCACCTTCAGATATGGACAACAGAGACCTGACCTCTGACTGGCTAACAGTCACATATTTTAAAGGTGCTCCAAGGTAGAATATACTACCGTAGAAGACATTTAATTTAGAACCCCATCTTAGAAGAAAGCCTGGAACAGGTCGACTTTTACCACCACCAGTGGTACGTGAGCGCTCTCTAGTGGTACGCTGGGAAAATTCATATTTTCACATTTACATATTCAATTAAATAAATCTGAAACATACCATGCACAATGAATACAACACTTAAACATAAACATCTTTCTAAACATTTCTAAACATCTCTCCTGTGGTGGAAGCTAACAGGGAAGGCCTATGCTGCTATATTCTAATGTTGGTCCTCATGGTGGTACTCTGAGAGCTCAATGTTTTCTCAGGTAGTACAGAGTAGAAAAAGTTTGATCTAGCATCAGTTACAAAAATAATAAAATAAATAAAAGAGAAACCACTATCTGATTCTACTGTTTATAGTGTAGATAGTCAGCAAAAACCAATCCATGTCTTTAAAGTATTGTTGTTGTAGTCAACAAGAATAAATTGTGACATCAGTTGTTGTGTTTTCAAAACTGAATTTTAAATTTGTTCTGCATGAAGTTAATCCCAACGTCTAAATTGTTTCATACATTGGTCCAAACCCGTGAACTGCAGAACAGAATAGTATGAATGGATTTACTCACGAGACAAACTTGCCCACTTCCACCTGGATGATGGCGTTCTGAAGCTGGACCTCCAGGAGCTGGGTGTCCGTGACTCCTCCCTCACCTGACTTACTGGCCTGAGGTGCAAAGATCCGTAACATTCCCATGTAGCTGCCCACCACAACTTTGTCTGCACAGGGTAAAGGAGAGAAAATGGCACACGTTGACATGTAACTGTATGTATAAGGTTTTTATCACCTCATTCCTAACAATATATTTCCAGAGGTTTATTGCTGGAAAGTCCTTACAATCTTCAATTTTAACCAAGCTGGTCAGGGAGGGTCACATGGGTGTTTGTATTTTGTTGAAAATGGATGTACAACTGTATATTTGTACAATTACTCATTAACTAGGTTCTTTTGTTTTGATGTTTTTTATTTATTTATTTTGCAATATGATTATACTACATCTTGCATAACGTCTTACAATCAAAGTTCTACAACAATCCCGCAGATGGCGCCGTTTTACCAAAGGTTGTCGAGGTACCTCTATAACGTCAGAAAAATCCCATCAACGTGGCAGGTTTGACGCATCTTCCAAATTGTTATGTCTTTGATGCATTCAAGTTTAGTAATACTGTTTCTTTAACTTTCTTACTACTGGAACTGGATCTTATTGGTGGAAGTCATACAAAATATACAGAGTCAGAAAACTAAACAAAATACACTGGAAATAAACTAAAATATACACGTCTGGGCCAACATTTATCAATGTGGTTAGGTTTTAAAGGTTTTTAATTAAGGTCTAATGTATAAACTTAAATAGAGAGCAGACCGTGGTTTAGTGGTCAAAAGCTCGGTGAGAATCGGGAGACCAGCAAGACTGTGGTGTGTTGAGCAAGTACCAAAACTCCCCTGCTCCCTGGGTGCATTACTAAAGTGCAGCCCGCTGCTGCTGTGTATCTGGTGTAAATCCCTGGAGTGTTGAACAGATGAGTTAAATACAAAGAGTACCAAAATAAATATCTTCGGGCCGACTGCTACTGTAGCAACATGTCCGATTGTCTCGCTGTACAAATGTTGTTGTGGGCCACATACAAACCTGTTCAAGCACCACAACTTCCCACCAAGCAAGATTCTGTCCATTTTGTATGTGCAGTACTGGACCATATTTAAACTAAATAGTCTAATAAGGTGATTCCATGAGAAAGGTATTAGAACAAGGTATGCAATAGATAATATACTACACAATATCTGCACAATACTGTATTTAATTACATGAAAAGTACCTGAAATACTTGTTATACATTATATAATATTGTAAAATGCTACATGTCTTATAGAATATTTAAGAGAGTGCATGTTGCAGTGACTCAGTAAGAGTAATTGTCAACATGTTGAAGAACACTTTAGGCGTCATCAGAGTTTGATGCTGCACATTTGTAATAACAGATACTTAGAGTCAGAGTATAATAAGCTCAGGTCTCCCCTTAGTCCCTTTCAACAATTTTATTTTAAATCGAAAAATGCTTTGTAAACCCCAGACCAGGGGTGTCCACGCTTTTTTGGCCTGGGAGCTACTACTTAAATGACCAGGCTAAAATATACAGTGGAAATAAAAGTCTACACACCCCTGTTGAAATGCCAGGTTTTTGTGATATAAAAAATAAGACCAAGACAAATCATTTCAAAAGAGTTTTCACCATCAATGTGACCTTGATTGAAAAACAAATTAAACCTTGTAAGGAGAAAAATTCAAAAACACAAACATCAACATTGTCACGTTTCCCCCTCCTCTCTACACACTGACCGTGTCCATTTCCACTGTTGTCTACATTGCCAACGCACAGACATCCCTGGTCAAACTCCTCCCCCTCGCCCAGGGATGCCGACCACCAGTCGCGGGCTTTGAACAGAGACATGCTGCCTCTGTGTGGACAAGGAGAGAAAGACACAGGGAACAAAATTAGAGGCAAAGCAGATGCACATTATACATGTCCGGTTTACATTTTGCCCCTTCCTTCAGTCTATGATGCGTTGCAATCAACTGTCAGACTCTCTGTGTTCTGTGCTTACACTGACACCTACAGGTGTTTACAGACCAGGACAGGAGGTTACATGTGAGGAAGTAGCGTGAGTTACTACAAAGGATAAGGGTATGGTGGAGTAGGTGGAGGAGGAGAAGGAGGAGGAGGAGGAGTAGGAGGGGAAGCAGCTTTGTGTTGAGCAGGTGGAGAAGGCAGCTAATCCAGAACAGCAGAATCCCTTCTGTCCATTTACAGTGTTCCAGATCTAAGATGGTCTGTAACAATATAGTGTTTAAAATATAAATTTAATAAAGGATGTGTTTTAAACAGAGTCTCAACAATAGAGAAAAGAAATTCATTGGAATTTCAGCACAGCAGATAAATTATCAGCTGTTTCATTTATTTACTAATTGACAGTTAGTTGACTTCTCTGGTGATTAAATGTCTTTAATGATGCCAAATAAAACTGTTTATTCACAGTTTCTAATTTATAATGTTTATGGCCAAACAGTTAACAGTGGCACAAATAATTTTAAGCTCATATATATATATA
>NC_024319.1:14926362-14967958 GCF_000523025.1 Cynoglossus semilaevis | reverse complement strand
TATCCGGGCTACAATTGATAGACTAGTTATCTGTGGACCACTGTTTTTTCCATCTTGTTTTGTCTGAGGTAAAAGTGGGTAAAACTGCAGTATTTCCAATATTAGATTAGATTAGTTAAACTTAGTTAGTTCAACTTAACTGTCACTGCAGATGGCCTATGCCTGTATAGTCTAAGCAGAAGTATGAATCTGTACAAGGCAGTACACGTCAGTGGTGGCAAATGAAACGCCCTGCCAGACTGTAATCCCGATTTGCAGCTCTTAAGAACAGAAATGCACCAGGGCATCACAAAAATAATGGCTGCTTTTCGTGCTTAAAATGTGCAAATAAAGCGCAAATGAAATAGAAGGTAGTGTGCCATTGTAAGTTAATAGGGTTGTAGCTCTTGTAGAACGCCCCTCTTAGCAAAGGAAACGTAAATGACACTAGTTTTATCAGGTCTACAAACTACTGCTACACAGCAAGGCCGGTCTATTTATAATGAGTTGATTAGTTGTCTGTTTACTCCTGGGCTTCAACACTCACGAGGAACACTCTTCTGTGGGTTTACAGGGAACGCTCAAAAGAAAACATGTCACGGTGAAGTTATACAGTATATGTGACAGAGTCAGGCAAATGCGTTCCTTCGAAAACTATTCTGTGCCAGCTACAACCAGCGTGATTTCCTTTGATAAAACAGCTTAGGGCTAACCCAGTGTTAACTTTAGCTTAGCCAGCTAGCTCTTGTGAACTTACCTGCTCACTAGCTCCAAGGATCAACTGCAGTTTTCTGAGCTTTTCAGTAAGTATCCGAACTCAAGCGAGTTCGTCCCCGATGTTTCTCTCAGATGCGGTGGCTGTTTCAAATTCACGGGTGGTTTAACTCCTGCTTCTGTTGCTTCACAGCAAAATCACATTTGTGATCTTCTCACTCTCAGCCATCGTCCTGTTGTCATGACACTGACGCTTAACGGAGCCGCCGGGTCACAGTGCGCAGGAGCGGAAAAGCAGAGGTTGTTGGGAAATTGAGTCTGACAGGAGAGTCAGAAGTACTACAGTTTTTATACGTACTCTGATATTACATTAAGAAAAATTGGACTTCTGTTTTTTGTAATTATGGATTTTTCTCAGAAATTACAGTTTAACACATTAATTCTTAAATCAAGATTTAATTGGAGATTTAAATGTTTAAAATCTAAATCAAAATCAATTTTCTTTTTTCCCCTTTGGCTTGGGCACTTATCTAATTCTAAATTTGAGACAGCAGTGACAATTTGAATGTGGTGAAGGAAAAAAGAGAGTTAATGATTTCTAAAAAGAAATTACTCTGGTGGTATAAAGAGATTTACATTATATAATATCTGTGGACTTACACTGTTAAGTGATGTTAACCACCCAAATTTAAAACATATCTGGAACAACGAAAAAATTGGGCTCGTCCGGGATTTGAACCCGGGACCTCTCGCACCCTAAGCGAGAATCATACCCCTAGACCAACGAGCCACGTAGACATCCTTCAAGGATTGTCATCACACGCAAGTCTTCCTTCTTCGCCATCTCTAACAGCTCATTATTAATTTCTTCACTTACAGTACTTCTTTTATAGTATTTATTTTTATTTGATTTTATATACAAAAAAGACATTTGGTGAAACGAACGCTTGAAACATTGAAACATTGTCTCCATCTACAGGACTTTTGTACAACAGCACATCTAAGAACTGCGTAAGCAGTTATTTGAACTTCAACTCTGAGAGGAGGCAAATTAATTATAATCCATTATTAAAACTATTTGAAATGATTTTGTATTTAAATTATTTATTTTTGTAGATTTTCACGTACGAGCTTTTCCCTTACAGTTGTCAAAGCACGCTCTTTCTGTCAAAGAAAAAGTTCTAAGAGACTAAACCAACTCAAAAAAAAGAAAAAAGAAAAAAGAATGTGAACGTCAGATTTATTCTGATATAGCCTTAAGTTCCTCGTCTTTGCCGTGGGAAACGGCTGTAGGAATGCGGATAACAAGATAGATCACAAAGACTACTATGAAAATGCATGGGAATTTGATATAGACCTTGAATATTGTCCCTGCACACAACATGCACAGGCGTTTCTTTTCCGGTGTGGTCCTTGCAAATGTTATTCATAGAGCACCGAGAATTTGGACCTTGACCCGAGTGACTGTAGTCCTTGTTGGTCTGTGGCTGACGAGGGTGATGTCTATTACGTCTGTATCTTGCTATATACAGTATAGTTGGAGGTGTGCATTGTTAGTTGATGGTGACGGATTCTTCTGGAGCTACTACTTCAATACGAATATAAATCACGTTGTTGCGGTATTATAAAATGAGTCAAGACCTGAGGTCAAGGTTCCATAAAGAGGGCTCGTCCGGGATTTGAACCCGGGACCTCTCGCACCCTAAGCGAGAATCATACCCCTAGACCAACGAGCCACGTGAAGCACAATTTCAAAAACGTAAATTGCCACGTTTGCAGCTACTTGAGTCCTTATATATGCGGAACCTATTTTGAAGATTTCTTTGGTAACGCAGGAAGATTGACCCAAACTCGTGCAAAACATGGTACCAGTGTATTTTATGTAATCATTCATTCCGTCAGTAATTTACCTTTAGTAACTAAGTCCTATCAGTCATTGGAGAAAGACATTTTAGTACGTTTCTTGAATGCCTTTGTCCAATAACAAAAAAAAATAACAAAAAATAAATAAAAATTATAATATTAACATAAAAAAGTTTGGATAATAAACATATAGTATCTAGATATTATTCTAGAATTAAAGCAGATTAATTGAGCTTGTTTTACGTTGTACAAACTGCACCAATCCTAGAGTTTTCAGAGATGCGATTCACTCATGGTTCACAGAAAAACAAATATTTTATTACCTTTTCAGTTCACACCTTTAAAGTAAAGAGCAAAGCCATCTGCTTATAAAAATACAACACACAGCTCTATGCCTTTGTAAGCATCTCCAACATTTTAAATCAATAAACATTTTTATATGATGTCCACATATACAGTATGACATTATTTTTGATAGACACTTTATGTTTATATATGTATATATGTAAATATATATATATATATTTTAGTCTATGGTCACATTGACATACATTTGATGAGAAAAGGCAACACATGCAGGTAACAGCAGCACATTTAAAAACAGTCAAAAACAATATTCACCTGTGTTGACACAAATTGTTTTTTAAAGTGAAAATGGCCTGTTTGATGTTGGATGTATTTGAACTGTGGTTGTATATATATATTTTTTGTCACAGAGTTTATGAGGTCTTTGTTGTTCAGCTCAGGTCAGCAAACATCACATCTAGATATATCGCACGTTTTTATTATTTCATTTTCAAACAGGAAACACAAGGTTGCTTTTCTTACGTCTTAGTTCCTGATATTGGCCACTAGAGGTCTACCTTATCAATACAAATTATTTTTAAACCTTACATTGAAATCTGCCATGTAGATAAGGATTAAACATATGATGAATTCGAAAAACGTTTTTTTCTCATGAAGGGTTGATATGATCTGGGAAACTGGGTTGAGAAGAATGGCCCATTAAAAGTATTATTTGTGCAGATACATCTGTACCATTGTGACATGAAGGTTTAAGTGACACTTTTCATTTAAGTATATCACCTTTTCATAGGTGCTTTTTGCCTGACCTGGACACTGAAGGTGGTGACATGCATGATGGGAAAAACACGAGGCAATGAGTGGGCAGCAGAAGTACGCTAAAAATATTACCACATCAAAAATGTAAAATTCCCAAGAATATTCAAAACATAATAATAATAATAATAAAAACACTATTGTGCAAACAATGATGATGGAGGGAGAGATTATTAAGTCATACTAACTCAAGTACTCAAAGTACAAAGAACGAACATGTAAACCTGTTCATTAGGGAGGTAGCGGTAGGGGGCGGTAAAGAGTCAAGAGTCAAGAGTAGATTCCTTGTAAATGGAGGTGCTTAACAGAAACCAGCGTACACCAGCCACAAAGTGTTATGTTGGTGTTGAACTATAGAACCTTCTGGAGGATGGCGTTGGGCACTTCCAGAGTCTCGTCCTTAACCAGGACGATGTCATAAGAGTCCAGGTATTTGTCTAATTGCTCCTCCACCTGCAAAGTGTAGGAAGAAGTCATCAAGTCGCAATATTGTTTTTTAACAACATTTCTAACTTGGTCCAAGTGCCGAGAATTAATTTTAATCATTCATTTTAGTTACAAACTGACTGTGCACTGGGTTTAACTCTAAATAATACAAGGACTCGTCCGGGACCTCTCACACCCTAAGCGAGAATCATACCCCTAAACCAACGAGCCACGTAGTGCCTACCAAAACCCACATCGTCTATAATTCACAGTTACTCCAATGAGTGTAACTGCACAAACAAAGAAATATTTTAGATTAATGCTAATTAGCTAAGTGAAAAGACATTTGTGTGTTTTACAGTCCCTGTTTTTACCTTGTCATTCAGGAAGCCGATCTTCAGCATGTTTTCCACATTAGGAACACCGTCGGCCATGCTGAGGTCCCCCAGCGAGTCTCCCATTAGAATGATGTTGGAATACTCCCTCACTTGTTTGAAGTACTCTGTATTTCTGAGGGCACCGTCGTGTTTGTTGTACACGTGGATCAGCTCTCCTTTGAAACCCTTTACGATGCCCTGTGAAAACGAGCAGCAGAGCGAGGTGAGGCAGCAGGACTTTGACGTTGTTCGGTTAAACATGAGGCAAGAGCGGAAACACAAAAAAGGACTTACATTGTCATCAAAGTCCATGAAGTTGGAGACGACCTTAATGTTGGGTGTGTAGACCCCGGCCTGGCGTATGATTTCTTCCAAGACGTCGCCCAGGCCAGCAGAAAAGATGAAGACAGGCACGTTATGCTGATGCAGGCGATCGAAAAAATGTTCAAAGCCTTCCCTGTAGACAAAAACCGGAGGCGTCAGAGGAGACAGTGTTAAATATAACATACATGAACCCAACAGTTAGTCTCCACTGTTGAGGTCCCACAACAAATACCTGAGGGCAGCGTCAGACTCCCTCACCACTTCAGGCAGCTTGTCTTTTTCTAACCTCTGCTCCACAAGCAGTGAGTGTGACTGGAAATACCTGCAGACAGTAAAATCACATTACATCAAGAGTCATGGCTTGTTGTTCTGTCTTAAAGACGAGACTGAGCCACTGCATTCTGACTGTAATTAAATGCTGCACGGCAGCACCATATTTGACAGTTTTTTTTAAGAGCCATAAATGAAAAGACACACATTAGACACACCTAGAGCAAAAATGATATTCAATTGTGTGTGTCTTTTTTTACCATTCCACCATAAATGGGTATTTCTCCTCCATGGTAAGGTGAGGGTCGATCTCAATGGCATAATATTTATTCTTCAGCTGCAGCAGCTTCGTTCTACATTCTTCTGTTACCAACCTGCAGTTATCGATGACATCTGCAAAAAGACATTCATTAATACAATATACTCATACAATACCAAAAAGATGACACTTGAGACTGAGGAACGTACTGTGACACGTGGGACAGCGTTTGCCATTAACAGCGAATTTGCTTAGCGTCATGTCGAAGTCAGTGATGATCTGTAAGAGTCGAGGACACAGTCAATGTTATCAAGTGAAATATACTGTCTCACTTCTAAAAACTGCAGGAAAATATGTTCTACTTCAGTGGTTCTTAACCGGGGTTCGTTGAGTCAGGGACAAGACACAGACCCGACTCATATGATTCGTGATGACACGCCACCCACTTGGCCATCACCGAAAGGTTCAGTGAATGCGCATATGAAACTGCTGAAGTTCAGTATCTCCAACAAGAACCACTGTTCTCTTTCTACTACATTATGTTGACATGATTTTGCAAGACATTCCAGAAAAAAAGAAATAAGCACCACCTGGTGGCCCCATTTTACCAAACCCTTATCATAATAATACCTGTAGTTTGGAAGCCCCTCCCTTGATCAGACCACAGATGATCTGTTCCACCCTCTCGGGGTCCCTCATGTGGACCGTCTTCTTCTCAAACTGTGGCATCTGTAGAACAGAAGAGAAGTTGATTTATTACATTTAATTATACTATATATTATTATTCATACAAAAACATAACAACAGTGACAACGTGGCTGACCAACAAGCCTGAAATCAACTGAGGGGACTAGTGTTTTTGAATATTTTACTTTTCTAGAAGAAATCTCCAACAACCTCACAGCAGCAATGCCATTAATCTCACCAGGAGGCGCTGCCACTGAAACATCTTCACTGTGAAACACCTCTTTCTCCAAAAGCCAAGTGTCACAGTAAAAGATCCCAACTGCATTTCCACAGCACTTTGTTTATTCTCACTGTAAGACACTTACACATACAAAACATATAAACCTGTTAAATCAAAGGACCTATGACCCCTGGGCGCCCTAGGTCTGCAGCAGGACCCCAAGTTAGCTATAATTGTCTATTGTCTTTAGCAGACTTGCTTGTTGCTAACCTACTGATAACTAGCATCTGCAATGTTGCCTCTCCACCACCTCCAGGCCTTCTTCTGTTTTCTTGGCGCAAGGTGCGGGATCAAATCAAAGGACCATGACCTTATCAAAGGAAAATATTTTACCATCACCTTTTTGGTTATTTGCTTCAAATTGGCCAATTCATTTTTAAAATATTTAAATTCAAAATAAATATGAAAGACAACCTGAGTGACAGTTCTCTGGGGTAATTCAGATATTTATTTAATCATGTTAACCGTCAGGCTTCACTTCTTGCAGGGGCTAGTAGCACATGCAGCTACATGTTAGCGACAGTAACAAGGCATAGGCTAGCAAACATACGTATACTGAAACTGCTTCAAATGACTTGTTATCAGAAGCAGAAGAAACCTCTAATGCCTAGGAACAAACATGTTCATACTTGTACTGCAAAAGAATTTGACAACATGCATGTCGTATTAATCACTCCTGCACAGGGGCCTCAAGCCATGGTTCACCTTATTTATCTGCAGTCCTGCCTTTTATAGATAGGACTATTACTGAGCATCTCCACATCCACTTATTTACAGCTTTTGCTTTTGGACAAGAAAATGTTGAAATCGGATTAATTTTGCCTTGCTGCGCTGTCCTTCCTAAAATTATCTTTGCACCCCTTGTTGGTGTGCTCCCCCACATTGAGAACCACTACCACAGGTACTGATAACATTTTTTGGGCCAATTCCAATTTCAGACTTCTTTGTTAATTGAAAGCTACCGATTTTGATTTTTATCTGATCGCTTAATGTCTAATTAGGATGCACTGACATCTAATGGTGACACAATTTCTTACAGATAGGGGTCAATAATGGAAGAACAAAACAAACAGTGTGTGTGAATGTTTTGCTGCAGGACTGATGGGCCCCAAAGTTTTTTCTTTAAATATGAACAGCAAATCCTGATGTTTTTACTTTGTGCGCTGCCTTCTGGATCTTTTAACGTGCTGTTCTTACGACACACACAGACAAAAAAAAAAAAACACACTAGTGTAGGGGGAGGAGGCTTAAGGGAGAGGGGTGGGAAAACAGCTGATGTATGGAATTCACTGGTGTTGTGTAACAGCCTGAGCCAGATCTACAAGCAGCCACAATAACTGCCTCTCAGGGAGGATTTGAACTTCAGCCCGTCCTGTAACTTCAGCCCGTCAACATTTCTCTCACCTGACCAATGCTGAGTGCAGTCTGAGGATTACCATGAAAAATACAAACAGGGACCGGATTTTTTTTTCTTTTTTAAGGTTCAGCCGTGCTGATTATGGTGAGCCAGAAGTTAATTCACATAGATGTACTGTCAATGGTAGCCTGTGTACAAACAGTAGACTTGTATCTGTGACTTCCAAGGCAACACTCACCAGAAGTGGAATAACAGAATCTACTTTTCCAGGTTTTTCCCCCACAAAACATCTTATTATGCAGTGGATTAAATTAAACAGTGCCCATGAAATTATATAAATATAATAATTATATAAAATAATTATTACATTATATACTAATACCTATTCTAACTTATTGCATACAGTAACTTCTCAGTTACTATGCAAGTTTATTTTTTATTGATTTAAAAAGTTGTGTTATATCTGTCATGTGAAAAAATAAATAATTTCAGACAATTGTCTTTAGGGGTCGCTACAAAGCAAACAGAGATTGGTCCTCTGTGCCATGGTTGGGTATGATACTGTATGCTCAGGGACACATTGGCATGTTGCATGTTGACCCCTGGACAGCCCACTTCTTGTGAAATTTTTTTTCAGAAAAGAAAAAGGTTGATCCTGCCTTTTTAAAACTATGTTTCTAAGGAATAAACTCTATATAGATGATATGAATGCTGTGGGATTTGCATATTGACTGGCTACTACTTATTACTCTTTGTATCCATGTTTATTTACTGTGACAAAAACATTATATAAACAGCTACTAAAGAGTCGTATTGAAGACTTATTTCTGGTGCAAGTGACTTCAAGAGAAAGAGCAAAAAAGACACCGTTGAGTAGACGTTTAATGCATGTGATGACAAGTAAACAACTTGACAACTAACACAGCCCCTGACAACACCCCTCCCCCGACATGCCCTGCCCCCAGTCTTATATAATAAGCACTGAGCTTCTTAAAAATGTATAAATTGCTTAACAGAAACATGACACAGGAACAGTAACTATAAATAAAACCAAGCCCATTAACACCCCCTGGAAAAACCTCATGACTGTAGTACACAAACACACAGTTACCTCAGTAGACAAGCACACGCAATACCTTGAAGGTTGTACTGCATGATGACGAGAATAAAGGAACTAGTTTCTCATTATTCTCATTATTTGAGAAGAAAAAAACCTCTGTTTTGAATACATTTTCAGAGATGGAGAATTTAACCCTTCACTACCTCACAAGTCCAGTAAGTTTATGTTTAGGAAAAAAAGGAAATGTGAGGAAAAACATTGCATCTGAATGGTGTGTTCTCTGACTGCAGTCTAACTGAATCCTGCTGCTCAAATAAACACAAATATTGCTGTCATGTTACTCCTTAACATTCCCAAAAAATAAACACTGACTATTGGTCGTTCATGTCAGGTCTCAGTCTTTTCATGTCAAAAATGTTTGAAAACAAAAATTTGAAGCAGCTGTCAAAGTAGAAGGATGAGGAATCCTTAAAGATTTTAAAACCGGTTTTGCATTATACACACACACATACACAAACACAAACAGTGTGACACTTACCTCAGGTCTGTATGTCTCGGCAAAGTTCAAGAATGAAAAAAAGAATGTGTGGTTGCACAAGGCTTTTATAGCAGGAAAGGGGGGGGGGGGCGCTTAGCAACACAGATTAGACTGCAGAGCTCTTCCCCCACTACGTATGTAGACTCAGACAAACACACACACACACACATATACATGTGTAGAAGACGACCATTTCAGATGACCCATGTCAACACAGACAAACATGAATAATAACAGCTGCAAATAACAGCTCCCTTCCTCCGCAAACACACATGTAATAAATGGCTTGACACCACAGTGGAGGCCACCTGGGTCAAGGTTCAACCCTGGGCTGTGCAGGGTGACAATGGTCAGTCACAAATGACAGGAATGCAGCTCACATGTAAACACTGTTTACAAATGTAAACGGTCACAAATGTGCAACAGAGATGTGGAGTCTGAACATGTCACTGTTTTCGTTTAAATGAAACTTACACCCAACCCTAGGGGGAAGCGTTCAGGTTGATCAGGTTTTTGTGTCTAGGATGCCTGTTGTATCAATGCACAAGACACAAAGAGGCTATCTCTCATATTATTTACAGGCACGTAATTAATTCAACTAGAAAAGTAGTGTAATCGCTTCAATAAAAGACTACCGTACTACTAGTCATGAAGCCTTTCTTTTTTCTATTATTTGTATTTTATTTATTTATTTTTTTTGTGTGTTTTATTTTATATTTGTTATCTACATACAATGTTCAAGTTGCAGCCTTTGCATGTTCCTTTGACATAAATTAAAGAACTGTGATGCACAATAAGACCATGTAAGTGATTCTGTCTCTTATTGTTGGACCAAACAAACCAACATTGCTGATTCAGTCTTGCTGAACCAGATTATTTATAGAATCAGAATTACATGAGAGCCTTGGTGTAACGCTGATACCTCGACCAGGCTCAGTTTTTGCTGAAGCTTAGTTTCCTTATTGATGTTGTCCTTCACCGGCCAGCACTGGAACACGAGTCCTGAAGACCTGATCCATTCCCCCTGCTCTGTTGACCTCGACTGTGGTGCATACCAGGACCCACAAAAAGTAGGTCGACACGCTCTGGTTACCCATCACCGTAATAACAGTGCAGGTCCTTGTCGTAAACCAGGCTCATGTAGATGACAGAGAAGTCTATAAATCCATCCACTCCATCAACAGATGTTATTTCTTTCTAACAGAAACACCAGATGTTGACCCACTGGCAACTGTGACCATTGGCAGCATCAGTGAACAAAGAATGCCTCTGTTCTCAGAGATTTAAAAAAAAAAGTATGCTTTTTTATTGGTCTCTTGCTCATTTTAGAAAATGGTTGACAATAAAACAAATGCTACAGAAATAAATGTCCACCAGTCTACCAGGGTTAACTAATGTTGTTAGAATAGTGTGCACTTAAGTCAGCATTTATTTACCTTCATATGCCTTTGGTGTCAGTCAAGGTCTATAGGAAAAACACATTTGCTAAATTGCATTAGCATTAGCATAAACCATGAAGTATTTCTCAAATAGATCATGGGTAAAAAGCAAACAAATCTATCTTGATCATTGGTTCTCACCCTTTTGCACAACAAACTATTTTCAACACCACATGTCAGCATATCTAAAGCTTTTGCTTGAAAATTGTATTTACAGTATTTCCTAGAAAACTGCTACGGGCAATGTGGCACCAAAAAAGAAAATTTGAAATAATAAAACAAAAAACAAACACATGACTTGCTGTGTCCGTGACCCACGCTCCATGACTCCAGACAGGAACACACCCCCTGTTGCTGAGCTCTGAAAGTCCGTGCAGTTACATAACCTATGAGAAAACTTTGTCTGCAAAACAATCCTGATGCACCTTTAACCTTAGCACGTTGGCAAGGTGACAAGTAGAAATGTTCTCAGCACTTTGACTGCAAACATCGACACATGTTGTTACAGGCCACGTTCTTAGTCTGGTATTAATGTGGTTTAACTGTTGACCGGGTGCAGAGGTTTCTGCGAATATGTTTTGTTGTTTCAAAATAACCAGTCAGACCATGAAGGCTGTAAGGCTGACTGTTCACATTTCAGTGAGTTAAGAACAACTGCATTTACATAGAAAATGCCTCTTATCTGTACTGGTGATTTTTCATACAGCTTTCAAACTTACTTCTACCTGGGTCAGTGGCTATGACAGACAAAGTCCAGAGACTTTCCTACACTGTTTTACCAACTCCAAATTAACCAGATTCAGAGAATTGTGATTTTGTTTTTTTCGCTAATTCTCATTAGGTTAGGAAATACAATACAGTATACAGTTTCAGTAAGTAAGTATGAATTAATCTGATGGCCAGTCCACCTTAGTAACTTTACGCTATAATAATAATAGAGGATAATACTCATAGATTTTAGTCAAAGCTGGTTGAAGTATGGTGCCAACATCAACACAGGCCAGGACCTGGACGACTTTAAACTCGTTAGCCCCATCAACACTCAGCCAATGAAAGACGGCACATGTTGAAATGTAATTGCATGGTCTATGGCTAAATGTTTCAGCCTCTGTAGGTATTTTCCATTTTTTCATACATACTGCTAACTGCCTTTGTGTCTCTCATTGTGAAATCCAACCACACTTTAGTTTGCATCTGCCTCGACACCATGTGGTAAACACTCTGTACCAAACTCTGTTACACACTCTGTTGGAGATGTCTCTACGCAAATACATGATAAAGCAAACTGTCTATTGGACGCATAAGAATAAGTAAAATGTTGCGTTGAAGAAATCGTAAATCAGAATTAGCCAAAAGAATTGCAATTGCTGCATTTCTTAGTCAATCATCTCTGAACATTACCTAAAAGCTGACGATCCCTGCTTAGCACTACCCTGAACATTACTGTGTAATTGAAGAAACACACGTATTTGGAAATGTATTCAACTTATGATACTAGTACTTCTATTAAACCGTGATGTAATATAACAGGCCACTGTGTCATTTATGGATGACCTCATCCCTGTTTTTGTAGAAATTTTCTTCAGTGGTTTCCTGCCCTGAAACTACAGCATGAACTGCATGAGTCATAGTGATCACCATATGCTGCAGCTGATAAATGAAAAGTCCAGCAGATAAGGCGCTCGACACAGGCCCAAAACAGAAACTTTACTCTTCGCTTATACTTTAATTCCCACCATAATTTTTATTTTTTCCTTAATTCTTTTGTTTGTGAACCTCAACATTCACTCATTCTGGCTGGTTTGCCATATTTGACCATTGCTTACTACAAAATATGTTGTTTTTTTCGTAGTTTATTTTTATTTAATTTCCTCATCTACAGGTTGAATTTTAGAACATATTATTACAAATAAAAGCCTAATATAAGTTTTTCTAGCACAACTGCAGCTATGACAAGAGGATAACTTTCCTAATGAGTAAACCCTTTGTTATACATTCTCTCTGAACACAGTGTAGGTCAAGGTACAATATCATCTGTAGTCAGCACTGTTGTTGTCTGATTGATTAAAGCCTGGTCAAACCTCTGCTGTGTCTCTGATATAATCGTACCCCCGTGTTACAATGACAATAAATGCTATTCTTTTCTATTCTATTCTATTCTATTCTATTCTAATGATGTTTCATTCATGTACCACATGAACAAATCTGAACACATCACTGAGACACTGTATACACACAAAGAAAACAAGACAAACACGGATAACATTAGAACTGTTCCTTTGACAATTATTAATGCCTTTTGATTGTAAGTTATCTATGAAGAACATTTATTTCACCAAGAAACTAGCAATTTTGCACTTGCTTGTATCAGTTCTTTACACTGTGACTGTGTTGCTAATCTAAGATAAGAGCTTTTATTGCTAAAGAAAATAGGACAACCCTACAGGACTGTGTTGGTGTAACCTCCCAATTGACACACAAAGGTGTGTTTCACACTATAAATTCAAAATACATTCTTGTTTGTAAGGGAAACCACAGACTGGCAGTTCAACTTAAAGCTCTGTGCTGCCCCCAAAAGGCCAACAGGGTGAATTCACTCCAAAAGATACTAATTCAGGATAATAATAAAAAAACACATGTGCACCAGCAGCCTTGTACTGTTCATGCTGCTGGTTCTGCTGCGACAAATCAGAATGTTAGATCAATCGGCCCTTAATTAAAACCAGAGGAAATAACCATTAAATTTCACTCCACACCAACCTGTTGACATGATTCTTCACGATCAAAGATGTTTGACCATGGAAAGTTTAACCAAAGTATTTCTAAAATGTGGTTTTACTAGTTCACAGGTGTTCAGTCATGCTGCTTCGACTTGTTAACTATGGCTGTTCATGTGATATAACAAAACCTCAACCCCCAGGCCAGAAAGCCAGAGTTGATCTGCCATCATATGGTTTGTGCACTCCAGGGGTTTTGAGCGGATGTTTGTCCTTTCTCACATCATCAAACGCAGATGGTCACAAGTTTCCACGCTTAAGGTCAACAACGGAAAACACATCTTACTGTGCAGAGGACACCGCAGGAGAGGCTACTACATCCCAGAAATCTTCGCCAGGAACAGTTCTTTCAGCAGAGGTGTTGCTCAGCACAAAAGCTGAGCCAGGGCGGTGTGGATTTCTGCTGTGGGGTCTTGTCAAAGGGTTATTTTTGACTTGGAAAGAAATTACTACAAGTCAAGGTCACAAAAACATCATTAGGCCTAAAACGCAATTCGGGTTTAACTTAAGAATAAATCATAAGATCTTGGATATGTAGGTCCACAGAGGTAAGACTAATTTCACACTGAATGTCAAACAAGGCCAAATACAACTTACACACTGTGGCTCGTTGGTCTAGGGGTATGATTCTCGCTTAGGGTGCGAGAGATCACAGGTTCAAATCCCCGATGAGCCCACAACATTTTTTTATTGTTAGGCCTCCTCTTGTAAGTCACTCTGTATAAAAGCATCCACTAAATGCATAAATATACATAAATGTGACCAATATCCAACTATTTAAGAGAGTCTGAAAAGAACTAATCTCCATTTTTTCCAAATCAGACCCAGAACCCTTTCATATGTGTGTGCTGTTAGAGATCATTAGGTGTGCCACGGAAAACCATCCAATTTCACTTAATTGGTCTGAAAAAATATTATTTATATCTTGCATTTTTCTCCATTTGTCAATATGTGACGTGCAGAACAATTAAAAATCCTTCCACTAGGTGACAGCAAATGGCCATGAAAACAAAAAAAAGAGAATCAGAGCTGTTGAAGAAGATCTTTGTGTCTTTCTTTAATTCCTACAATATATGTATATCCTAAACTGAACAGGCCAAAATTTTTGTAAATTGTGGATATATTTAAACTAGGTTATTTTAAGATTTCAAGATTTTTGTTTGGTGATGTCCCGTGGGTTTTTTCCTAATGGAAAATATTAGATGTGCCGCAGCAAAAACAAAAACAAAAACACTGTTCTAAGCAACCTTAATCTAAATGGTCATGGCATGTTTCAGTCGATGTCACATAATGTACACTAAATGTAACGGACAAAAAACACTTAGAACTTGTCAGTGGATAAATCAACACAGTGGATAAATCCCCTGCTGCAGCCAGTTGCTCAGTCCAAGTGTTTGTGGAGGTGGTGGTAAAGCTGGCCTCAGGGGGTCTGCGTTTAAGAGCACAGATAACGAAGAGAGGCCCACGATGGCCCTAGGTGCTGGAGGCGCAGAGGCTCTCTGATTGATGGCACAATAAACATTTTTAGAAAGATTGCACTACAACTTCAAAACTGACACACACACAAGGGTCACTTTAGAGACATCCATCCCAAAAATTAGAACTGGGGATATGTAATTGCAGTGTTAACATATTGTGACAAACATATTTAACAAACAAGTGTTAAAGTGTGCATAAAGCACCTGGCCTCTTTTTTATGGTATAACAGCAGTGCACAAATCTTTTTCTGGGAGTATTTTAAAATTGTCATCATTCAATGAAAAAAACATTTAATCATTTTATTACCAATAGCTTTAGAGCTCATTAAATGTATTTCTTTCCTCACTGACTTCCTCAGTTATAAATGTAATCCCTGCTGCAGCCACTGTTTTGACTAGTTTCTCCATTTAACCGTGAAATAACAGACTGTGGTATTTGTAAAGAAATATTTCCACTGAAAGAGCTACTGTTTCTTTATATTTACCCTAGGTCACAATAGTATGTTTCACTAGGGGTAGGAGAATACCATAGGTGGAGTCACATTCCTGACCAATGTATCACACACTGTAGCCAAGACAGTGCTTATGTTGATACTTATATTCAATGGCAAAATAGTACAGCAAAACCAATCAAAAGCCAATGGTGTTTCAAGTATTTCTTTAAGTTGTTAATTGTTCATAATGTGCTCTGAAATCAGACAAGCTTTTCCTTAAATCTTTGGCTTAAATATAGCTCTTGACTGAGTTTTCAGTCAGATGTATCTTCTGTGACTCACCATAACGTCAAACACAGCCACTTGGTTATTATACTTCCACAAATCCATGTAGTCATTGTAATGAGGATTGAAAAGTCCTTACTTGCTCTTCGTGTTTGACAGAAAGATTAAGGTAAAATACCCAAAACAGTATCCTCCATAACGACCCGTTTTAAAAATCATACTGCGCTTGCTCATTAGAATGTGAAATAGGTACAAAGAGCTTTGCTGGAATACATGGTGTTCCAAAACACTGCATACAAATCAGATCATTTTACATTTGATTGTCCATTCAATCTCAAGAAAATATCCCTCAGTTGTAATGGCAGTCGAAAGTGCTATTTGATTCACAGTGATTGAGCAAAAATATTTCTTTATACTCTGGGTTTTTAAAGAGTTTCAAAGAATCTAGCAGTGTAACACACAAGAAAAACGTGTTCGTGACACTGAAACATGGTATTACTTTGACAGCTGGGTGGTTTTTCTGTAGTAAACCTGGTATGTTTGGAGACTTAAGATCCATTCCTGTTGGACTGGTAAAGAGACTCGACTTTGTTCTAGCTGCTCCAGCTCCAGCTTGCATAACATGCATCTCTGTGTCAACAAAGGAGATGTTTCCAGGAACGTGAACAGAACGCTTAGAGCATCACTAGAACACACTGGGACTGCTGACAAAGCCTCCTGGTGTCACAGAGAAGATAATCTGTCTTTCTCTTGTTTCTGCTGGGGAAAAGGTTTGACTGGTGACCTCTAAACACAACTGCTGTTTTTAAGGGACCATCCACGCCTGCGTACACCACCAAGCCGGTCAACTGCTGCGAAAGCAGGAAGGTTATAGCAATGCTTTTCCTTCACAGATTTTCAAAACAAAGCACTCTTTGCCATGCAATAAATGGAACATAAGCCACAGCTCCTCAGATTAAAACTAATATTAGAAAACACATTTGAATTAATAAAAGAAATCAATCTCAGCGAGGCTGTGTCTTATTACAAAAGGCACAAACAACAAAGGGAGATAGTAATAAAAATGGTCAGCTGTACATTATGTCCATAATGCTAATGTTGTCATAATTATGGCACGTGGAATACTAAAATATATCTGAAATTAGTTGTATAACAATGCTATTACATTGTATTGTAATATATGATTTTATTAATTTATTATTTTAAAAGAAACGTTATTGTTGATAATTGATGTTATGGGACAACTATAATGTCAAGGACGAGCCTTTTCGTACATACTTGCGTTTTTAAAACACGGGATTTAATTGGTTCTGGGTGAAAAGTGCTGTTTTTAAGAACTATCAAATGAATGCCATATACGGATACCACCACGTGCTTTTATTTTAAGGTTGTGAGTTTTATCTTCCGGTATCTGCTATCTCACCCTGAGGTGTCTCGTGTTTTCTTTTACTCACCATCTCTATGATCCTAGTCTTTTTCCCCGCACGCTTCTTTTTGGCCACGATATACTGTGCCAGAACAACACCGCCAAAGAGAGCGCAGACGCTGGCGCTGGCCGCGGCCCCGACCTTTACCACGGCTGTCCTGTCCATGACAGTCCGCTACTCCTCTCTACCGAACCAGCCCGCCGTTCAGCCCCGGTCTCTGTCCGTCAGCCGGCGGCTTCCTTCCTACTGGTGCAACCTGTAAAACAAAGATCGTCTATGCGCTGTAGCGTGACTCACTGGGCACATGTTAAAAACTGGGCATGATAATGGGGATCTGTACATCCTGTATACAGTAAATACTGTGAAAACCATAACGGAAATACGTCACGACAACGTAATGGCTTTAAAGACATAAAGCAAATGGCTTTAGTTACGAACAACAGCAGGCTAAACAGTCTTTGTGTACAGATTTTATGCACTATCGTGTTGCTATCGGCGCACATGGTCCAAATATAAATGGCTAGTTGAGTAAATAACGTAAATAGTAAAAAACAAAACAAAAAAAAACAGTTAAATTACAGAAAGCAATTGTGCACTGAATTTATAGTATGAAGTATATGTATACGTAACAGAAAGAAATCACAGCACCATTGATCTTTAACCGAGATAACACTACCTACTGGTGTGTGTGGACCAGACAGGCAGGTCTTTGACAAATTAATTTACAAGTCAAAATCACATAAATGTAGGCTGTTGGTTATTGACAACATTATACAATACATTATTTACACATTTATTTTACACAATTCCAAGCAAAAGCTGTATGGCATTTGCCATAAAAGTGGATCAGAGGACTCCAACAACCAAAAGATAAGGTGTGTACCTACAGTACATAATAATAATACATTTTATTTTATAGGCACCTGTGTGTGTATGTATGTGCATGTATTAATAAAACAATCTCCCTGAGCTTCTTAAAGATTTAAAAGATAACACGTTTGTAGAATACCAATAGTATTTCTTAATATAAAACATACTGAATGTGCAGGGTGTCTTTTGTAGTGTTCTAAAAATTAATATTATCAGTCAATAACTATCTGCTTACTATTCACAGTTAATAATGTACATGAGGGAGACATTTTGTTAATAACAGTGGTGCAGTAGCACTGTTCTCTTTGTATAATCCAATGTTATGGTGATAGTGTAATAAATCCTAATTGACCAAAAGGTGAAAGCATGTGGCAAAACATCAAACTTTATGCAATGATGGGGGCAAACTGAAATATTTTGGTGTTTGTAAGACTCTACATTAAAGTCTCTGTGTTGAGTAGGTGATGCAGAAAAGAAAACACACAATATCCCAAAAACCAATACAAATGTTATGACAAATGGCTGGTTTGCGAGGATGGTTCTACATTTCCAGAACAGACATCAATGCCAGTTCAATTCATCCGCTTATCCGGGTCTCAAGGGCAGCAGTCACCGTGACCACCACCCAAATCACATTGCACCGTACCCACCCCCCTGAACCTTACTGCGGGTGGTGAGTCCACTGGAAGGTACCAACCGCCCTAACTGGGATTCAATCTTACCCAGGAGGTGAACCCTGGGATTTCACACCAATGACAGAGACATTGCCTCTGGGCCAAAACACCACTCAACTACTACTATATGTTTTTAAATCTGTACTGTAACTCGTCGTCAAGTCCTGCGCTGAAGAGAACTCATTTGACCTTGAAACTTCCATGACCTTTCTTTGGTCATTAGCTAGAGCTTTCAAGCATATTCATGCTGCGCTGAAAATGACTGAGCCACCGTGTGATCAGTGTCCATGTCATCGTCATGTCCATTTGGAGGAAGTGCCAAAATTGAAGCATGTAATATATATCTTTGTGACGTCCCTACACACAGCTAGGAGGAACCTGAAGATGCTCTTCTTCCTTTTAGCAAGTTTTCTCTTTAAAGCCTTGATGAATTTATCATCAGCTTTCTCTAGTTCCCTCAGAAGCACCTCTGCTGAGTGGAAAGTCCTGAACAGATCAGTGATTACAGCTTTAATGTCAACATCTTTGTTTAAATTCACAGAAATGTCTTTGAGTTCAGTCAATGTCAGTATCTTGCGCGACACATTGTGGACGATCCTATTAAAATCAGCCTGAGGCATTGACACCTGAGCCTTCTCTGTGGTTTGCATAAGAAGCCCAGTAACTAGACAGACCACCTTCTTGTAATATTTGATGTAATCATCGCACACTGCAGCCGACCCAGAATAACATGAAAATCTTTGTCCGAGGAGCTGCTTTTTAAAAACTCCCTCTGGTCCAATTGTATTGGTTTGACTCATTAGCTGCATGTGTCCAATGTTGCCCATGTCCTTCGGTATATGCTCAGCAGAAGAGTACATTCGATGAGCACTATAAGTTGCGTTCTCTAAATGTTCTAAGTTTCCAGCACTAGAGGATGCAGGTGGCTCACTTTGAGCCCTGTATTCTGCTTCTTCAGCAGCGTAGGATGCAGGTGGATGACTATAAACACCCTCGTCTTCTTCGTCTCTTCCATCCTCAGCACCAGAGAAAGCATGAGGCTCATTGTATGCATTGAATTCTCCATCTTCTCCTACATTCTCAACAACAGAGGAGGCCAGTGATTCACTGTATGCACTGTTCTCATCATAAGAAGACAGGTGTGCAGCATCCTCCGTGTGCTCTTCAGAGTCCTCAAAAAGGTTTAGACCATCACCCATGAGCAAGTTCACCTGCCTGCCACCTTCATCTTCCCTGTTGCTCAATTTTTCCGACGTGGGGTGTGTTTGAATACGTGCAACCTCCGACATAATCACCATTAGCGATGATGTTGAAGTCGAGTAAATCACAATACTCTTGCCCTTGCGTATTGTACGATTGTGATTTTTTTTCACTTTGATTGTTCGGAGGGCGGCAGTGCTGCTCTCCTCCACTTTTTTAGTTTGTAGTGCACGTGTGCAGTGACACTTGTGCAGCAACATGCATCGCATTGCTTTACGAAGTGGCCCAATCATCTCGTGGAGAGTTTCATAAGTGATGCAGCTGCACTCGTACGACCTGCATCTCAAATGCCTGGTGTTTGATTTCATTTTTTTTGCAACCGAGTAGTTGACTCTTGCCGTTACTTCTTTAGCAACCAGCAGCTCATATTCCATAAGGGCACGACATGGAATAAGTGGAGAGGATCCAAAGAAGCGAGCAAAAAACCATGGGATGGCGTTCATGTTATACCACACATACGTTTCATCAACACCAAAAAAACACTGGTTGCCATCTACAACTGAGAGGATCCGAGGCAGCTTGGTATGCCACTCTGTCAGGACTGGATCTACATGCTCCATGATGTGCTCAACATACCTGTACACAATATGTTCACATAAAACGACCAGTGTGGCCAAGTTGCCCTTTAGTCCATGAGAGGCTATTTCACTCAAATGCTGTCGAATTAAAGGACAGATGCAAGGCTTACAGAGTTTTGGAGGACAGATTAGTGGGAACAACACCTGACAGATTAACACCAGTTCAGATGCATCCATGTCGAGGTCTGCAGTGACTTTCTGTCAAGTTTTTAACTGTTTTGGTTCCTTCTTTACTGGCGATACATTGCCACAGCCATCCATTTTTAGTATTAATAACGACTGAGATTTTGAATTCTGTATGTATTATGATTGTGCTGGTGAACTTAGCTTACATCAAAGGCTTTTCAAGGAAATGTCACGATGACATAATCTTAACATAAATGCTTTCACAGCGTAGTCAGTGTTCTATTGCAAGTGCAGGCACAGCCAACCTGCTGCTCAGGAGCCACATGCGGCTCTTACGTTCATGTCAATTTTTTTTACGCTATGCTATGTGAATCATATGCCAATGGGCATTGATGCAAATTACTTAGGGAAAACCCAATTTGCACAGATGAGAAGTATACAGGAAGCTTTGAGAGTGGAAGAGTTAATAAGGGATTATTAAGGAGCAGATCATGTGGCGGTAACACAGCAAAAATTGTGGCTCTTAGCCTCTTGACTGGTTGCCCACTCCTGTGCTAGTGCCTCTAGTAATCAGTTGGTTCAACATAACTCAAATTACCTGTGCACTAGGTCAAGAGGATGCATCTTCACAAGGTTGCGAAATGGTTTGGATATGAGGTGGTCAAAAATATAATTGGGCAGATTATAATGTACAGATTTGCTTATAGTAATAATATATTATCAATATATATATATATATATTTTAACAAAGAGAAATTACCTGTGAATGTAACACGTTTATGTAAATGCACTAAAGGATTAATAAAAAAAATAACTTGTACACTGGTATAGTCCTAGCTAAGAGGGTCTTTAAGTTATTCGTGTATTAAGCCAGAAACCAATTGATTCATCCAAAAAGGTGTGAATTGTCAAACAGGGTTTTATGACAGGTATATAGATAAGCTGTTTGAATAGAACAATTTAATATACAGACATAAAAGGAAGGTAAACAGCATCACTGTGCCGTGTGAGACACACTTTTCAGTCATTTCTTCGACCAAAGATCAAGGCAGCCTTTGTAGGCTAAATGAGACCACTACAAGGATTACATGGGAGCAAGTGCTGTATGTGTATTGGTGTTCCTAGAAACCGCTGTGACTTTCATATAAACTAATATAACAAAGCATGTCTAATTTTGTACTATTATGTACTGTTGGAAAAATTACACATTATTTATATTATTCCAATAGTAAATCCAATGATCAGCACTTGACCACAAGAATGTTGATGTTTGTTGTCATTAAGCCATACTTACAATTCCAAAATTAATCAGGCAAAGATTCTGGCTGTTTGAACTGGTTTTATATTCATTCCAGCTATACCTCAACTCTTTATTTTGCACAAATTTTACTTTCAGCCAATTGGGAAATTAAGCTTTTTAAAACTAAATTAGTGCCATTAGGTTATTAGGATAATGATGAATAGTTACTTCGTATACTTCAGTCCTGTTCTGTTCACTTTATAAAGTCGAGAGTGACAGATACTGTAACTATTGGTAAAGACACATTATTGATGTAGTTGTGTCTCAACACACCTGTGTTAGAGGTGGGGTCCTGCTCTGTCCATTAATACATGAATAATGCTCCATATTGTTTAACTTTACGATGAATATAATTAAATTTGATACTGTTAAATTAAGACCCATTTACATACTTAACAATTGCAACCCATCATTTGCTGTAAAATACAAGATGGAGCACTGATAAACAATTGTGTATTTTTCATTTCTTGTTTTCCTGTTTTTCCTTTTGTAATTTAAAACTGCTAAAATTTAAATAGATTAATGTGCAAGGATATAGAAACAACCCTGCTCTCCCAAAAATGGGACGAAACATTACAGGCATTAAGGTTACAACGTTGAACGACTTATGATCGTTTGGTTCATTTTGTCCCACCACACTGAAGTAGAAACACTGGTCCAATCTCTATCACTGGGAATAGTCACCCACACGGTCACATCTTTCTGACAAGTAAATAGTAATTTAAATTATTCCACTGGACGAATGCCTTTGGCCTCTTCTATCTTCCTCAGGTTCTCATCCCATTGGGTGAACTGCTTGGACAACAGGAACATCTGCCAAATCAGATATTATTGATCAATAACTGACAAACATTATTCATTACAGCACATATGTATACAGTAATTACTTTGCCGTTACCAAATACTTTACATTTGGTAATGTTGACCTGAGACACAAATGGACTGAAAAGAGTTATAATTGTGTATTCTTCTCTAATGTAAAGTATATGGTAAAAAGAAAAACTTACCATTTTGTTGTATTCCTCAAAAAGCTTCTTCACTTCCTGGGACAGAATTTCTGTTTGGTCCTATGAAATAACACACATTCAACATCAGGTTAGGAAAAAACAAAAGGAAGAAAAAAGAAAAGATGGTGACAGATAGACACAGTACAATAAAATTACCTGTTCTTTAATGTGAAGCTGTGATAGACGTTGCAACTTCGTGGCATGTTCTTGAACATCTGTGATCACCATGAAACATAGCATGGCATGTGTCAGTTTGAACTAACTATACACTGTCGATAAAGCTCTTTCTCAAAATCGCCATCAATAACTAACAAGGATCATCATTCAGCTGAACTACATTTTATCTTCCAGGTTTGTTTTTAGTACTGATGTCTCAAAATCATAAAGCTTCATTTTTGGTGTTCTGTCAAAACTTCTCACCTCTAATGTGGGTGCTGTCCAAGAGTGGCTGTAGGTTGCTGACCTGTTCCAACAAAGCAGCCTGGGAATACAGAAAATCCTCCTCTGTATACAACAAAGACAAATAAACAACATTCTGGTTTTTACAACACAATTAATTGGTGATGTTGACATTGTAATAAATAAGCTTTAAGCTCTTATAGTTGGTTATAAAAAAATGTGCTCACCAGCAAGAATGAATTCCAGCTTCATGGCATCAGGAATAGCAATGTGGTCTGTGAACTGGGGATCTAGGTACTTCACGAGGTCTTCAACTGCACAAAATGAACATGAATCCATAAACAAAACACATTTTAGAAAAAAAGGTTATTTAGGCATTCTAAGGTGGTTGCTGTAGTATTTAATAGTATTTAAAGAAAAAGAAACAAAGTTCGACTCACTCTTCTTGTGCAGTATCTTCACTCGTTCTCTTTTGTTAGCCATGTTAGTCAAACCTGCCTGGATTCGTGACAAAGAATCTGCACACTGCAAGACAAAGACCAATGATATCACTTAGCTTTTGCATTCATAATCTAGCAGCAAAAACTTCCTTTTAGACACATTGTTGCAGTGTTAAAACCATGCAACTTACACTGAATCAATGCCCCATTTGTGAACTGTCTGTATTTATCATCACATGATTCTGTGACAGAGACAACACTATTCTTTTCTTTCTTGGGTGGAATTTTTTTGTGACGGAATAATGGATGTGTCCCCATTTTAAACAAGTATAATATTTACACATTTCAACTGTCGTTACACATCAGTATGGCTTGCTAGACATCTGATATGTAATAAGCAATGTGTTAGACAAATTCTAATTGGTTTAAATTGTGGTCTTCTTAATTTACTGTTATGTCATATTTTTTTCATGTCTGTTCACTTGATTGATTCTGAATACGGAGGCCAATAATGGAGTCGGGGCATCATTTATGCTAAGAGCTAATGTAACCTAGCTTTAAATAACTGTCGCGAACAAATATAAATTGTATAAAACAAAAACTGGTGAACTAATGTTCACAAAAAGGTGTTGGTTTCCCTTATCCTATGTCCATGTTGACGAACTATCGCTATGCTAATTGCTAGCTAGCTTTTTGAGAAGCCACCATTTTTGTTACGTTTATAATGATTTTGTTCAAACCTTGACGGGTTTTCCACTTTTTATTCTTCTTTCTCCGTATATTCGACGTTCTAGTGCCCGTAGGCGCGTCTCCATGTCATCTGTATCCAGTCGTTTCTCCATTTTTTATCCAAAACAAGACTTCAACGGACAATCTCCTGCTGTGCTCTGTTTTCCCCGTAGCCTCTGCGGAAGAAGGCTGGCTTATTTCATGATTGTGATTGGCTGGTTGGACCTCTTTCGGTTTGATTGGTTTAACGATGACATCATGGTAAACCAACCAGCAGCGACAAAGCACTCATACGTTAGCGCTCCATTAGTCAAAACACTTAATACAGTAATACTTGCACTTAAAATATTAATACAATTAGCTTATAAAAAATAATAGGTATTGAGTATTGGTATTAAGATATAATTAAAGACAAAAGAAACTATGCTAATATATTCCTAACAGCAAGAGCATATTTAAAACACTCTGAAATTACCGTACTTCGATTGTAACACATACGGGATTTAAAACGTTTACTGTTCTGCCGCCAGGGGGCGTTGTTTTACAACGAAAGAAAATTTGTCTGTTTTTCCGGTGACAGCAGGAGAATGACAGCACCGTCACTGGCGGCCCTTTGCATCCCAACTCACTGCTCAAGACCGACTGAAAGTAAGCTTTTCCCTTTCCTTTCACCGTCACTTCCTCTCACTCGAGACATAACTGTATGCGAACAACAGGAAAAATACATTAGACAGCTACACCTTGTATTGATTCACCCCTTTCTCTAGCATGTTTTTCTACTGAGCTAAGTTAGCTAACTTAGCCCTAGAGCTAACGTCAGTGTTTATTTTACAGCTACGTAATTTGACAGACGTGGAGTCAGTGTGGTGGTCCTGGAGGTATTTTTCTGCCTATTACAGGGCTGTTACGGAGTTATTACTTCGCTGTAATACACTGATACATAGATACTACAGAGACATTACAACACATGGACTGTTAATGTGTGCTAGCTTATGTTGTACGAATGTGTACTGTATGTTTATGTTGTAAAAAGTTTTATTAATACTGTGCTTCATGTTTTTATTGTTGTGATGCTGACAGCAGAAAGGCGCCTGTCTTTGGACGTCTGTGCAAGTGTCTAAAAAACTAACTCTTTATGTACCACCGGGAGACGAAGCAGCATGGCAGATGACAAGGATGTGCTAAGAGACGTTTGGTTCGGCCGGATCCCCACCTGCTTCACACTGAATCAGGATGAGGCCACTGAGAGAGAGGCGGAACCGTATTATGTGAGTGTAACTTGTTTCCGAATTCACATGACTACCACAACATCTGAGAGCGTATAATTTATTAATGATTCTGCCCATCAATATTGTATCGATGAAGGATGCACAGGGTGCCTCATGTCTAGCGGGGAATCCTGTGTTGTTCCAAATCACATATGTGCAATATCTTCTGTGGCCACTATCAAAGAAGAAAAACCTTTTTGCATGGTTGAGTCACAAAACTATATCTCTCATCCCAGAATAGTTACAAGAAAGTTAGACTTTTGTCATACACAATATATAACACTGTATAAAAGTTGACTGATTTACTAAAACATTTGCACAAAACATCAGATGGTCGGATTATGCAGTTTTTAATCAATTTAATGAAGCCTCCTTAGTTCCTGGTGTCGCGTTACATTCATGTCAATAAATCCTGTAAAATCTAACATGGTACAGCCACTTGACCAAATTCAATATTAAAAGTTTAGGAATGTTGAGATTCTTTTAAGAAGGTTTAAATTTGGATAACACATTGGCTGATTAAATTCTCTGTGGGCCAGCTTAAAGTCACACAACCTTTGAGGTAAAATGACACTGTTTAAGATTTGTATACAAATTTATGCCGAGATATTAAAAATATTTCCTGTTATTCATCAGGGTTAGAGATAACTTGTTACTTACTCTGTTTCTCTCTCTCTCTCTCTTTCTTTAATAGTTGTTGTTACCCAGGGTGAGCTACCTGACTCTGGTTACAGACAAAGTGAAAAAACACTTCCTCAAAGTGATGAAGGCTGAGGACGTTGGGGAGATGTGGTTTGAGTATGAAGGAACACCGCTTAAATGGTAAGAAAACAGCTTATGTGTCTTCAAGTCATTCACGGTAGATTGGCTGAATTTCTCTGGGTGACGGCACGAACAATTCAGCCACAAGGTGTCAGCATTTCTTCACCTTTGGAAATCGTTCAGTTTTTTCGGATAATTTGATTCACCATCAAAAATCTTTGGTCTACATGTCTAGATACTTTTACAACTATATGTTAATTTGATAACAGCATTAGTATTAAAAGATGGCGCCCCTTGAAAGTTAACAAAAGTTGTCAGTGGGTTTTTGAATGAGATACTATATATTATCATGTCAAATTTTAACAAACTTAAGACAACAAATGTCTATCCCCTTGTTAAAGCACATTCTCAACTAATGTTGAAGTGCATTTCAAAAGCAAATGTACTAATAGAATGGATTTTTTATAATAGCTGTAAGAATGGCAACAATAATCATGTTCCCAGAGTCTAATACAGCATATAAAAAAAAGGAAAGGAGTAAATTTAATGATTATAAAAGGTTAAGATAAGATCAGTCTGTTTCACTGTGTGGCCTCACTATGACAAGATGTTATAAAGAACACAATTTTCTTAAAGGTATCAAAATAAATTGCATTTGTTCATCATTTTTTTACCAATAAAAGTTATAGCAGCGATCCTCTTAAAGAGCTGACATTGGCAATATAATATAATATAATGTGAAATATTATAATATAATATGATAATTCTTTTTCATCAGGCTTGACCCAGTTCCCCAGAACTTTTTTAATCTGAGTCTTGTTGTCACTTTCTGAGTTATGGATGCTGACAGATAGCCAACCAGACAGGCTGTCGGCCAGACAGACAATCACGGACAAATGCAGCCAAAAACATAACCTACTTGCCAGATAAAAATAAGATTGACACTTTTAATTCAGAGGCCGTAAACTAATGTCAGGTAATGAATCATTTAATGATGACAATGATGTCTAACAGGATTTTACTCTTTGTTGTTATTATTATTATTTCCTCTTGGTGCCACTTAATCGCAGGCACAATCCAATCGGGGTTCTCTTCGACCTCCACGCCTTCAACACCGTCTTACCCTGGAGCATCACTGTGCACTTTAAAGTAAGTTATTGTGTGTGTGCTCTCAACATACAAGATAATATATATTTATTACACCTGATTAACACATACTTTAAAAACTGAAATCCAGCCACGTCTTCGTTCTAATGTACTACTTGTGGAAGGTCAGCTTCCTCGTGAGGAGAAATCTTTAAAACAGTGACCAACTATTATTAACACCTGGAAATGCTGAGGACATGAAAGTTGTTTGCTGCCTCTTTAATTTTTCCATTATCAGAGTCAGACAACAGACATGTGGTACAAGTTGGTCTCAGTAGAGGCGAAAACTTTGTACTGAGAGTTGAAGTTGTTGGAGGGCACAGTGGTTGTTTAGTCTCTGTACTTAAATTAAACTCAGCAGCTGCAGGAAAGAACTGAATGAGATGAAACACTGAAGACAAGAAGAAATTAAATGAAAGAAATTCTACAAGATATAAAGCAGTCAAATCAACTTTTATACTAAAAGAAAACACAGTGAAGAAAGTGACTGCCACATCTGCAGAAATTACAGGATACCATTCATCTGCTTCTTCAAAATATTAGAAATGTTCTTCTGAATGTGTGACAGAATTTCCCTGATCGGGACCTGCTCCACTGCCTGTCCAACACTGTGGTCGAGGCCCACTTCATGTCCAGCATCAAGGAGGCCGATGCCCTCAAGCACAAGAGTCAAGTCATTAACGACATGCAGAAGAAAGATCACAAACAGCTGTGGATGGGGTTACAGAACGGTGAGACACACACACACACACACACACACACACACACTCATACTCATCTCACACACACAGATGAGATAGATTCCAAAGATCGTGTAAAATTTTTGTAAAGGTGTAAAATTTCTCAGATCGCTGATCACTCCAGGAACAGCTGATCACAACAGGCAGCAATAAACACTTTTACCCACCAGCTGCTCCTCCAGGGTTTTCACCTTGACTTAATCTTTGACTGCCATTTCTTCTAAGTCAGTGAGCATTTACTTTCGTCCTTAGTGCTGAGGTCTGTGCTAATTTGGAGAATTGGTTTCCGAAGAGCAAATAGCATGTTTTTAGAAGATCTGTGTGAAAGTGAGAGGGAGGCTGTGAAACCAGTCCTTCAACCAGAATATCTTGGTGTGAGCTTCACTGTAAAAAGGAAAGCACCAGATCTGGTTTTACATACAGCTGCTCAGCTTTGTGTGTGACCTCTAGGGAGGTCACACACAAAGCTGAGCACACACAAAGTTGACATGCTTTCAAATGAGCATGTTTGTAGTTGCGTGTATATGCCTCAGATGTGTGTATTTGTGGTTTTCATCTTGTTTTAGGAAAGCCTAAATATTGGTTGAGAGGACTTACCTGTGTGTGATTCTTGTGTTGACACAGATAAGTTTGATCAGTTCTGGGCCATGAACAGGAAGTTGATGGAATATCCAACAGAGGAGGAAGGTTTTAGGTACATCCCCTTCAGGATATACCAGGTAACACAGAACTCAAGGCGGTATCATGCCTCACAGCACACATTTAATTATTATTTTACACTATGAAGTAGTAGTAGTATAAAACCCCAAAACATAAAACTATATATTATTTTGCCATTCAATTTTTTTCATTTCAATTACTGCACCACCAAGTGGTCTATATTAAAAAACACATTTTTCTTAAAGTGCAAGTGCAAAGACCTAAAGTTGTTTCAGAACCCAAATATTATAATGTCATTTCTATGAATTTATAAATTTTAGTACATATTTATTGTATTTACTAACTAATTTACTAACTATTGTGGTGAAGTGTACGCAGTGAGTGCAGTGGTAGTGAAACATGCATAAATGGACCTTATATTAAATTATATTAACTTTACAGTGAACTGACAAGGAGAAGCTTTCGTGAGTGTCTTCTGTTTAACAATTGTGTCTTCTGACTGGGACAATATTGCAGTGCAGGAAATAAAAGCTAACCTGCCTTTTATAGGTGCTTGATAATATTCTTAACTCTTAAGATTGTGCTCTGGATTTTTTGGTGTCACTTAACAACCAGTAGATGGCGCCCGAAAACTAGGTGAAACACCCTTTGTATAATTGTGACATCCCTTTGGCGGTGAAATGAGACACTGTGCCCGTTCAGTATAACAATAAACATACGTAAAGCCGCTGGAAGTTTGATAAAAACAGGTGCTTTTTCGGGTTGACTTCAGGTTCGTTTTTCTTCCCGGCTGCGGCTCACTTAATTGAACAGCATTTCCTCCCCTGTCAGCTTTTCATAACATAGTCGTCACTCAAATAAGTAACAACACACCTTTGTTTTACCTCCACAACAACGATACAAGGTATTTGTGCTTTAAACCATGTGAGGAAGTGTTTGACAGCTAGTCTTCTTTGTGAATACATTTATTTTTGTGGACACATCATAGTTTTAACAGCTTCCTAAAATAATTTCTGGTGCCATAAAAATAAAATAAAATAATGTGAAAGTAACAGAATAAAAACTGTTTTTGTTGCTGATGTGTTTGTTAGTTTACAGTTCCTCTGTAGATGATAAAGTTGAAGTGTGCATGCGTAGTTCGAAACGCTCTAGTTTACATGTACTGTGAGTCCACAATGGAATAAGTTGTAGGTGAACATGAGGGGTTTTCAGAGTAGGCTGACAAGTGTCCTCATGTCAGATGTTTGTGCCAAATTTCTACATCTTCACACTGACTCAGGTGAAAATCCCTTTTAGAAGGATAAAACAGAAATCGAGACGGTGAATAAGCGACTGATTCCCGCCTGGAAAACATTAGCAGGTCGCCTGAAGCCAGACAACAAGGAAAACTTCGCAACGCTTCAGAGCAAAAGTGCAGGAGGGCAGTAGTGATGGGGAGGGGGTGGCGGGAAGGGTTTTACACAAATTGGGAAAAGCTACAAAAAAGTGTGGACAGGATTAATCAGACAGCCCCCAGTCTAGTGACTGAAGGAATTAATTTAAGTTCAGTCCCTAATCGTTCCGGACACTGGAGAGTGGCATCTAGCCTTGTTAAAGAAATAAAGATTTAAAAAACATCTGGATCTTTGTGACAAAAAAAAACATGTTTATAGTCTGCTTTGAGTCTAGCGTTTGATTGTGCGTGCTAAGCCTTGATCTCAAATCACAACAACACAAAAGGCCCCTCACTGTCACCGAGTCCTGAGTTCAATTTGAAGGCTTGTCTCAACATGTACTATGGAGTAGTGTCAGAAAATGAAAGAGAAAATAGATTTTGGCCTGATATGACTGACAGGAGTGAATTTTCCTTTCTTACTGATTTCTTTGTAATCATGTTTCCTGGTAACTTCCCACCATCAATATTGATTTATTATTGAATGTATAAAGTTGTGAATGTGACCTCCTGGTCTCCACATATGGCTGCATTTTACATTTTGCACAACAACGAGGGCGGAGGAACCGCTGTCTGTCATGGCCTACAAAATTAGTGGAAAAAAAAAAAGAGAAACCTCATAAACGTTTTTGTTTTTACTTTCACATCTTTGGGGTGTAAATAAACCATTTTACACTTCTACAAAAACATTCTTGTGTTCAGTAATAAAACATAAGTCTTTAAAGTGGCTGGCTGAAACATGCAGGCCGACCAATGTGGCCCGCCCTCTCAGACATGCACTTGTTGCAGCTATAAAACCACGTAAGTGCCAGCGGGGAGAAGAAACCCAGGCCGTTTCAGTTTCAGGCTCTTTTTTCAAGGCTGCAACTACAAGTTTCCACGCTCATTTTTAAGCCGAGTTGGGTTTTCGTGACAGTCGAGGCATCAAAGTGTCTTCCTGCCCTCACTGTGTGATTTCCAAACACACTGGAGAAAATAATCATAATTCTTGAAAAAGTCTAAGATGGTTTTGGAGATGTTGTGGTTTGCATCTGACAAGCTGCTAAATATTTACAAGCAGAGAAGAAAGTCTGGGAAGTCTGCAGAGGAGTGGGAACTCAATCTGTTTCGCTATGATCTTAAAAATACATGGAGTGGCATTTGTGGGATTTATTCACCACTCCATGTTCTGATTGCTTACCTTCTGTGGTTCATTTGTCACTGAGTAACAAATAAGTAAAATCTTAATATTTTACCAATAGCAGTGATGGGAAAAACTAGAACATAAACTCCCCTCTGCAATAAACTACCCTCTAATCAAAGAGCTGAGCTTCTCATCAAAATACAAATCAAAAGAACAGAGCTGCTCTCAAACCACTGCAGCTCTGTGAAAGTCGTGTTTGTTGTGTAGAAACTTACAGCGCTGTGACGAGACCCAACACGACGGGTAAAAAACCTGGAGAAGGTTGTTTAAAAAATGGCGCAGAAAGTTGAAAAGAACAAAGCTGTTGTACATCAGAAGTCACCGTGGATGACTTAGCAGGAGGGTCCACCCTAATACAGAACAACACACACACACAGGCATGCACATAGTCCTTCAAAGCCAGATTGTGGTATTTAGTGTAAATAACATGTGCTGTGTTTGATGCAGACAGAATTAATGACAACACTCAGTCCAAATAACAGAGGGCTCATTTCCGTCTGGCCTGTGCTCCTTATGGAGACGAAGGCAACTCATAATGCATGGACGACACATTTGTGTGTATGTGTGTGTGTGTGTGTGTGTGTGGGGGGGGGGGGCAGTGTGTCTTCACCCAGAAGGATAAAATTAGTGCGACTCCCTCTTTAGTTTTTCCTTGGTATTATTACATACACATCTGTGACATGTTTCAATCCAAACATAGTTTCAGAATTGGCGTCAAACTAATCACTGCAATTCAGTGATTAGTTGTTAAAATATTTTCAGTTTCTGTACTTGGTTTAAATATAGAAAATATAGAGAAAACAAATGAATCATTCAAATAACATAAGGTAACATTAAATAATTAGTTTGATATATGAAAACATTCACTGTAAAAAATGTTTTTTTATGATTAATATTTTGTACAGCAGTGATAATAAATTAAAATGTCTGTTTAATTAATGAATTGAAACATAAAATATAAGAATTTTAAGATAAATATTTATATCAAATGTATGTAATGTTATTACTTGGCCTACGCAACATTAGTGGTTTATATATTGGGCTTCAGTATCAAGGACTCGAGGTTCTTTATTGTCATTGCAACACAAATTAGTATGTATTTGCCATATAATATTACAATTGTTTTGATAAAATTTTAAAATATGTAAAATACTACATGACTTGTAGTTTAAAAACAAAACTATGTAGTTGTGGCTTCATCTATGTGGGTGTGTTTACACCCACATAGATGATACGGTATGTTGACATTTCATGAGCCAGTTCAGTATCTTATATCTGAACTTTTTACTACTGTGTGTGTCTGTGTTATTTTTATTATTATTGTGTGTGCATCAGTCCGTCACGCCTTTGGCTCCGGAGCTTGTTTAGCTGCCGTAACTCCTTTGCCTTTTGTGGCGGGGACACGAGTCTGTGTTGAAAAATAGCCAGAGGGCAGCTGACTGTCTCGCTGCACGGAAAGTGAAAATTATCCTCCTTCAAAGAATTGCGTTGATGCTCGACAGGTAGACTTCTTTCTTCCCGCTCTGTGACTCAGCCATTTCTCACAAAACCCTAATGCAAGAGCGTTCACTTCACCTCCGCCCACCTTTGTGTTGTGGTGCTGTGGAAGTGGCCTGTTTTGAAGAATGTAAGGTTTATTGCCTTTCAGGTATCTTGTAATGGTTGAGTAAGACAAGGGGGAGGAGGTGACTACACAGACTATTACAAAACATGGGAATGCTGGAAACAGTTGTGTGTGTAATCATGCCAGGGGCAACAGGTGATCTTTTCTCAGGAAGAGGTGCTTGCTACCATTACAGTACTACTTTTTCGAGTAGAAACATGAATCAAATTACAGTAGTCAGAAGTGCGAAGGAGCTAAAAGAACAAATAAACATTGTACAGTCTAATTTGAAAATAGCTGAAGGAATCCATGTCAAAGTTCTTATGTACTAATTTCAATGTTATATTGTAACTATCATTGTAAAACAACACATGAAAAATACTAGCTAAACTGCTGTTTTGTCAATGGCCACTAAGACCATAGTGACCATAGACCATACACAGTGGAAGGATGGCGCTAGCTCATTCCATACTAATGTGACCAACCTCTTTCAAAATGTCTTGTGTTTATAATCATTTACTGTATATATATCACTGGAGCGTGTGTGCAGATGTGCATATCCAGGCACAGCCATTTCCTATGTCAGTCTCTTTTTTAGTTTTTACATCCATGTTATAACACAAACCATTTTTAAAACCACATTCTAGAGATGTTTTGATGTTGAAAGAGTTTACAATTGGATGTAGCAACTCAATGTTCATGTGATAAATAATTTAGTGTTTTTTTTTCAGCACCCCTTTAATGGTTTTTCTTCATAGGTGTGTATTTCATGGTTCCAGTAAAATGAAGAGGTTGAAGTTTTAATTTCCGAATGGACGATCTCAGAGTTCAATGGCGATGCTTTCTCTGACCTTTCTCACGTCTCGGAAACTCACTTTGATTGACGGTGCTGCACCCCTTCAGCCGTCTATATCTATTGTTTTACCATCAATTAGGCGGATTGAGTCCCCTTCGTCAATTAGAAGATGTCTTGAGTTGCACCGCTCTTTTCACTCAGCGAGAGCGAGCCGTCTTGTTTCACCTGTATCTTAATGACACCTCACACTCATTGTGTTGCCATGTGCTGCTGTGCCAGCTAAGGTGTCACCCCAGCTGAAAAGAAAGTGTCTCCATCCAAGCAGTATCATGCTTCTCTCCCCTGGGGAACAAAAGCTCCTTCTCTGTATGGTGACAATCTCAATTATTGATGGCTGGCTATTTAAAAATGCAAAGAAGTAGCTGTCACTTAGCGCACTCTCTCTGTTCTGGCTGCCGCCGCCGATCCTGCACGAAACATCGTGCTTCCTGCCAGTGACTCAGTCTTTCTGTAACCTGAGCAAGAGTCTCACACCTTCAGTGCCACCTTCCACTTGCTCACCCACGCCTGGTACTGCGGTGTGTAGTTACCACTGCGTCACCTGATCCCCATACTGGCTGGTTTCCTTTTCAGGGCTCCATGATTAGACCCTATTGAGTGTCAGACTCTCCGCTTGACACCTCAGGTTGGATGTCTCGGCCACATTTGCCTTGGATGCCACAGTTTTCTTCCAATTTGCAATCCAATGAACTCATTTGGTGCTGTTTGCTGCCATTCAGAACCTTGTTAGTGCTGCCTATTGTACAAAAGTCCCTCGTCATTTGATAAACTGAAATTTTAATTAACTCTAAGAAAAATAACTGCTAAATATACACACCAATTCACAGCCTTGACCTTGAATGTGAATAGACCCAGAGGTTGCTGGACATTACGTTATTTAAGTCCTTTATTTATCATAGAGTTAAAATGTATCCTAAATTCCACATTACAAACAAAACACCCTCAAACAGGCTCGGTTTGAGGATTTAAATAAATCACATAAACAGTACATAACAGTACATAACTTCTGTATGTATATATGTGCATTTATATATGTGCATACGTGCAATGATTGTGTAAGCTCCAACAAAACAATGTGCAAACATGGAATTCTGAAGACCTAAACCGGATACATTATTATTGATAATCTTGTATTTCATGTCATACTTGGCAGAGATGCTGCTATTTTCATCAGATTTGTGCCTTTAAACATGCCCAAAATATCATTACAAGTGCTGTGCAACATGGACAGAATTTGTCAAATTAACCACAGTGCACATATTGTTTCCTGACTGTGTAAACAGTAATTGAACTTCACATAAAGCTACGGAGAGACAGCAATTGAGAGAAAATCTGCTCTTAAGTGAGGTACACATAATTCTAACTTCTAATTCTAACTAATTCTAACATACTGATTTTAAATACTGCTCGTTAGCTAAATAAATGTTCTTTTCCAAAAGGTCTGTTGATGTTTTTGGCCTACAGACATCATTGTTTACATTGCCTGTACTTAATTAATATAATTTACAAAAATGTATTTTTAGTAATCAACTACCTGCAGCTTATACAAGTTTATGAAGAAAGGAAGAATCAATGCATCACAAACTCACCAATACCCTGAGAATCTCACCTCTTGTTGAGCTTGTTTATACACAATGTCTAGACTCTCCATCTTTAAACCCTGGAGTAACAGTCTGCACACCACCAGCTCTGCAAATAGTTTACTAGATGTTTGTGTGCTGTGTGCCGGTAATTTCCCACCGTGCTTCCTGTACCTCTCACTCATGGAATGTTGTGGCTTTTCAGTTGATCAGTAAATACTAGTCATGAGGATGTTTCCTGCATCTGTCACATTCGTTAGGCTGTTTCGTTGTGACTTGATTGGTTTAAGGACAATTAGAACTTTTTTTTTCACCGATTGATAAGATCTGAGATGACCTCCAGTGATAAGTGGCTCATGAGGACATCACATTTTTAACATACTGGAACTCTGATGGGAAGGGTGACGTACGCTATAAAGTTAAAACTAACCCGAGGAAATCATTCACTGCTGCTGGGAGAATTCTCAAACATCACCATCTTCATGACCCTTGTCATCATGTCTCACTGGAGCAATCAGAAGGAAGCGGGAATTTCTTTTTTAAAGGGAACAATAGAGGATGTCACGCATTATGATTTACTCATTGAGTCAAAGGAGTTTTAGGTTTGGGTAGGGGTTGACTGTCGTGCCAGATTCGTACAAAAGCATAACTTAATCATTTCCAGGCTTATTCCGATCTGTAAAACATGTCAGCACAGCTTGTAACATCTGTTAAAGTGTTGCTGAACACCAGATACCGATTGCATGTCAATGCATTTTCCACTGTTATCAATTAAATGCACCATGGTTTTCTTTTTTATTACAATCTTGACCTCTTAAACTGTGGCTCTCCCCCATTTCTTCCTGTTGTACGGTCTTATTTTCAAATGTTTCCTTTGCTTTGTCCATCCTCTGCTAAGATTGATTTCAGGCCTGACTGAGATTGTTCAGGGTGAGGGCAAAAATGGCAGTTAATGACCTTTACCCACAAAGAGTGTGAAAAACAGCTGGCACTATTAGCACTGCTGGCAGCTACAGCAAAGGTGACGTTTTAGAGGTTTTTGATAAACCAATAAGTGAAGAAGAAAGTGGACAGAGCTTTTACACCACTTCCTCCTTTGCAAATGAATCTTTTACCATTAAACATGTCACCTAAACTGTGTAACACTAGTATTAATTACTACAGTATTGGATCCAGTAGTAGATGAAGTGCAGCAAATACACCTATTTCCAATTACTTTTAATTTGCAATTCACTGCACACTCAACATTGATTTGTTCACATTGAGAAGGGAATCGAGTGTGTGTTAATTTTGCACGATTGTAAAACGGACACATACATATTGTCACCTTAACCCAAATTAATGCAGGAATCGAGTCATGGAGTATTTGAATGACTCAATTAGTCAGAATTGTTCTTACAATAAAATGCCAGTACAACATTTTGAATGAATATTCCAACTCCCTTTTTTCTTCTTCTTTTTTTGTTTGTTTTGTTGTTAAATACAGACAATGAGCGACAGGCCTTTCATCCAGAAACTTTTCCGACCCGTTTCACCTGAAGGCAAAGTCCACACACTTGGAACCCTGCTGAAAGAAATGTACCCAGTGGCTTTACCAAATGACGGTGAGTTTGTGGACACACACACACACACACACATAACACAAAAATTGTCTAAAAATAAAATAATTAAAAGCCAATGCTCTCATTCTGACAATGGCAACACATTACCAGCAGCAGGACAAACAGTACGACAGCCTTATTAAATATGGGCTCTGTCTTCTTCCAGAGGAGAAGAGAAATTTATTGCTTTTCCCTGGCTGGTTGTATTTAGACACAACACAAGACAGAGATCCACTCTCTCTCTGATAACACCATCACTGGGGGCTTTGACGAGAGAAAATAGAGGCTGTTGCCACTGAACAAGTGAACAAAGAGTTGTGAGGATCAGAAAGAGAAGGTTAGGAGATGATAAGCAGATGGGGGCGGAGGAGCGGTTAAAGAAACCACTTAAAAGTGAAACATATTGGCAGTGAACTCAGCACAGTCACTGGGGAGTGACAGGATGAACAAATTTGACTATTTTTTTTGTCTTGAATTGAATGAGTCTTGTCACTAAATTCAGATCAGCATTAATGCAGCTTTTGTTGTTAGTTAATTAGTGCACCAAACCTTTTGTTCTCTCATTCAGCAAATCAAAATTGTTCTCCACACCAGTGCGGTGCCTGAGCACTTTCAAAAAGTTCATAATATCGTCAATAAATGTATATAATTCTGTGATCAAGTCAGGCCACATGATTGTCTATTGAAAAAATGATCCTCCGTGCAAACAGAAATGACACTACTTATAGTGCTGTATAGTGCTATAAGGCTGTGACTGGCCTGTCTGCAGTTGTGATCTTTTTTTTTTTTTCAATGATTTCTTTTGATAACGTCAGGTTCCTTATGAAGAGGAATGTTTGATAACAGCTCCTGCAGACTGTTTCCAATCTTACGTCTTTTGTACTATGACGATAGGCGAACATTTTACATGCAGACGTGCAACCGCAGGTACAGACATCTGTCCCAGTTGTTTTACAAATGTAATTCAGAATAATAGAATGATAAAAGCTCTTGCAATAGGTAAATGTGTTACTACATTTGCGCCCTTAGACTGTGTACCATGGAACTGGATAATGTCATCTGCCGTGCATTGTGTTTGTAGTATCATGAAAGAAAGGCACATAAAAAGAGAGAGTGAGAGTGAGGGTAAGTGCCAGTCTAAACAGACGGTGTCTGCAAGGGAGGAGGGAGGAAGTAGATAAGGAGACAATTGTATGCTAGCACAGAGGACCCACAGGAGACTCACCTGCACTAACCAGAAAGAACCATTAACACCCTCTCCCCCTCCCCCTGCTCCTCCTCCTCTACAAAGAGTGTCACACGCACTTCACAAGCCTTTCAAGCACTATTGCTATTAAAGAAAATCATGTTTAATATAATTTTAGCAGTAAATGACTGCAGTGCCCTTGTTACGTGAGGGCAAAGCAGGAAGCAGGTTGGACCCAAATGCTGCACCACTCTCTCCAGGTGCAGCAGGTGATTTATTTACAGGTGAGCAACAACAACAGCACACAGGAATGTAGCATCGATTGATTGCAGGCAGGTTCTTCAAACAGCCTGAATGAGCAACAACAACTTGTTTCTTTGGAATAAAACACCGAACTCAGGCGGGCTCTTCTCCAAACATCATGGACATGGAATTCTCTTCTTGACTTAAATTACTAGGAACACAACCTGAACAGACCAGTCACAACAGCTAAAGAACAACATTCCCAGAAAGACAGCGTGAGGGAGGTATATATACCCAGGGCACCAGGTGACGCCAGTGAGACTAATGACAGACACAGGTGAGGGTGATCACAGTGACGCCACCCAGCAGACAAGACAGGAAATGGAAACACAGACAGCCCTAACAGCCCTGGTTGTTATGACAGTGAAAGAACGAGCAGAATGATTTATAGATGTATTGCAATAGTTTAACAAATCCAGTTCCAATAATGGTTACACAAGTCTTTTGATTTTTATTGTGGGAGTTGAGCCACAAATCAAAATATTTAATGAAGATTGGCTCAATATTTCCTAAAAGAGATAATAATGATGATAATAATCAGCCCACACTAGATTAGTTACTCAGAGAGCAACAGTATTGATGTCACCAGTCAGTTCGAAGATAAACATGGTTTTTGGACTTGTGTTTAATTAGCAGAAAGTCAGCTGATTAGGCTGGTCAAATACTACACTTATTAATTATTCATATGTTACACTGCTTCTGTACTGTGGCATTGCCTAAAACATAAAACCTGGAGTATCCTTTCAGATCTTTCCTCATGTGGGAGAAACTCTGACTCCCTTTTGCAGAATTTGTCATGGCAGTGTAGATTGTACACTTAAAACCTCCTATTGTGTTCGGCCTCAGGCAGCATGAAATCCAGCCATCGCTTGACGTCTCGGAAGAATAGCAGCCTCCAAAGATCCTTTTTCTTACAAATCGCCTGTATTATGAGCTGATCGATTCCCAGATGTTAGCCATATTTTTGGGCAAATATGACTTTTCTCCTCAGAATATGCGTGACAGTTTAATGGAGAGACAGACATGCTCTTTCTGCCACTTCCTCTTCTCATTGTCTCTATTGTTTCGCTGATCTAAGATATTTTTTCCTCTTTGATCCTCTATCTCTCTCTCAGGTGTAGTCTTCAACGTCTTCCCTGTCTGCCGTAGACGGCTTTCAAGCCTTTGACTTTAAATCTCTGCTTTTTCATGCTGTTCCTCGGCTGCTAGATGAACTGGGTGATAGCTGGGGATTATGATGGTGTGTTTGGATTACAGAGACGGAGACGTGTGTTCAGGGACGGGGCGGGACAGTGGCTTTGTGGGGTTGCTGGTAGTATTGTTCCAGAGTTCAGAGGACAGGAGGATCTTCTATTCCTCCTGTCAGGGTCCTGACGTATAACAAAAAGAAAATCTGGGTGCTGTGCCCCTCTGATGTCTTTTCAAACATCAAATGTGGATTTTTCAAACAGTCTCCCTCTCTGTTATGTCTAAGAGAGGATCTGTGTTGACCCCTGTGGGACCTATAAAGCAGTTGCAGCAGACAAAAGGGGGTGGCAGGAGTTAAGAAGGAAAAAAATGGGATGGGGATTCCCAAATCATTCTCATGCATTGGCCGAAAAACGTCTGGTTTTGCGTGATGACAATGTTTCCTCCATGCTTCGGGAAAACAAACTCAAAACATTTGACCGTAACCATCGGTCAGCTCTGACGTTCGTCTCTGTTTCCAATGTTTGATGTTTGTGGACCAGGTGTGTGATTGAGCAAGCATATTTGGCAGCAGTCAGAGTGACACTGCCTACACATGATAAACCGTTCATGTGTCACGAACACTTCTCTTTAAGAAAGCTTCCTCATTCTGCAAGATTTATCGGAGGTGAGCCACTTAAGAAAAACCCACATCGATTGTTGTCCGTGAATAATCAGGGGAAACCCCCCGCCCATCTTTCCGCCCCCACAACCACGCCCTTATCCCTCCTCTGTGTCTGACAAATCCACACATTACCCAAAGTGTCCAACCCTGCTCCGTTCTCCTCCAACCACCTCCCTCCTTCTCTGCCTCGGTCACATCTGTGGTCCAACCCACTCACCAATGGCAGGTTTTTCCTCAGAGGCAGCGTCAGGAGCATCATCTTGTGCTCATCAAACGAGTCGACTCACTTCAGAGACTCAAAAAAGTGGGGGGCGGGGGGGAGGTGTGTTTTGGTTTCAGTGGCTGTTTTGATACAGAAGATAGAGGGTTATGGTTCATGTGTGGGTGTGTGTGAGATGTGTACCAGGAAGGGGAATTCAGAAATAACTCGAAAGCCAGCCGTATGATGATTTGCTATATTGTTGATTATAATGTGGTCAGCTGAGATCTTCTGTTTTCCAGTTCTATCCGTTCAGCTTTACTGTAACACTAAGGTGTTGGGAGGAAGCAGACGTTTCAGATAAAATGCACCCGAGTGCCTCAGCTGTTAATCTAATAATAATAATATTTTTAGACCTGTCATCTTAGATTTATGCTTGGATAAACATGAATCTACACTGAATTACTCTGGAAGTAATGACTTCATTTAGGCTGCAGTTCTTCTACATTTTCTCAGAAACACTGCACAGGAAAATATTCACATACCTCTCTCTCATCTCCACCCCATCCGCAGCTGGTAGTAATTATTCACTTTGCTTGTGTGCCAACTCTAAAGGATCGACTGAGCCCTATAACAAAACTGGCAGTAGAGCATTATTCATAAAATTTGAATTTCATAGCCTCGGCACACTGATCTGGAGTATTTTGAACTAGGAAATCTTTTTCCAGTTTCACTTTGGTCTTCCCTCA
>NC_024319.1:14897182-14926326 GCF_000523025.1 Cynoglossus semilaevis | reverse complement strand
TACCTGTAGGTTTGAAGTTGTCTGGCTCATTCAGATCGCCAACATACACCGGTTCGTTACCCAACGTACTCAAAAAAATTCTTTGCACAAACACCTGTGCCCAAAAAAGAAACAAGTCTCTTTGTCTTTCTTCAAATGCCGTTCTGCTGTCATCACATTTATGGCTGGAGCTACGGACAAGGCTGAACGACGTGTGTGTGGGTATGTGTGTGTGTCTCGAGAGTGAGACCGAGTACAGCTGCGGCATGGGCCGACTGATAGAGATTAGAGATGGTGAAATACTGTCTATCATCAAGTAGGTCTGTGGTGGGCCGCCACATTCTCTACAATTAATGGGAGACACTGTGTGGTCTACATTTACCTTCATTTGTAGACTAGTCCACTACTGCACTCTATGAAGCTTCATGTTGTGCTGTTTTTGTTTTCATTTGGTTTGTTGTCAACTTCTACAGTTGTGCCGTCGTGTGTTGTTTATGGCAGCTGGTGTTATTTTCCATTGTCCTGAGCGTTCTTTGAAGTAAAATATTTTGTTGTTGTGGATGTTTTTCCTGCAAAAAACAGAAACTGGAAGGCAGGAATGAGGTCACCTTGACACTTCTTTTATTTGTGACGCTTTAAAGACTAAATCACTGCATGATTCATTGAAAAAAAAAAAAAAAAGTTGACTGCACCGTGCACTGGTTTTGTTCGGCAGTCAGTCAACAGCTGATTGTGACCAGTCACTCACTGACCACCTGCCAGTCATGCACTCATGCTGTGTGGTGGTGAGGAGCACGCTCCATTGCGGTCTTCCTAAATCGTGGTTGGGCTTCCCTTGACTGACAAAACATGTCGTCTTGGCCGGCAGTCATGCACCACTCAACCACAGGGAGTGTGTATCTGTGTGTGTGTGTGTGTGCGCACTCATGTCAGTGGCGAGATTGGTCCATTTCCAGTTACTGTTGCTTTCCACTGCAAAGCCGTTCATTAGTGTTACGTTCTGTAATTTGTTTGGAAATTCCTTTAACCTTAAATCTTTCAAATATGCTTTGTAATAGTGTCAATTAAACATATTAATTAAATTAATCAATGCAGTAAATTAATTATGTCTCTGGAGCCAGTGAGTGTGTAATAAACATAACACGCACCCTTCTTTATAACAGCATAAAGTATGCCGATTCCCTGCACAAGTTTATTTTGTGATCAGAAGTCGGACACTGGCATCGTCTCAGCTTCAGACATAATATTAGCTGGTGGCAGAGAGAAGCTTCACCATTGACAAATACAGAGGTTTACATGCAAAGAATAAGAAAAGGGATGGGATGTCTGTTTTAGTTTGCTATTGGCACTTCAGCTTTTACTATCCTTTCTCATTTAAATTCATTTTAATAACTTAAATGGCTGTCAAAAGTGCAGACTGGACTTCTTCAGTCAGACCTTCGTCCTTAGTGAACTTTATATTTTCACAAGCCAGACTTCTCTGTCTGTTAGCTGCTAGCTGAGATGGCTCGTAGTCCAATGTAAGGATGTCAGTTGGTCAAAAGATTAGAAACAGCTCTGTTTCCTTCTGGGAAATCTAAAGAACCAACTACCATGTTTTGCGGGTAAAAACTGTCTCAACTCTGTATCTTAACAAGCATCAGCTGTGGTGATGCTGCAGCTGTTAACAAAAGAATTTACACAGAACACGAAAAGACGAACCACGCAGTTCCTGACGTGTTGGTCACCCGTGATCTTTGAGCGTGGGTCTGTACATGTCTACCTGAAAATTGACGAAATCCATTTCACAGTATTCCAGTGGGTTGGCTGTGTGTGGGAGTGAAAGAGAGAGAATGAAAGAGAGAGAGAGAGAGTGTGTGTGTGAGTGAGTGAGTGTATGGGGGTGTGACCCATTCCGAAGTTCCCCCATTTCTCATAGTGAAATTACAACAACATGTCTACTCCACCCACCACTGCCAAGCAGGCAAGAACAAGGGTTAAAGGTTAGAGAGGGGTTTTTCAATAACACCCCCTGGAAACTCACACACAGTGTGTGTGTACACCATTATCCCTTTTACTTTCAAAAATGCACTTTAGTTATTCTAGATAGATGTCACTAAAACAGGTCTGTTGAAAGGCCTATTTGTAGGCCTTTGACATCACATAATAAGGGCTGCAGCTAATGACTCTTTTTTAATCGGCAAATATTTTGATAATCATCAACTTCATAGTTGATGATTATCAAAATATGTATTGCGAGTTAAAAGACTAATTTGATAATTAATCCCAATAATTACTCAGCGGTTCTATTCACTCAGCTGCTGAGGTGTTTTTTTGTTGTGTTTTGTTCTAGGTTAATAAAAGATGCTAAAGTAAAATATTCTTTAATCTTTCATGAGTTTGCAGTAGCAAACAAGGCAGGGTCACAAGGTCAAGGACAATGTAAAGGCAGCTTTACCCTAAAGTAGTTTCAGTAAAAATTATTAAAGTAACTAGGTTACCAAAATAATATGAATATATGAATATATCAATTGTGCATTAGGAAGCACAACAGTACTCCAATACTATTATATTATAGCTGTGCTCCAGCACTTTAAAGCACATTTGCCGTCTGTGGTTAATGTAACAAGAATTTGAATGTGAAGTAAAGCGTAACTTTGGCTGTCAAAGATTTTTTTTAATGTAAAAGACAAGTTAATTTTAGTTAGATCAGCTCACCAGTTTATTCTGCTCCATTTTCAACATCTTTCCCCTTTTCTTTCTGTTGAATCACACACTCAGTAAATTTCCAAACTGCTCATTGACTTAGTCCTTAGTTACGAGGAATTTGTTCCAGTACAGGTTAGTTGTAGCTGGTTTCAATTTTTGTCTTCAAGCCTGTGGATCAGTGGTTTTGGTGAATGAGGCCAATGTACCGTAGCAGTACAAACTGTACAAACTTCTCCATCTCCACACCTAAACAGACTAAACTCACTGAACACTTCAATCGCAAAGGCTTAATTACAATTAACACTGTTTCATAGGATTGTTAGCACAAGGTTAACGTGAAACGTAAAAACACAACTAATATACTGTACATACACGTCTGTGGGTAAAGTAACCTGTTGTCTGTGTAGCAGTTTATGGTTCCAGTCACAGTTTATTTGTTATTCATCAGCACAGCGTCAGTTTTGTAAATTATCACCGTCTTAAGCTCCAGGTTGTACAGAAAAATGATAGTTTAAGATGAAGCTGATGAATGACATGAATGATTGGCTACGGTAATACCAATGTTACATCACTTTATGGTGGGTTTCTCAACTTGGAGTAATGCAGTCTTCCTCGGTCACCTCTGGAGCTACAACCATGTCATTATTTATTTATTTATTTTATTGGCTTTTGTTAAAATGTAAACATTTTATTTATATACTATATATATAAAAACACACCTTATTAATTGCAAATTATGTCATTTTTTTTCTCTCCTAGTCGCAGCTTGCAGTGTAACTGCTACACTTGGGCCAAACTAATCTGTATGCTACATGTAGCAGTCAAAGCTATCCTTTAGCAAGTGCAGTACTGTATTTATAAATAATGCTGTATTCAATACTAATCATGGAAATGTCAACAGTGTTGTTGGGGTGCAGTCCAGAATCACATCAGACACAAATGCAGCATTATACACTGTCACAGAGTAGGTATAGATACTGTACAAAGAGATTTTAACATATACAGTATATATGTGTGTACCCTCTAGACCTCATTATTAGTACTGCACTGTACTGCACTTCAGTAAGTAGCCCTCCTCTTGAATCTTGCACCAGAATCTCAGAGAGCGTGCATTTGTCCAATTTGCAGAGGAACTTTGGAGCAGGTTTCCTCCACAGTCTCACTCTCATCAGTTTCTTGCACGTTGCTGTTTGTCAGTCAAGCAGCAGGTGTGAGGTGGAGCCGCTTTTCAGACCGACAGTTGATGATCTGCTTCAACCGTCTTCCTGATATTACGTGGAGCCGAAATGTCACGAAGGCGTTGGGCAAATGAGGACAGCGCGTGTGTGTGTTTGCCTGGGCATGGGTGTGTGTGTGAATGTGACACTTGAGGTCAAATGCATTTGACAGGAAAAGGCCCATTTGTGTTCATATTCTACTCATAACACAGTTGTAGGAAATGCACGGTGAAACAGTGAAGTGCCATTTGTTTGCTAATTGAATTGGTCTATCTTTGAACCCAGCTGCAGTGAAAACAGCTGTGTCAGCAGTTATTGTATGAGAGCAGTGTCTCAGATCCAAACACCTCGTGTCACCTTCAGTGTTAGTGGAGGAAACGTGATGTTGAGACAGAAGGCCTACACACAGGGCAGAGGGTTACGAGACCTGGTTCATTCTAGTAAAAAAAAAACTGAAATGTTAACTAATAATAATTTGACAGCATTTAGTTTTGGAAATATATTTTATGTTTCATATTATATATTTCAAGTTGGTACAGTTAACCAAAAACAGCAAGAAAAACTTCTTTCTTTCGTGAAATAATACATATAAATTTCACTAGGCGATGGAAAGAACAAATTAACTTTTTAAATTGGTTTTACAAAAACATTATTTTGAAAGTGACTAAACCTCATACATATGTCTGTGCAGGACAGGGTTAGGTTTCAGTCCAGATCTGTGTCCTGATCCCTGACCCTGACCCTGTGATGGACACCATGGTGAAATCTGTGGTCAGAGTTTTAGTTGTGTTTCAAACCTGTCTGCCTTCTCTCTCTCTGCAAAAATGTTGGCTTTCTTTTAGCTGTGGCTGAGCCTGAATTGATATGTTTGGGCTAATTGTTAGCAGCTAGCCTAGTTTCAGAATTTGACTTTTTCTCGGGGGTCTTCATCAATACACTTATGTTGTTTTCTAAATCTACTCTGTATTTTCCCTTTTTTTGATTATTAACCCTAAAGCACTAACATTATTGTAAGATATTAGAACAGTGGCCGTCACGGTCACGGTCACATGGTTTGGAGTCATTTAGCGTATTTCTGTTTAAAGTTGAAAATTCCTCCAGTTTAAACTGATGAAAGGAGAGTTCTCACGGTGTGCAAGTCCGTGACAGTTTCAATTCCCCGCAACAAAAAAATAAAAATACTCTTTTTTTTTTTTGTCTGTGCGTAACTTGAAAAAGCCTGATCTAGTGCAGGACGTTTGAGGTTTAAGCTTTGAGTCATAATCGATGCATGTTTTGCACTCACTTCAAAAAAAGAAAAGAAAAATCACACCAGGACCAAAGTGACACCAACAGGTGAAATCAAGCAATTACATTTGTAAAAACAAAGACTGCACATATATAAAAAAAGAAAAAACCAAAACCTGCTGTCTCTATGTAACGGCTGATTTGTGGTCGAGCCACTGGATCTGAGTCGGCCATCGGGCCTGAGAGAGTAAAAAGGAGAGTGTGAAACTGCCAACTGTCAGAGCGAGAGTTTAAAATTCAAATGCTCTTAACGATGAACGCCTAAATATTCAACTGTCACTTCATAACCCAAAACACACACACACACACACAGAGACGCACACTTTCTCTCCTCACTCTCACTCAGCCACCACACCCGTGGTAACACTGTCACCTCTGATGTGGTCTGCCTCACCTCATTTTTTCCTCTCCACATTTCTTTTAACTCTTTTTCTTCCCTCTCTCTCTCTCCCTCTTCCTTTCTCTCTCTCTATCTTATATTTTACTGAGTTTCATCTTTCTCCTTCTTTCTCTTCCCTGTGTGAACACACTCTCTACTTCCCTTTTTTCCAATCTCTGTTTCATCCTCACACCATCTTCATCTTCATTCTGAACCTCTGTCTTTGAATTAAGTCTGCGTGCATCCAGCCTTCAACCAGGTTTAAACCAGTTGGACTAGTACAGACTCGTCTAACTCTCTGGTCATGGTGGCTCAAGATCACGAACCCCCTTCACTTTTTCTACTGTTGTGAACAAACGCTACAAGTTTCTGCTCGTTCATGTGAAGAAACAGCTGTTTACATCACCCATGTCCAGAGTCCAGCCTGTGGGCCAATCAGTTTCACTCACTTTTAAGATACAGGTACCTTTTGTTAAAACATTTTAATGGAAGTTTTTCTTCACATTTGTAGTCCATTTGGTAATTACAGTATTGTCAAACTAGTTTGTTGTCTGACTTTTCTTACTTTTATTTTTCGTTGCTAGGGGTTATCTTCACATATCTGTTGGCTATACAGTATGTTTTGCACTATCCCTTTAACGTTTATCTTTTTTCTGTAATAAAATATTTCTCTATAATTTTGGTTTATATTTTCCGTACATTTGACAGTTTTGTCTGACTTCTATAATTTCGGGGCAACAGTTAGAAAATGTGAAATAAGACGAGAAAAAAAAGTTCCAAACTGAGTGACTGACTGAGTTGTACTACTGTATTGTAAAAAGGGGTTGGTTGTGTATTTAATCAATGTTTTCTTATACCTCTGATTTGTGTCCTTGGTTCTCTTAACGTTCCTGCCTTGAAAAGCTTGTTGAAACAAATAAATGACATGAACTTCTTTAGTTGGAAGTAAGATTTGTTGACAAGTGTCTCGCATCAGCAAGATACAGTTATTTGGAGTTTACACAGGCTCCTGTTTACGAAGAAAATTAAGAATAGGTGGCCATGTGTATTCACACCAGCTGTAATTGATTAACATCTCCCCTCCACCAACTGTCTTTTCATCGTTGTCTCCAGGTGAACAGAAACTCTACCAGGTGGTGATCCATGGCATCGAGCCACTGTTGGAGACTCCAGTGCAGTGGCTGAGTGAACACCTCAGCCACCCTGACAATTTCCTGCACATCTGCATCATCCCTGTCCCCACTGAGTGAGGAGACGGCTGCTCATCACCCTGACTGTTGGTGTGAAAACACAACGTAGCAGGCAGCGTGAATGTCCCAGGAAACTGTTGAGGCCAAATAGTGGAAACTCCGAATTAACAGACTGTCAACTGAGACCAGAATGGGGGATAAAATAAAGGAGGTGAAGGAGGTCTATCGCTGACCTCCTTCTCCACCCTGTCTATTTCTATTTCTACTCCAACCGCCACTAGGGATGAGGAGAGTCTCTTTGTGTCTTCTTTAAACAAGGAGACATCACCACCACTCTTTACCGGGAACGTACACCTCCACTGGAGCAGGAGGCGTTAACATCTGAGCTAGTTTCTCTCCATCCTGGCGCTCACGTGTCTCAGACTGATCCGAGAGAAAGACTGTCCTGTTGACGTGGAGACAGGTTCCTGTGGGGATCAGATCAGCGCGTCCTGTCCTGCTGATGCTGCCTTAGTTACCACGCTTATCATTCTGTTTTGTCAAAGTTTACATTAGAACCTGAGGGGGCTCCGTTTAGTTAGACTTCATTAATAACTGAATAACATTTTTGGGCTTGTTTACAGAAAAAGTCGGGGGTTTGTTTGGATTAAAATCCATCACTGAATATGATCAACAGATTTTTTGTTTTGTTTTTGCAACTAACAGAATGTGCCGCTATCTGGTACTGTTCATGCATTTGTTTTTCCTCTGTTCTTCTGAGCTTGTAAAAAAAAACCAGTTTCATACAACTTCTTAATTTCATAGTTTAAATAAAGAGAAAATGTCACTAAGTGTTTATTTGGTCTCTAAAGTCGGATCATTGGAAGTGGTTTTAAATCAGGCCTTTTGAACCGTCTAATCACAGTCAAAAATAATATGATTTCACGCCACTGTTGTACATTTCAATCAATACTTCAACCACAGAACACTGGAAATCCAAGTCTGCAGTAAAACTTTGTAAGTTCAGCTGAAGCGTCAGCTAACCTCCTCCCTTTAACACACATTGTTAGAACTATACACTATAACATGGGGACTAAAAATGTTGTACGGAATGTAGAGCAATAAAAAACCTGACGAACGCTGTCATTTTTTTGTTCATCAAAGAGAGCTGACATTCCAAGAAAATGCAGTTAGTGAATTAAAGACTTCTAAAGTTTTTACTTTGTTGACAAAGTTCTTGCAGAGAAAAGCAAATAAGTGATAAAAACCTAGTATTTGATTGATTTTATATAAGTGTTCAAGGACGTCAGCTGCACTTGTTACACATTTTCTTAGAAGAGCATTTAAATATTGTAATGGATCTTCGGTGAGGGAGGGATAAAAACCCGACGTGTGTTTTTAATCACAGGTGTCGATTTCTCTTCATAGCAACGACACACTGAAGCTGTTTTACTGTCTGCTTTTGTCACATTTGGCTCCAGACTCCCCGACTGCTGCCAGATTTAAATGAGCATCTGGCTTTACTTCATTTTAAGGAACTGAGTTTATGTCTAATGAGACATCATTGAACAGTGAGTCTGCAGGCAGTTCTGTGACATGGTTTTCCATAAAAAGCTTCTAATTTTTTTCATGTTTGTGTAAGAAAAAGTTAATGAGTCTGGACTGAATTTAACCTCAAAACGAATCACCTTCAGACTGAAACAAGTTTGAACATGGGCTTCTACTGTACAAACATCAACTGAAGGTTTTTTTTATAAATAAAAATAGTTAAATAACAAAAATAAATAACTAAATTAGCTGATGAATTATGGAAGACTCACCATAAAACAGTAATGTTTGACCAAAGACAAAAACAAAGGAAGCCAGCATTTAGCTTTGACAAAAAAGGTTTTGCTAAACGCTAGCTTATTTATAGCATAAATGACATTCGATCATCTTCGATCAGCATTCATCATCAACTGTTTTCATGGCTGACATGAAACACTGACATGTAAAGAAATCGTCCACTTAATCTGAATGCGGTCAAACTATCAACAAATATTAAGTGATGTGACCTGTCGCCATGGTTACGGTCCAGACACAGTCATAATGAGAGTTTGATTATTACAGGAGTGGGGAAGAGTCTACAGTCAGATTAAATTATTATAAGCAGGAGTAGGATTTCAACATTTGATAACTTGGGTCTAAGATTACAATCTGAATGTCTTACAAGGAGCACACACACAATTAGACAAAGACATCATTACCAGTGCAGCCCTGCTAATAATTTACCCCCATTTCATTCCATCTAAACATCTCATTGACCCCCTTCTAATAATAAAACACACGCGCACACACACACACACACACACTGTGTACAGTAACAGGCTGTGATGGCGGCTCGGGAAATCCCATAAAAGTGTGACGACATGTTGAGACAGACTCCTCATCACTGTGTCTAGAGCTGCGGATCGTAGGCATGAACACATGCATCTCACACACACACACACTTACAAACAAACATATACCCTACCCCACGCCAAGGTCCTGGTGTTGACTCAACACCATAAACCCCTCCCCGTCCCACAATGCTCGGCGGCAGCAGGGGCAAAAACACGGTGCCAAAAGCCAACTTGATGACATGATGTGTGACATCACTCTCATAATGCACACACACACACACTTTTTGAGTTAGAAGATGACAAAAGACGGGAAGAATTCCAGTGATGTTTACTTTAAACACACACACACACACACACACACACACACACACCTGTGGGGGCCCATAAATGATCATTATTTACACACCTAGAAAGAACCCTCACATTTCACACCTTTAACTCGAATTCCTTGAATCCCAGTTTTCTCACATTCTCACACACACACGCACTTACTCACGCACACACCCACACCCACACTCACACAGACACACACACACAGTCAGAGTGACTGGGCAGCCCGAGGCCTGTCTGACAGGACAGTTTAGTGGTCTCATTAGCAGTGCGTGGAATGCCAACAGATAATTAACCAGGAGAGATGAAGAGAGAGAGGAAGGACGAGTGCCAGCCGTAAAACACACGACACAGACGGGGATTCAGTGAAATCACCACACAGGAAGGAAACGCTCTTCATTCTTCTTCTCTTCTTTCTTTTGAAGCAGCACAGACGCTTTCATTCGCCTCATTTTGATTTTCATTGGTCCAGGTGAAGACAGTGACAATGGCCCGCTGTTGACAATATTTGGTTGGCCGCGTGTCAGGACTTAAGGTGAGTCATCCTCCAACCTGAAAGTCAGAGGTTTGATGCCAGGCAACCTGAGTTAAACCTGTGTGACGTTGATGAAAGGTGTTTCAATTCACGGTTTATCCATCAGAAATTGTCTTTACTAAAGTTTGGTCACAGCATTGGTGGCGGTGCACAGCACCACAAACAGAGGGAGCTCTTAATTTTTGTTTTTACATTTTACAAAGGTAATGTGTCTTTACATGTCTTTATTGTGTGAAATAAATACTCCAAACCGCGACATTTTTTTTATCTCGCACACCACCTAGTGGCAGCTCGCACATCCCCAGGGTACACCAGAGTTTGGGAAACTCTGCTCGAGGTGTTTTGAGAAACTAAAAGCTTTTTCTCGATACTGTGTGCAATAAAACAACATGCATGTGGTGTATATGATAATCATAGTGTAAAGAAAAGAACTGAAACATGAATCATTTCTTTACCAGCGGTTTGTTATTAGTGTCTGTTTCTGCACGGGCTGCACTGCCTTAGGACGACAGTGAAACACATGGGAATCAATGGAACCGTGTGTAAACGGCCAAAAAGTATTTATGAACATTCTTATAAATTCCTGGTTGTTTGTTTTGTCCATTGATGGTAAACTATCTGTCTGCTGGTGAAAAACTTTTCCCGGTTAACTGATGTCCGACCGATTCCCCGAAACACACGCGCATGCACGCACACACACTTTTACCATCAACTCAGACCGCAAACCGGGGCCTCTAAGTCAGACCCCTACTGTTCCCACTTGCTTCTATGAGACCAAAGTCTCAGAGACACACACAGAAACACACACTCCTTTGGGGGCACACTGCTGGGACGTGTCTCAGAGCTCAGATCAAGAAGATTAACAGATGAGAGCGATTAGTGATGAAGAGGAAGTCATGAATGTGCTGCCCCCCCCCTCCTCCCAAACGGCGACACATTTACAAACACGGTTTGGGACAGTGTATCTGTGCATGTGTGTGAGGAGCAGAGATAATACAGAGGGGGATGAAAGGACGACTGAAGAGAGAGTCAGTGAGGGTTAATGAGTGTGTGTGTTCACTCCTCTGACTGTACCACTGTGTCTAGACTCAGAGGAGAACACACACACACACACACACACACACAGAGAGCTCAAAGATTATATTAAAACAGTGTTTTCAACCTTGGGCTCCCAACACAGGGTCACCTGAAATGTCCAGTAATTGATTAAAAAAATGACATGTAACATTTTTTTTTTCTTCAGTTAAAATTATAATTAAAACACCTCACAATCTTAAACAACTGTATTCTTTCCCTTTCATGAATGTACATCTTGGAATATATAAAAATATCTGAGTTGACGCATCTTGATTGACAGCTGCGATCACATGACTGCACAACTGATAGTTTCTAAAATGTCTCTGGAGTCGCTGGAAATTTTGGGACATCAAAATGAAGAAACAAGCCAAAAAAGATGGGTTTCTCAACCTTGGGGCCGTTGGCCCATGTGGGATCACCTGGAATTCAAATGTGGTGCCCTAAAATGTCAAATAAATGAATAAACATTTTTTTTCAACAAGAAAATATCAATCATATTCAAATAAAATGCAGCATTTAAACATATGTCATGTCATGTCAAAATGTGGTTAGAAATCATTGGGATCCACTGTAATAAGCAGGTGTTAATGTTACAGTGTATAAATAATGCTAAATAATAAATAAACACTTACAATTCATGTTTCCCACTGTTTGTCGTATTTTTAGGCTTTTGGTTTTGGAGAAACTTCCAGGTTATATTCATCAACGTTAGGTGACTAAATCTGAACCTGATGGTTTCTAAAAGTTTGGACACAGTCAAATAGTCCCGTGAACGTTGCGTTAACTCAACTCTGACAGTTTGATGTTATCTTTCTGAAAGTCACTAATAAACACGACCAGTCATTTCAGTAGCGCAGCCCTGCTGATGGAGAGCTGACATTTCTATAATGTCAGACCCACTTTCACGTCACATCTTACTGCTCAGTGTTTTCAGCCACTAAGAAATTAGCACAAAAATCTGAGCGACCTCTAAATAGGTCAAGCTCCATCCGTTAAAACAAACAAACAAACAAAAAGGTTTTCCCCCACGATTCTAACGATATTCCAATCACCGTGATACAAACACATCTGTGGTACTGTTTCAGAGGATGAGGGAGTAAAGGAGTAGCATCTCTCTCTAACCTTCTGTCTCAGTATCTGATGACACTCAGATGACACACTCAAATGTCTGTTGTCTCCACTTTGGTCTCGTTGTTTTCATTTTCAAGCAAACGAGTCCAGCCCAGTCCTCGATCTCTTTGTCTTCCCTCTTATACTATCAAAGGCAACTTCCCCCTTGCAGAAAAAGCCCTAAAAACCACACTCCCTGTTGCTCTCTCACACACACACACACACACACACACTTGGCTAAAGATGCATAGAAATGTAAGAACCTCAGATTTGTGGATTCAGGCCTCAGTCCAGATTCCAATTCTCAGGGTGCGTTCACACTAACATTAGTCCAACAGAATGTATTTCTGTTTTTTCCTCTAAATCCTCAATTTCCTCAGTTCTGTTAATGATACATTTCCACGTGAAATAATTTTAAATGATCACTTCCGAACCATATACTGCATATTTATGAGAAACATCTAGTAAGTAGTATGCTTATCATTTCCGCATGCACATGAATCCAGATTAAAGAAATCTGGTTTCAAAATAGAATCCTCTTTCTAGCTTCAAGAAAGTTAGTGTGTTGACGCAGACAGGATGTGTAAAGCTTAGCATGTAGAGGCTTTACTGTCTCGTCTTGGAGTGCATTAGTTTGTGGGTCAGTGTTGATGTTGTGTTGTTTGTTGTTTTGAGTTTTAGTGGAACATAGAGAGATGTGTCAAATTGCCCAGTTTAATTAGTCGATAGCACAGACGACAAGGCTGGGTTTCATCATTTTAGCTTGCTTGCTAACAGCAGAAAACACAATGACACCTCTTCAACTGGAGATCAGGGATGGCATTTTTATCTCACTGTAGGCGATCATGTGACTGTCGTGACTCTAAGGGTCAAATGTTGTTTGGTCCACGCCCTCTATGTGTCTATGCCTGTACTATTATTCCAATTATCTCATGAACATATTTTTAATTTTTTAAATACTGTACATTCCAAGGTTAAAAAATATATATATTTCAAACCCTGATGTTGGGCCATACGAGAAAAAACAAACAAGAAATTCAGGGTCCACATAGTATCTTGAACATGTAATGACTGGTCTGTAAAAGGCTGCATTATACTGTATGGATATTCAAACAGAGTACATAAAAATAAACTTCAGTTTGACTTCAGCTAGTACTTCATTCACTCATTGTTCAGCTGGTCTTTGTCCGACACTCATAACAGACATAACACGTCTACTGGGGCAGACATCCTCGGCGTCGTGGGTGAACATCTTTCACCCACGTGTTTACAGTCAGCAGAATTTCCAGGGTAAATTGAAATGTTTCACTCCAAAAGTCCCTGCAGGCCGACCTGGTCGGGTTGTTGGAACTCATGATATCACCCATTAAAGTGTGGATTTCCCATTTCTACCATTAACAACCCCCCACCCCCCGTCCCCCATAACTCCTGACACTTCCTCCATGACTCCTTCATGTGTTCCCGTCAACATATAAAACATCTCCTCTCTAACGTGGAGATGGCCACCAGCAGCAGCACTGATGCTGAAAACATGTGCACGGCCGCAAGAAGCAACGGTGGCCGCTGTGGTTTGAAGATGAAGAAAAGAAGAAGAGGAGGAGGAAGAGGAGGAGGCTACACATGTGTTGAGGAGTCAGGACAGAGCAGCGATGATGGAGGCTCACAGCTGAATCACCGCCGACTCATGCGTGTCAGACCAAAGCAGATCATTAACAGGCGCTGGTGTTTTTGGGACTAATAAGTATATAAGAAATATATAGGATTACTAAGAGTCACAGGGATGTTGATGACAGGGGGTGAGTCAGCTGACGACCTTCGTCATCCCTCACATCACGTTGTCTTCTTCTCTGTCTTCGTCCATCTGATGATCTGGACATTACATTTACAACAAAGTCCCAGGAGAACTCCAAAACTTCGGCCAAAACTTTTCATTTCAATTCAGACAAGACTCAGTGATCACTTCATTCCAAAGCTGAAAATTGAAAAACAAAGACAGTTTTCTTTTACAGTGAATTTTCTTGACTACTAATTTCCTTTTGTTTTCATTTACATGACATAGTTCAGGGGTGTCAAACTCATTTTCAACAAGGGCCACATCAATACAGTTCCCCTTGAAGAGCCGGTTGTAAATGGAAGACTGTTTAGATCAAGGGTCGACAACCATTTCTCAGGTTAAGAAATTCTGCTGCATGGATTTTACTAAATGCTTTTTAAGCCCCCGTGGGCCACACAAAATGGCTTGGCGGGCCGCATTTGGCCCCTGGGCCTTGCGTTTGACACATATGACATAGTTTAACCAAATCACAGTATTGACAGGAAATAAATGTGGCCTTAGTCAAGCTGTACCACGACTTTAATATTTTTTAGGAAAGTGAAGTTACCAAGTAACAAAAATAGGGCTTCACTTATTAATACATGTGGACTACTATCATGATACACACACACACACACACACTGCAGCAGCTGTCACACCATGTCATCTGGCCGAGGCTTCAGCTTCAGGTCAGACTCTTCAGACCAGAGACTCTGAGTGCAGGGCAGTAAATAAGTCAACAGCTGACAAGATGACTGACACGATTGTCAAACAGGTTTTACAAGCCACCGTTAGGCTAGAACCCAACACGACAATTTTGTTAGGATTTGAGTTCAACTTTCCCATAATTTTCTTGACATTTTTCCATATTAATAATTCCATCAATTGATTTAGTCACAAATAACAAACAGGTGTCAAACACACACGTCCACCTGCTGTTATTTGACTTTCAGTTCCAGCGATAAACAGGAAAAAACATTTGTCATATTTAGGAACGACCATGATTAATCATGATTAATTAATAATTGATTATGACCTTGATTAATCTTGATTCAACTTTTTGACAGCACTTCCTAAAACCAGTCCAAATGACCACATCTGGTCTTTTCAGAGTTACATCAACAGTAAACAGCTTGTGTTTAATTACTGCTTTGTTTACATTTTTCTTAATCTCCCAAAGGCAAAATAATCCAATCTCCTTTAATCTAAACATCACTCTTGTTGTCACCGGGTTTTTTTTACAGTGAACTCCGCGTGCTTCAGAGTGGACAACAAAAGCTCTTGATACTCAGTGAATAAATCAGTAAAACATTTATTGGACCACAGGGGAAATTCATCAAAGCACATCAACAGCCGTACACGACAACGTGGCAGGAAAACAACGCGAAAAGCAAACAAAGAAGCATTTAAGAAAACGTCATTAAAGACGTCATTAAGAGAAATCCAAGTATGTGAAGCCATAAATTACAGCCTGTGGAGACGTCTAATGTAGTGTGGGACTGAGGACAAAAGACTTCCTTTGTCCTCTTTTATGCATTTCATACCTTTAGCCCCCGATCAAAAAGTTCTCAGAAAAATCTGAAGAACACTCAGTGGAGTTGTTTATGTCTTTACATTCTGTTTGCCATCATTTTCAAACAGGAAACTGAAACGACTTAAAAAAAAAAAAAAGGTTTGACTTTGACACTAAAGTCCACAGAAAAAACACAAAGGTTTTTTATCGGTGGCTGCTTCATGAGCAGTTTCAGTTCAGATTGTTGTTGGGAGAACGACAACATATCCGTCATATCTGTACAGGAGGCCGTTTCCAGCCAGGAAACAAATATTACGGGTTTAGATTTTAACATAAAACATACAAGTGCTTCAACAACTCATTAAACATGGACGTCATTTAGTTTGACTTTTGTGTTAGTTTCAGTAAATACTCTGAAACTAAACACCACAAAATGACTGGATGGAAATTGTCAGAAATTCACTTTTTTAACAGCTGGGGCAACATAAATCATTAACTTTTTTAAAAATATTTTTTGTTGTCATCTGTTTTAACGTATGTAATTGATGAGATTAAACGTTAATCTGTGTTCAGCTTCACCTCCGTCCTCACAGAGGACACGGATCATCATCTGAAGCTTTGCTTTCCTGGTTTGCATCATCGTCTGAACTGAGATGACACAAACAGGAGTGTGTGTGCGTGGATGGAATTGTTACATTGTTCATGCGTGAATGTGTGTGTGTGTGTGTGTGTGTGTTTGTGTGTGTTTTCGTCCTCAGAGTGTGTACGTTTGGCTTGGTTTTTTTATGAGCCACATGCTACAGAGCAGTTTATGAACTAATCTATACGTACACACGTACACTTCGTGGCCTATATATATATATATATATATATATTTGTATGATGTGGTAAACTTCACGGCTCCGCAGCCATATAATGTGGCTGATGCTCTTATGTTTCACACCTGATGATTTCCTTATTACAAACATCATACAGCCACGAGGACTGTAACCATGGCAACGCCAAAACACAGACAACCTAGTACACTTTCCATACGGGGGATGGAACTGAACACACAAAAGGACACAGTCTGTGCAAGCAGCTCACTGTCTGGTGAGGTTGAGGGACTGACTCAACCTCAGCACGTAGAAAAAGCTGAATTAATTAATGTTCAATAATCAACCGTAATAATTATAATTATTGAAGGAGAATCAGAATACTGGTCAGAACTGCTCATTTTCACACACACTGATGAGACAACATGCGTTTAACCAATCAGTAGGGTTAGGGTTAGCTCTAGTAGTGAGTACTACAGGAGCCGAGTACTACTTTGGAATATGAAGTTAAGAGCCACATTCAAAAGACATCTGTCCTCGGGAATGTTTCTGTCTTCATCCAGGAAGATTTGTTTTAATTTTTGGGAAAAAATGGTCAGGCCTTGTTCTTAAGAATTACAAAAAGAACAACATTAGTCAGAGGCCTGCGTGTAGTCCAAATATGTCTACTATTGAAAATATGCACAGCATTGAGTCAAAATCTATTTGTTGACCAACACCCAACGCCTCAGCAGTAGACACTAGGCATGATGGGTAATCACTTCAACCAGCCGTGCGATGCTCAATGGCTGTGCAGCAGGGAAGATGTGGAACCATGGAGAAGTTTCCGAGTCTAACATTCCCAGGTGGGGGCCCTCCGTTGGCAGGACAGTCTGGGGTTAATGTTTCTCACATAAAACTGAAGTCTGATCTGACTTTCCACAGTCACAAATACATGTTCCATACTTCCGAAGTTTAGTCACAGTGGTCACTGAGGCACCAACGTCCTCAGGATTTAGTCTTCTGGGAGCGTTTGTCCTTAAGAAGCAGATATTTCTGTCCAGCCTGAACTTACCAACAGACGAATGCTGCAATAGATGGCGCCACGCTGCTAACTCGGCTAAAAATACAACGTTCCCCAAAGGAAAAATGGCTACAGATAAAAGCTTTTTTCTGACAAAGGCTAAAGTGGGGAAAAACAGACACGTCCAACGTCTTCATTCTCCCCAGTAAAGACGAAGAGTAAAAGCATGAGCTGAGGACAGAAAGCTGTTTTTTTTTGGTGACAGGCAGTGTCAGGATTTACGATAAATGTGGTCTTAATTTGGAGAAACATTTGGTTCCTAACTGGCTCCGTTTGCCATCCTGCTCTCATTTGTTTATAATATTCTTCCCGAAGTCGTGCAGTCAACGTGATAACGACATGTTGATGTTTGATGGGCCAACTCTCCCGTCTTTTAAAAGTTTTACAGCCTAGTCCGACTCTTTGTCGATCAAAACCAGCGACACTGTCCAACGCCAACATAAGCAGCTGTGAGTTTCTGTCGGGAAGGAAAAGTGAATTTCAGGGAAGTTGGCTGAGGCTGGTGGGAGAGTAGGAGGGGGACAAATATGAATCACCATGAGCTATGCTATGACCAGTGACCTGTGCTGCGTCTGACGTCTGCGTCATGGCGATCTGTTGCCATGTCTTACGGTAAAAAGTGCAGCTGAGGACGTAATACGGTTTCTGAAAAAAAGGTCTTCGTTGGCATCGCTCTGGAATGTATCTCAGAGAAGAGGTAGAGTGTGTGTGTGTGCATGCGTGCAGATCAAATCTTCTGAGAACATGAAGGATGATTGAGCAGATAGACCTGGAAATTAGTTTGTTTTTGTTTGATTTGGATGTAGGCCAGCGTGTGTGTGTGTGTGTGTGTGTGTCATGGTCTTTATTTGTATCTGTGCAGTGAAGTGCATTTCCTGCTGTTTACGTGTGTTTACGAATTTCCTAATCAGTGTGTATGTGACGTTTGTGTGGGCGTCAACGTGTGTGTGCTTGGGTCTGAGCGTGAATGACGTGATCTTCCTCCGACTGCGTTTACGTGGACTCTTCAATTGCAGCTTCACAGTCCAAACATCTTCATTAGAAAATATTTGTTGCCCGTTTGTGAAATAATGGCGTAAAAATATCCGGCTAATTTGTCACTCAGTTGTGGAAACATCTCACTGACCACAGGCATCAAAAATCCAAAATCCAAGGATCTCGACAAAGTGATTCAGTGAGAGCCATCAGGTTTTCATCAGTCTAATGTGATTGGTCCAATATATCCAATCAAAACTACCTGCTCAAACAGTGGATTGTACTGGTCGCATTAATCTCATTTTGAATGAACTAAAACACTGCAGAATGGTGGAAAACGGTGTTCAACATCCTAACACTGAAGCAGTTAAATTTAAATTTCTGCAAGGTCAGAGGTCACAGACCTTTCACCGTGACCATCAGTTATATGAAACAACACAATTGACAGAGAAAAACAAGCATAAATGTATGAAAACTAACATCCACCACCAATGAAGCGGTGCCATCGCCACGGTAATGGGAAACAGTGACACCTAGAGTGTGAAACGTTTTCATTATTGTGACGTTTAAATACACGGCGAGTAGTGCATACATTTCTGGATATCATTGGGTATTCTTCTCTCATATCACACTCCAGAGTTATACCAATATTTACACACACATTCTACTGATGATATGATGCTGATTGGTCGATTTCTGACGTTCCACAAAGAAATGAACAGACCAGAAGCTACATTATTAACACTGCAGTGACCCTGAAGACTGCAGTGATGGAGGGAGCTGAGTCAGTGAAACTCCCTACGTTACTCTTGCTACTGATTCACTCAGTTGGCTTGTCCTCCAGTTTTTATTGTCCCACTCACTTTCAGACTTAACTTCATTACGTCAGTATCAGAAACAGTACCATGCAGAAATGCAGTAAGACGAGCCGTTACATCCAGAATAACTCATGTGGCCACAATGACACCACTGCTGAAGCAACAAACCCACGACGGCACAATCCAACCAAATAATGTACATCAAAAAGCATCGCCACGAAAACGTCTGATTGGTTGACGTCAAATCCACACTCCTCTCGTTCCTTAAGAGGAGTTCAGTTACTCACCATGACAACACAAGACTGAAATATGATTGGATAAGAAACCTTACACATCACTGGAAGCAGTGCGACCAAGCTAACAGATACAAAAAGACGAGGACAAAGTACTCTACGATTATTTTGATAAATGTATTGAAAAACAAGTTACTGATTTTGATACTGATATTCAGCAGAAAAGGCTCAGTTGGCCTTGACAGTATGCCACTGTAAGTCAACATTCGAGAGTCATCTAGTGTTGTCCCAATACCATTTTCTACAAATATGAGTACCAGAGAACATACTTCTTTAGACTGAGTTTAGATACACAGGAAAAAACTGGACCGCAGTGTAATAAAGCTCAGTTGACAATGTCAACTAACAGAAAGTGAGCGGAGCTTTCATACTTGCCCGTGCTTTTCAACTGAAAAAAATATAAACACTGTCTCCTGTTACAAATCTCAGTCCTGTTGTCAGATCTCAATCTAAAAGACATTAGCGGTCACACCAAACGCGATACCTGTGGACTGAGCCGCCGCTCCATTAACAGAATCAATGTAAATGGTGCAATAGCACGCAACTTAATGTCAGATGATTGGGGCTTCAGATGCAAAATGGATGAAGCAAAAGAGTGTCTGAGGTGATGCAAATGAAGTCAGGAAATGTGAACGTTTCAGGCGGCCTCGCACTGTGACATCCTATCAGCAATCAGTTTAGCACCTTATCACCCTTGTAAACAAGCTTATCATCAGCATGTGTGGGCACTACCATCACTGCTATGACTTATTGGGACCAAAATAAAGACAGAAGAGGCCTGGGCTAAAGCTAGCCAGGAGGGGGAACTCTCTGGTACTTTGTGAGACTCTCTGTGGTTTGATTTCTACTGTGAGGTCCCACTGGAACTGGGTTGAGCGGGGAGAGAAATGAGTGAACAAATACTTGTCCCGTACGCCATTTATTCCCCGGAACATCTAGGGGCAAATGAATATGATCATGCGGTGTGATACAGGCGTTTCAGGTGGGTTTTTCCACCTCTTTTAATGTAAGTCTCATCAGGCTTTTCTATAAAATCTGTCATGTCACAACAGAACAAATCTAACATCTTGCTTCTGTCTTTGCTCCTGATGTCAAAATTTCTCTGAGGACCTGAGCTCCAGGAGGGAGTTGAGACGCGTTACACTTTAGTATCGAGTCACAGAACTGGTACATTTGAGTCAAGTACGAGTATTTAGTTGGTAGTTTAAGTATTAGGCCTAATATTGACATCCATAAAAACTGGTTCTCACATGGGTGGAAAGTCACGTTAGAAAAATATAATTTATACAAAACGGATGTCACTGTTTTTTTCAGAGCTGGATGAAGGAAGGATGGAGAAAGCGAAAGATGCGATTCAGTAACTTGACTCTGACCTTTCTAACGAAGGGAAGTTACATGTACTTTCCCCTCTTACTGAGCTCTTTCATGTATCAACTGGACCTAGAGCCTGTGGCAGCAGATCTACTGTTAACACAGCACAGTTGCAAGCATTTATTATCTACAATCTATGGTTCAGAATCACAAAACCACCTCAGCTCACTCTTCATTAACAGGAATATTTTCAGAGTAAAGATTTGTTTATCGGTGTGGGTAACGGTTGGAAAGATTACACTCTTGTCTCTCCGAGATAAAAAGTACAACCCGTTTATTTTAGTTTTCCTCTTTGTGTGAATACATTTCTTCTAAGTGGTAAACATCTCACTCTGGTTCCAGAGAAACAAACAGCGAGATGAGATTGAAACAACGTTTTCAAACCCTGCGGGGGAGTCGGACTTCAGATAAATAAGTCTAAACCTCGGCTCAGTCGAGCTGTAGACCGGGCCTGATGCTTTCAGTACGTGCGTCTGGCCTCGTGGGATGTCCCCGCCCCAGCACCTCAGGTAGTAGTAGGCGTTGATCACCCCACTTGCTGAGGCAGTGGAACTGGCTGTGTCAACGGGTGAGTCGAGAAGTTTCCCTGAGAGTAATAATAAGATGGAACACAGAGGAGAGAGCGACGCTGTGCGCAAAAGTGAAAGATGCTGAGTCAAAGGGTGGGGGCGCACTGAGAGTCAGGAGCCTGGTGATGAGGTAATGGGTTCGATGGCTGCCCTGTCAAACGACGACTCTCACAGACTTTCAGTGGGATCTTTTAATAACGCAGAGGAGGAATGTGTTTAATCACTTCCTCTGTGACAGAACGGCACTTTGAACAAGTGTCTCCTGCAGCAGTGAGTGTGAGCCTCTGGTTATTGGAGCGTGTCTGTCCTTGAACTTCATATGAAGTTCAAATATTTTATTTAAATATCATTGACATTTTCAAGAATATACAAGTTTTTTACATTTTTTTTAGGTTTACATTTGCTGCATTTCCCATGTAATATACCTGTTCATTGTCACACAACAGATATGTACAAACAGTACTTTGTACTTAATTTGGTTTTATGTACTCTAAGTTATTTTACAGATTTAGATATATACAAAAAAGACTCAAAACCAAACAAGAATCCTCCAGGAAATTCCGTTCCAACTGTGCGACGTGACTCGATTTTTGCCACAAGTTGCAATTCAGATTCCAGTGTGTAAGTACCTATGTTGCTCACCTACGCTAACACAGTGGTAGCATCATAAAAGGAAAAAAAGTAAAAAAAAAGAAAAAAAAAGAAAAGAAAAATCAACACAAATGAATGTGAATGTTGCACAATGATGTAAAACCGCAAGTAAAGTTTCACGAGGCGTCAAAATCATCCATTTCACTAGCCAACTAGCTCCCATGCAAAGTTTCACACAACACATCGTATTAAATGACGGAACATGACTTTGATGATAGATTTAGGGACATAACGACAACATAACCATATAAGGTCATAAGTCGAGGATGTCATAAACTGAAGGCCCCCTGTATTTGTGACCGAGCAGAAAATGAGAAAGGTGTGTATGGTTTGGTCAGTGTCTACGCCTATGATGCGCCGAGAGGATGTTAGTACACTGAAGTACGCACAGTGATCCTTTGTACTAGTGAGTTCATTTTGGAATTCCTGACATCATTGATTCACCGTGACCCTTCGTGTTCCTGCTGCAGCACTCAGGAGAACAAGGATCAGGTGTAGTTTGATCACAAACTACACAACACACTCAAACCGAATTCTTAGTAATGAACAACAGAGACACGACCAGGCAGGAGCAGATAACACAGAGAAACACACAAGAATCAGTGGATAACAGCTCTACAGTAACAACAGCAAAATCACAACAGCAGCAGCAGCAGCAGCAGCAGCAGCAGCAGCAGCAGCAACACAACACCCCCCAATGACACAAAAACCCAACAAAGACTGAGTGAGGGAGAGAGGTATTTATACCCAGACTCTAATCAGCCTCACTGGTGTCACACCAGTGAGGCTGATTACCAGAGAACCACAGGACACAGGTGAGGCTGATGGAACTAATTACCCCAGGAGAGACAGACAGAAGAGCAGGAGGACATTAACTCTCCTCCTGATATATTGGTTTTTGAGTCTTTGCAGGGATTAAAATTGTTTTTTTTTAATGATTTAAATTAGTATTTATTTACATTATGTCAAACTGAGATTTTGTATTTGTATTTTTGTTGTTGTTTTAAATATGACAGTGTTGTGGCTTTTGGTGTGACCAGCAATGAAAAATGGACTCACTGAAAAATAACAAATGAATATGTGAGATTAGTTCACACCTGAACAGCACATTTAACTTGATGGAAAATGTGAGTAAATCTGCTCTAGGTAGGTGGTTTGATTAGGGAATGAAAGGTGTACAGAGTGACGTCCATTAGCAGGGACATTCCCTGGTAGTATTTGGGATATTCTAAGGTAGAAATATTTAATTTTCCATCTAAGAATAACAGCTAGAACTGTGGTTATTGTGCTTGTCTTACAGTAAGAACGTCATTGGTTTAAGTCCGGGTTTTTCTTCAGGTTTTTCTTTAGTCCAAAAACTTTCAGATTCTGGTAACTGTTACTGTAAATTGACAATAGGTGTGAGTGTGAGAGTTTGGGCTGATGTGGTTGTTAGTTTTTGATATGGCTGTGGTATAACAGTGTACTGAGCCAATGACCTCTGGGATTGACCCAAAGATGATGAGATGGTGTTGTGGGTGTTTGTAGGAATGGTCATAAAAACAATATTTTAGGGCCCCTGATCTTGATCATTCTGCTCTGTCAGCTGTTGGACACATGCATGTTACAGTCCTCAGCGCTATGATTTGATTGGATGTCACTCTTGATAACCATGATCACCAAACATACATTTTTTTTTTTCGTCGTCAAAGCTCTCAGTCCAGTCTCGGCCAACAGTGGCTCCAGCCCACAGGACACGGGGAGCTGTGATCCCATTTCCTGCTGTAGTCTTTAAGCCTGACACCACACCGAAGTGGACATAAAGATTCATGAGTCTCCGTCCACCAAAGAGCTGGGTTTACAGCCGGGGACAGTGGTTGGAGCAGGAGTGAGGGGCCGGGATTTGAAGTGTAGATGATGATGTGACTGTCTGGGCCTTCTCTGGCTTTGATGCACTGCAGTCCCAATCACCACTGTGTCCACCACTACACACCACACAGATGTTGTCAATTACTTCACTGGTTTAATGTACGTATGCGTAGCTACAGAAACATCCTTCTTAGATCTTCTGATGTCACACCAGTCGTTTTACGTTCAAACAGACACCGTGGTACTGTGCTGTATATGACTCTGCAGTGGCTGTCATTCAGACCTGTGTTACTGATAAGCATTGGCACAAACATGTTTTACCTGCTTGTGGCAAAGTAACAACCGCCATAGGTGACAACAAGTTTGATGACGATCTCAGAATGAGAAATTTAAGCCTTTTAATAAGACGATAAACTGTTAGGTTTCTGCTGTGGTCTGAAGGTGTGTAATAAAATGGATTATTATTATTACAATTATTATTATTATGGTTATTAATGTTAATAACCAGGTGAAAACAATGCAGGACAATTGTAAACAAAGTTTAGATGTACCTTTCTTGAATGTTTGTGTGTGAGATGTTGATGTTGTAACATGAGCTCCGTACCAAACTAAACTGAACAAAACACAGAGTCAGGGTTTCAGATTAGAGCAGTGAACATTTATATCATAATTTACACTTTGACATTTTTGCACATAAATAACAATGTAAACCAGAATGTAAACAGAGACAGTTCTTTAAGGGAGTTAAAGCTCTGGTCAGTAAGAGAGAGACGTAAAGATGCTTTGGTCAAACATTGGACAATTAAAAAGAAAGAAAGACAGAGAGGAAGACAGAGAGGAAGACAGAGAGGGCTGCAGAGTCCAGGTGAAGGAACAAGTGCAGCAGCTGCTGTAGTAACATTAAGGTGAGTCTTAATGCCGTGGGTTTCAGTGATACCGTCCTCAGTGCGAACGCTGCAAACATCTGCACTGAGGTTATAAAGTAAGAGGAGGAAGAGGAGGAGGAGGAGAGAGAGGAGGACGAGGGGCCAGTGCATCAAAGAGGGCCGAGGTGCTTTGGTGTTTTTACCAGTTCATTAAACGGACAGGTAGGAGGGGCCACAGCTGAAATATTAACAAATAAAGAACAAGAACGTCTAAAAGAACAAAACAAGTGACCGCAGTTAAAGAGCGAAGACTTCATCATTTACATACACAGTTCATCTTCCCTTCTTCAGCATTAATGATTCCTCAAGTCCTTCCTTCCCTTCTTTTCATTTTCCTTTTAAAGCCACACCAACTTTGGTTTCTAGCGTCTGGAGTGAATCCCCCCCTCCACGATCTGTGAGCGGTCACTCCCCCTGTTGGGTGTCGACAGTGTTGTAGGGACAAAGACGAGGAGGGGGCGGAGCCTCCTTTGTCCGTTATGTGCTACATGTTGAGCTGGCGGCGCGGCTTCTTTGGACCGTAGGAAGAGCTGCACTCCACTTCAGTTTGGTTTCTTCTTTTTTTTTCCTTCTTCAAGTAGCAAAGAAAAACTAAAATAAATAGAAAGCTCCCACCTTCAAACGTCCCTCACCTCAAACAAACACATTCACTACGTCTCACACACACCCTGAGGTAACCATTGTGAAAAATATACAAAGAAAATGCCCTTTTTTTATATTTCTATATAATTAAGTAGGCATCAGAAATGACACAGTCACACTACACAGGACGTTCTCCGGCGGGGCCGAAATAAAGCTCTCCTTTGTAAATTACAAAGTTCATGTGCCATGCTTTGGCAAGTCCTTTTAACTCTTTTCAACCTGATACATTGGTTTTATAAAAAAATTAAATAGATTAGAACCCTGAAGAGTGGACTCCTCTGGTGGTACAGGTCAGAGGACCCAGGACAGATAAAGGTGATAAAGACACTGAGTATCTACAGAGAAATGGCCACAGAGTGAAACTAAAACATCAACACCAACACAAAGTTTTTCCTTTCTTTACACATCACCCTGTCAGTGTAACCACGAAGTCCACTTATTGCTTTTTAAAGACAACAAAAGTAACTCGAATAAATTAAGAAAGATATATAACAACTAATTAATCACAAAAAAAACAAGACACTTGAAAATAAAGACCAAATAAAATACAAGGACAACAACAACAACAACAACAACAACAATAATAATAATAATAGCATTATATTAACTACAATAAAGTCCTGGGTAGATGATTGTCTCTAAATATAACAAAACTGTTAAGTAGTCATGGGACAGTGTCTGTCGTAGCCCTGAGTACGTGAGTCCCTGATAGGTTGAGAACCCGGTGTGGTCATGATGTCACTCCTGATGACCACCAGGTGGAAAATTATCTATTTACAGCTGTTGCACCAGGCAACTCAGTCCACTAACAGCCATGCAGTCTTGACTCCGCCCATCTTTGACAACAAAGACTGTTAAGCGTGATCTTCCGACTCCTGTTTGACTGTGACATTCATGGGCAGGATGGGGCTGCTGTGCCGCATCTTGATGACCGACGTCTCGTTGGATGACTCGTATGTGCCATAACCTGGCGACAGAAGTTCATCGCCTTTGCGGCGTGGGTGAAAGTGGGGTGACTTGATGTCGGCCTCGCTCCAGAGCAGCCCAAGGACCTGCTTCTCTAAGATGGCCTCCATCTCTACACCTCCCTGCAGCTGCTCCAGACGCTCGGCGTGCTCGCTGACGTCAAATCGCTCGATCTCCTCATTGGCGCGGTGCACCTCCTCCAAAGCTGCCTGAGTGGAGATGGTGGGACTGCCGGTGCTGGTACCGGCGGCTAGACAGTATCCCTTCAGGTGGAGTCGCAGGCTGCACAGGTGGATGTAGTGGCGGTGGCAGTGAGGACATTTGTGGGGACGGTCCCTGGAGTGCAGGCGCTTGTGCAGCTTAAGATGGACGAACTGCGTGAACTTGGCGGGGCAGAGTTTGCAGTGGTAGGGCTTCTCCCCTGAGTGGAGGCGAAGGTGAGTTTTCAGGTTGCTGGTGCTGCTAAAGCGCTTGTGACAAACCTAGAGAAGGACCAGGAAGAAAGTCAGTATTTAAATGATCCATTCACTCAATCAAGATGTAGACCAGGAAGGAAAGGGTGTTAAAATCTGAGTTTGTTTTCTCACCTGACACTCATGTGGTTTCTCCCCGGTGTGAACCAAGTAGTGTTTCTGCAGGTGAGCAAGCTGAGTGAAGCCTTTGTTACAGGTCTGACATTTGAAAGGTCTCTCCCCACTGTGGACACGGAGATGAACCTGTGTGATGGAGAAAGGAAACACCACGGAGACAATTAGATATTTTAAACACAGACTAATTACTGTGAACATCTTCAGCAAGGCTAACCCTAACCCAAAACAAACTTTATTATCTGCTGGTTTGACCATCAAACTATCTTTCTAGCGTGACTGTGGTGTCCAGGCGTGCTACAGTACAACCTGCTCTGCAGCCTTATAATTACACTCAAGTCCACAGAAATGGAATGATAATAGGGCCATAACTGAGTAAAACCAGACATGTTCTTGAGAATTAGACAGGGAAGGACTTTGGTGGTGTCTGGAGCCTCACCTTTAGGTTTGACAGCTGCCCAAATGTCTTGTTGCAGACGTTGCACTCGTACTTGATTTTGCCGTTCTGCTTCTTCAGTGGATACGGCAGTGCTTTGTACCCGGCCGAGCCTATTCCTCGCTTGACTTTGCTTAAGTTGATGGCCTCCTCATCTGCACAGTGCTCATTGGTGTTGCCCAGCAGAGCAGAGGTAGGCTTGGTTGGCATCCTCTCACTGGGTGGAGCTGTGCCTGCTGTTGGGGAGCCGCTGGAAGGGGCGTGGGCTGGCTCATGTAGGTGATGGTGTCCTGGGTAAGGGTGGTGAGGCCCTACTTTGTCCTTCAATGATGTTGCGGCTGTGAAGGCACTGGTGGGCCCTGGGAGGAGGAAGTCTCTATGGGCAGAAATGGACGACGGGTGGACGGGTTCAGGCATCAGGAAGCGTCTTGTTGCTGGGTCAGAGGGCAGGAGGGGCACGTGTGTGGGCAGGAGGCCGCTGTACAGTGGGTACATCCTGGGAAAGATACCTCCCAATGTGGGAACACCACCACCTGGCAGAGGGTAGGGATGGGGCAGGAGGTAACGTGAGTAGGGTGCACCTGGAGGGTAAAAGGAAGATGAAGGTGGGGCCGAGTGTGAGGAATAGCTGGTGTAGGAGCCCAGTCCAGTGGGGTAGAAAGATGCCTGAGATGCCACCGCACCTGAGGGACTTCCCTGAGGGCTGCTTTCTGGGCTGCTCCTGGCTGACGGGCTGGGTGTAGCAGAAGACTGATTTCCAGGGGAACGGGTTGCAGGGTAACAGAGCTGACCGGGCTTATGACTGAGGAATTCTTCGGACATGTGAGGCCTGAAGCTGGGAGCTGGGTAGAGGGCACGGGGATAGAGTGGACGCTCTGGGCTGTCTGTGTAGTTTGGGCGGGTGGGCAGAGGTCTACTGGGCTCCCGTTTGCTTGGTGAGGACGTGCTGTTGGTACCACGCAGAATGGAAAGGACACTGTGCTCCCTTTTGGGTGGAGTGGGCATGGCCACAACTGCTGATGGGCTGGAGACTTCGACCGAGGGCTCCTCACTGCTCACCTGCTGCTGCTTGACCTCCAAGAGTGACTGCTCTGCAGAGACAGAGAGAGAAGAGCAAAAGAGGTCAGTTGGAGTTCAACAGATCAGGATTAGGTCCCCTGGGGTCTCATTAATACTCTTTAGAGTGGTTATTTACAGCTTCTGATCAATGCACATACTTGAATTCCTTTACTACTGCAGTGAGGCAGAAGAAAACTCTGCAGGGCAAAAATGTGTTTTCAGTCTGTCTGTGTTTGTAAGCCACAGAACACCACAAGTAACTTAGAAGGCCAATTAAGGTGACGGATTTGACGAATGAGCACGAGGGGGGAAAGCGCAGGAGAGACAGGAAGTGAGGCGTGACTGCTGCCTTCAGGCATCGTGTATGTGCCAATGAAATCAAGATAAAATCAAATAGTGGCAGAGAGAAGGGGCTGATGGAAGCTGTCCTTCTGAACACATAATCTAAAAAAGCAACACACACAGAAGTGCCTGCAGACAGAGGTGTGATCCCCAGCTGATTTGTTGACACTCTCAATTTAGCAAAGACACACACAGACTCACACACACATATTAGCAACCGCACAGAGTCTTCCTTTTTTTCTTGCCCATGTCCTATTGTTCCCTGGTCAGAAGGTTAAATCTGAGAGTCCCCTCCTTCCCTCCCC
>NC_024319.1:14886457-14897166 GCF_000523025.1 Cynoglossus semilaevis | reverse complement strand
AAGAGTGGATTAGGAGTAACTCACTCACAGCCACAGACACCCACACTTAAAAGCCCCGGGATGTCAGCTAGCAGCACACATCGCCTGCTAAGTGGCTGCAGTACATCCCTTAAAAAGCCGCCGTTTATTATCTATAAGCTCATTTACAGCGCAGTCAACTTTTTACCACGAGGTCACCCAGAGGGAAGTGTGTTTGTGTGTGTGTGTGTGCCTAGGTAATCCCGAGTTCCAGGACTGTTGGGCTCCCCTTAATATACTGCCAAACACACACACACACACACACACACACACACAATCAGTGACCCCCACATCACTGGTATAGTGGCAGTGTAAACGTTGAGGTTATCAGTTAGCCTTCCTCCTCCTCCTCCTCCTCCTCCTCCTCCCTGTTTCAGAAAACAAACAGCGCGACCATCTTGGAGATATCAATCTGTCAACACGGCCCTTCTGCCAGGAAGTTCAAGTAGTCAACATAGTACGAGAAGGAGGGGTGGGAGGGGGCGTGACTCTACCTCCAACACTCATGCCTCCACCTTCTTTTTCCTCCTTTTAAGTAGCAAATATATCAGTGTGAGTGACCCACACAGACACGCACATGCACGCTCAGCATATGTGAGCGAGCATGTGCTTGAGATGAAAAGACTGGGTGTGAATGTGTCGGTGTGTTCTGCTTATGACTTTCTGCATGGCGCGTAAGAAGAGAGAGTGTTTTTTTTTGTGTTTCTTGAAGACGACACAGACACATGGTCGACAGGTGTCTTCAAGTGCTAACACTCGAAGAAACTAAAAAGCTAAACAGACAAAGAGAGCACAATAACATGATACATGTTTGTGGCCAGTGTCTCCCCTTCATTGTATTTGCTTAATAAGACTATGATTGATTTTATATTTCTATTTTGAGCGTGTTCTTCTTTACACTGACTCATCTTCTTTTAGAACATCTACAGCCCATTTCTGCTCCTAGTCCTTCTAAGGAACTATATTTCCATTGCCATTATTTCACCTACTGCTGCAACCAAAAGCTTACAAAATAGTTGTTCTTTTTTTTTTTACAAGCACAATGTGCTTAAAAATCAAGGGCTATACAGATATAACTAACTCGACTTTACCTAAAGGTTTTGACTGAGCAGAGATAAGACTTTTCTGTTGCAGGTAAAATTCACTAATCAAGTCACTGGGAGGTCAACAGGAGCCTGTGGGGCCAAATGACAGAGGAAACTAATTAAAGACAACAGACATACTGTACACACTCACACACACACTACCCCCTGCTTCTCTACCCCAGGTCATGCGCATTTTCCCTGGGCAGTGGAGTCGCCACCTTAACATTAGCATTAGCCTGCAGTCACACCTGGAATCTCCTCTCACCTCCTTTCTCTTTCTCTCTCTCGCTTTGTTTTTTCTTTTTTAAAAAGTGGACACATTAAGAATGAGCGTCCTTTAAATCCCCGTATTTTAATTAAAATTATAATTTGAACAGAAGTTTTATTTAAAACCCAGGATGTTAAGATAACTTTTTTATCTGCATAAACTGAGGTCAAATATTAAGTATACAGTGTAGAGAACAACGTACTGTAACAAACATATAGTGTCTGGATCTTTAATAAAAGTTGGGAAATATTGTGTGTGTGTGTGAGTGAGCGAGAGAGCTTTCATGTTAAAAGCGGGTCTTTAAGTGTGTAAGACTGTGGCATTAGGGGCCATATCCCCCTGTCTGTGTAATTACACTGTCACTGACACACAAAAATACACACAGAGTAGTCCAACGATGGCACTGACGGAGATGAAAGGTTGTTGCTGGTGTACCTCTCTGTGTCTGTGTGTGAAATAATGACAGGCTAACGTTCAGAGAGGAAGGAGACACGGCTATGCTCAAACACACTGTTAGGCTTTAACAGTGGCGACAGGGTGCACACACACACACACACACACACACACACATGCAGACGGCTCCCCTCTTTATTGATTTAAAGTGTACATCCAGCTAACAAAACTGCAGAATGCAGTGAATGTTGGTTGCAAATGGTTAAGGAAATTAGTTATTTTTTGTAGAATACATATTTGTGTATATATATATACATATATATAATACTTGATATTAGGTCATAGTAAAAACCATGAAGGCCAAAGACTTTTTCACAGAAATTCTTATAGCCCCCCCCCCCCCCCCCACACACACACACAAACACACACTTACTGAGTTTCTGCATCATCTGTTCCCCTGAGGGCGGGTAGTGGAGGCGTCGGGCAAAATCGTGGCAGTACCAGACCAGTAGCTCTGCGCCCGCAGGAACGGGCTTGACTGTGTAGAAGTAAATCTCCATGCCATTCTGACAAGCGGCCAGGTTCTGCTCGGTCGCTGAGTGGGCTGGGTTGACGTAACGCATCCAATTAGAGCGCGTCTCGTCCAGGCCGTCAACAATGTGGTGGAACTCTCCATCCGCGTGTATCTGCAGGAGAACCAGAACATTACTATTAGTATTTCTATTATTATTATTATTACCATTACAGAAAGGTGAAAACTTATTTTCCACCTCTGTCATTTCTGCTTCAACAGACTTTCCTCCATCTGCCGAGTTTAAAATCTCAGTTTTAAACAAACAACGTTCAAAAGGTTTGTGGCTTTTACATTCTCACTAACAGTTACTGGTAGTGATGGAATAGAATGTATTCTGCGTGTGTGTGTGTGCGTGTGCCTGCGTGCGTGCGTGCGTGCGTATTCTTGTCTGTGTATATGTGACAGGAAACACAGTGACTTGTTGTTTGTGTGGAGGTGACATCACATCCCCCATTTTCTCGCGAGCCTGACTTCCTGTTCCACTGACGTCACAGGAAGGGGTCCCTCTGGCTTCTTAAGAAGCATCCAAATGTATCTGTGCATGTGTGTTCGTGTCTCTGTATTTGTGTGCACTTACCCGCCAAAAGTACTTCCTGTTGGCGTCTCGGGGAATGCTGTCAGCTGTGTAGATTTCGCCCACCAGGGGACCGAAGCGAGTTCCTTTGGGGATGTACTCCCTGCTGCACACGCCGACCACCTACGCCACGTCGCACACAGACAAAAGTTGTTTACACAAAAGCTGGCATGTGTCTTTGAAGTGAATGACTTTGTGATTGAGGCAATAAAGACACACCTATGAATAATCATAACCCAGACTGTATGGAACTGTGTCGGCTCCTATAAACAATTAAACCCTAACCCCACAATGGAACTCCTCTGATGTTAATGTCCTGAAACGGTTTATTTGTGACAACAGCAACCACACACCTCACCTTCAGTATGGGCTGATGTATGTCTGTGTGCACCATCCATCAGATATGTGTCATTAAGTCTAACCAAATCTTATTGTTAGTACGATATGTTCAGACGCAGACCCAGACACATTTTCTTGACTGTCTGTCAACAGGGAAGATTGTTGTTGACCTGACTAATGTTTCACTTCATTAAAGTGTGTGTGTGTGTGTCTCTCTCGTCACACCTCCACTCCCTCGCCACATGAAACCACAACCGCTGCAGCCACTTCACACACTTCAGAGGAAACAGGGCTGATGATCAAGAGAATAGAAAACTAATGTTTTCTTCCCTTTTTGCCTTTTTTTCTTATCTGATTCGATCAAATGACAAAGAAACGCAATATGGAACACAGGAAGCGGTGTCCGAGATGGAGGAAAGTGCAATTATGTCCAGTGAATACAAAGTTAGGAATGGTACCAAAGAAGAACTTGAATTTTCTTCATGGGTTCGCCCACACAAACAAATGTCTTTTTCTAAACCCCTTGTTCTCTGGTGACATGGGAAATCCCCCTCTCCCTGATTCCCTCTGTATAACCAACTATGAGCGTCGCAGTCTGTGTTCATCTTTGCTGCCCATGTGAAACATGTTCAAGGACATTTTGCAAAAAAAATAAAATGACAAATATTTTATGTGATTGAAAATTGTTGTAAATGTTTTTTTTATTGTTGTATAATCTGTGCTCAGTTTTGTTTGTTTGTTTTGTATGAACTTTTTAAAAATGAGCAAAAACCAATTTGTTGTAAAATGTATAAAAATGTATTAATGCATTAATGGTACAAAGCAGAATAACATTAGTTATAAACTTTATACAAATGTGACAGGCCTTCTCTGTCAACCATTAACAGGCTTTTACAATGGCAGCTTTCTTCTGTTTGAATTTAATCTGCCACCGTCTTTGATCAGCGCTCCCTTCCTCTCCTCTCTTCAGCCTCTCTCTTCTTCCTTTTCTCTGTCTATACAAACGTTTCACTGATGGCTGGCAAACAAATCACACTCTTCTCTTTCCCACCTCCGTTTGATAAGACTCTGATTAAAAAATCCATGTCATCATGCTGCGTTAGGTGTGCAGCCAAACTCTGACTTTTTGACCTGAGATCACACAAAATTCTGACTCAGTAGTAGAGTCTTCACTCAGGCAGGACAAGAAAAACGGAACATAGAAACGTGTCAGCTGCTAAACATCACCCGCGTTTGAAAATGTTAATAATTGTTTTAAATACAAAAAAACTAAAAATATTTAGTTTTTAACTGTCCTAAACACTGATATTACATTTTAAATGTATTCTTATTTCTATCCTAAATTGGTCATATTGTTGAAAATGACATGCCTCAAGTCACTTGTTGATAGAAAATACAAACAATATTAAACTCCATCTGAAGGATTGTTAAGATGTTGATCCTAATGTGAATATTCAGTGCACACGGACATCTGCAGATTTAATCTTTGATCTCCAGACTTCGTGGGCATCTTCTGCGCCCCCTGTTAGCAGCAAGTGGTACGGCAATTATATCGAATATGACGCATGTGTCTATCATTTCAGCTACAGTTACAGTGTGTGTGTGTGTGTGTGTGTGTGTGTTTGAAGTTGGCATGGTGGTTCACACTCATGGTCACACAGCTTTCATTCTGTAAAGTGTGTAAAGCTTTCTGACGAGACAACCCGCTTTTATTACGTGGCCCACTGACTCAAGTATGTATGTGTGTGTGAGTGTGTGGTTGTGTGAGACTGCAGAGAAAGTCTAATGCATGACTTTGTGTGCATGTGGGTGTAGTCGAACCTCTTTGCTGTCAGCCGGATGTTTAAAGATCAGGTTCCGGGGCAGCGAGGCCTCCGCTCTGGTAGTCGTCGTTGCGATCACGGAGTCACTGTCTGGCCCCGCCTCCCACGCTGTGTCTTTGACTATATATGTGCACTTCTCCTCAAACTCTGCTTCTGTCCACCGTGTCATGTCTGCCTCCTCTACGTCCATCTCCATGTCCACATCTGTGTCTGTCATCTCAGCTTCATCTGAACCGGATGTGGCAGTGGACGCCATCTTGGGTCCACGGAGTGAGTCGTCCTGCTCCATGGTGTGCGCCCCCTCACTGGTCAACATGGCCGAGCTATGAGAGGTCGCCTAAGGATGAAACAGAGGGAGAAGAACTTGAATTTTATTTCCTTACATAAAAGAAAGTGAAAGAAAAACTTTAAATATAAAAAGTGGCGAAAGTATGCAATAATGGAAAATAAAAAGCGCCGACAAAGACAGAGGCGGTGGGTTATGTGGAAAAAAGATAAAGTTAAAAAGATGCCGTGGGAGGAAGAAGATAAGAAAGCAAACCAAAAGAGGAAGAGAAGGAAAAGGATAGGGACAAAAGAAGATAAAGAAAGATGGAGGGATGAAGGGTAAGAAAGGGAGAGGGGGGGGGTCGTGATTATTGTGGGTGGTGACTCAGGGAAGGGGGGGGTCTGACTAACACTGCTGTGTCTCTCTCTGTCTCTCTCGCCCTCTCTCACACACACATGCAGGACATTTAACTGTTGTTACTAATTCCGTGTGAACATTGAACTCACATTTTACTCACTCTAAAATCTTCATTCGTGTCTTTCTTTTTCTTTTTTAAGTTTCTTTTGAATTGCTTCCTCTATAAAATGTAACTTTAAGATGTTTCTCAAACACAGAGACACTCTACACACCTTTGAACCAACACAAAAAATAGAAAAAAGGGAACAACTACACATGAAATCTAAAATTCTACTTTTTTTTTTACCTGAACAAACCTGAAAAAGAAACACTTTCTCTCATTTCACATCCACCCTCATCGCTCCGTCCAGTAGCACAAAGACGCTGTTAAAGGGTACTTTGTGGTCATTTACTAAAAATCAGATTATGAACCAAAAATCGCCTCTGTATCCTCCCTCTGTGTCCTCCTTTCCTCTCTCCCCCCTCCCTCTCTTCTTCCCCAACTCCCAAGGGTCGAAGACAGAGGAAGGAAATGCTGTCTGTGTCTGAATGAGGCTAAAATTGGAAGCAGAGTGGCAATGCAGCGGAACCGGCAAATCATCCCGACTCCCAGCGTGTGTGTGTGTCTGTGTGCTGGTACAGTAATGGATGGAATAAGTAGGAGGAAGACAGACACAGTGAGAGAGAGGGAGGAAGGCGGGGTGATGAGGAAGGGAGCGCCAAAAACTTTTCCATTTGGGGGGCCACGGCAGCACAAACAAAACTTCAAAAGCCAATCCCACCCAAGACAGTCCCACACACACTAACACACACAGATATCCATCCACGCAGCTCGTCCCACGCTCAGCAGCAGCACAGATCTTCACTGACCACTAAATTCCTCTGCTGTCCCAAAAAAGAGAATTATTTCACATTCAACTAATTTCAGTTGCAACCTTTAACTTTTTTTAATCTTGAGCCGCAACAAATATAACGCGAAGGGTGCAAGTCTGACTGAAAAAATGTAAAATCTTAAATGTATTAATGTTAAGAAAAGATTTTTCTAGAACTGCTTTTTTCCTGCTACATTTGCTTTTTTCAGCTTTAGCATAAATACAAAAAAAAAAATGTTTTGAATTCAGTCCAAAATGAGGAAAGTATAAGGAACAAAAATACCTGCTTAAAAGTGAACCCACAATTCACTCAGACAATAAAGGTCAGCCAACAGGAACAAAACTATTATTTTCAAAGATTTAAAACCACACAATTCATTATTTCAACTGTGAAACTATGAAATATAATTACTCCACACATGAAACATAAACGGCTTCCCCCAGAGAACAAACCAAACCAAAGCAAAGATTTGAAGAAGAAGTTTGAAGTCATTTGAAGTTTAATTTTCTCACTTTGGTTTTAAAAAAGAGAGACAAAAAACACATCTTATAATTTAAGGTCTAAGCAGAAACTCTTTGCATAACAGCTGCAGAGCTGGAAACTAATAATGAAACTAAGAACCAAGAACCTATTGCCTCTCATATTGAATATGTAAAAATATAAAAGCTGAGTTTGCAGATTGTGTTTTTGAAGGTGCAAATTTGTCACTTTTTACTTATTCCCTCTAATCAGGGTGCAATTAAATTATTTCCACTTTTGTGGGATTTCTTTAATCCAGGAACAAGGAAATCAAATATGTTTCCTTGACTCTGGTATAACTGAACAACAATCACCAACTGTCAACTTTCTAAAAAAAAAAAAATCAAAAATTCCAAAGACTGAAAATAAGAAGTTAAAAATTAACAAACTGAAAAAGACGCACTTCAAACAGTCAATACTTAAGTTAGTTAAACGATTTAAAACAAATTTAAACTGCAGGAAACTTATTAGCATTTGTTTGATAAAAATACAAAGTGAAAAAATACATTCTACGGATTATAAAGAAATACAAATGTTAAAAGTAAAAAAAAACAATTTAGTATGATTAGGACTCATTAATTTTAAGGTTTTAAAAAACATTTCAAATGTTTCTTTATCATTTTTGTTTTGAAATAAAATACATTTTTAAGATAAATGAAAATATCATCAAAAAAAAAAAGATAAAGTTAGTCAAAAAAAAATTGCAATAACAAATGTATTTTTTAACATGTATACTACTCATTTTTGTCTATTTTGACAAGTGTAAAATAAAGTGTGAAACAGGACTCACCGTGTAACTTTGCTCCCATCCACACATAAGGACGACCGGTCAGATCCTATGTGTGTGTGTGTGAGAATGTGTGTGTGGGACAGGTGCAGTTCTCCCGCTGTGTCCGTCCTGCTGCGAGCGCTGATACTCCACACTGTGTCTCTGACTCTCCAACTGTGTGTGTGTGTGTGTGTCTGTGTGAATGACTGAGAGAAAAACTCTGGGTCCAGTGTTCAAATGATTCGTCAGATACAGACCACGCCCACAACTCCGCCCACAACCCCGCCCACTTTACTCCCATCTCTTCTGGTTCTTCAAACACACAAACACACACACACACACACACACACACTTCAGTGGAAGGAAGCAGCAGCAGGCGCTTTCACCTGAGGCCATGAGCTGAAGACACACTTGTACACACGCACATGTACACACACGTACACAAACAAGCATCAAGAAGTCTTCTTTCAAAGCAATATATATATATATATATATATGTGTGTGTGTGTGTGTGTGTGTGTACTTGTCTGTATTGGTGGGAAATATTAACATTCTTATATTAACACTTTATTAACACTTCTAAGAGTTAAACAACATGTATGATTTGGTGTGTGTGTGTGTGTGTGTGTGTGTTGGGGGGGGGGGGGGGGGGCGGTGGGGGGGTGGGACGGCGCTCCCTCTCTTTCCCCAGGAAGACACTAACACAAATACACACAGAAGCACACTGCCTCTAGGGGGCGGACTGGTCTGCCCTTGTAGTTTTTCTTCAGATACTCTCTCCCTTGTTGTCAGTGTCTCTTGTCTTTCCCTGATACTCTCTCTCTCTCTCTCTCTCTCTGTCCTGTCCTTACTTTCTCTATCATTTCATATTCCCTTTCTTTTCCTTTCTAATTTAAGATTTAATTTTAGCAAATGATTCACGCCCACAGATCCTCGCGGTACAGCAGTAATAACGGTGTAAAATAAAGACACACATTAAAAAAAGATATCACTTTTTCACGTAGATGAACCTTTGCCTGTTTGTCCATGGACAAATGGACTGGGATCACGTTTAACATCTAACAATGTGTGGGCTTCAGCCCTCGTCCAACCCCCCCAAACATTTATAAGCGTTTCATACGTCTCTAAAAAACAATAAGAGACAGTGAATGTGATTTTGTCAGTTTTGTTATGAAATGATTATGCAAATAAACAAATCAACACAAGTATTAATATGCTTAATTCAAATCCAGTATTATTTTAATTAATTAATAATTCATTATTTTGCAGTACTACATTTTATTAATACAATGGGGAGGGGGCAAATCAATGATGACACTTCTGCATGTTATTTATCTGAATGGCACGACATGTTAACCCTTAAGAACAAGCACATCTATGAAGAGACTCCATAGAACTTGCTTTTAATGAAAGTTTTAATGAAAAGGATACAGATTAGGAGAACCTCGTTCTTTTGCGATCTCCGCCCTGCCGACTGGTCTGACCACTCACTGGAGTCTTTATGTTTCTCCTCCAGGTTCTTGAACATAGATCGATCCTGTGTAACACATCAGAGAGAACAAACTCTGGGAATGTTAACTCTAGTCAAACTACTCCCTGAACTGCTCTCAGAATATGAGCTTCCCTTACTGTTCAGACTTGTCCTGCCATGTTCTACACACTAATGTGTATTCATACATGACCTTGTCGTAAGTTCAGGGGGTTTATCCTGACTACAGAATGAAACTGAAATTACTATAATGAGCTGTTTGTCGAAAAAGGGGCTTAATATTCACTTTCCTGTCGCCCTTTCCTTATTCATCTTCTAATCTCTTGTAACAGTTGACTCCTGCTGGTCATGACGGGTCATGTCAAGTATTAAAGCAAATGTTCTACAACAGTTCCGATGCCAGCTCCGACCTCACAGCTCTCATTCACTCTCTCGCTGTTATGACAAAAGCTCACACGCTCACCAACACTGGAAATTCCCATCTAATTGTCCCCCGACTCCCTCAATTTGCCTCCTACTCACTGGCCTCCGCTCGCTCCTCCAACCCTTTGATTTGCACTGTGTATTTACAAAAACATTTTCCACAGATTTTTCTCTCTCCCTCTCCACTTTTTTCTTCCATCACTTTTCTCACTCTTTTTATTCTACCCCCGATGCCTCCTGCACAGAAATAAATCAACTATGAAAAAGTCCCCGCTTCCCTTTCACCATCTTCTCATTGTTGTTCTCTATGTTTTTGATTTTTGGATATTTATAACAATGGAAAAAAGAAAAAAAAAACACACACACACAAAGGGGAAGACAGAGAAACATAAATACCACCCACTATAGCAGGGGCGTGCAAATTTTTATGAGGGTCGGGCAGATTTTAGACTGTAAAAATAACTAGAAGCCAAGTTGTCCTCCAGCGATACTAAACAGACAGTAACACACTCTGTAATGTTTAACATTTTCTATATTAAAAATGAATTTATTTATAAAATAGACTGCCTATGAGTTTACAATGAAAAATTTGTCAGCAGCAGCAGTGTGTCAATAATCCATTTTTGTCACAATGTGACTAAGGGTTTTGTTCTCCTCCAATGAACAATGACCAGGATAAAAAAAAACTACTGGGAAGAAGAGAAGAAAAGAGAAGAAGAAGAAAAAGAAAAAGGAAGAGAGACACAGGACCTCCCTCTCTCCCACTCTCTGGTGACAGAGGGTCTGACCACATCACTCGCTGCCTACTGCTTCCTGCCAACGGACGACCCTGACACACACACACACACACACACGAGCACACACACACAGCTGCAGGTCTGTCCCCCAGCTGTCGGAC
>NC_024319.1:14871457-14883957 GCF_000523025.1 Cynoglossus semilaevis | reverse complement strand
CAAGTGTGCATGGATTTAGGGAGCTAATCCATGAATAGAGAAGCCATTAGTGAGAATTAGGCAGGTTAGACCAAACCATGATCCCTGTGTTTGTGCACGTGCAGCTTTGAGTGTGTGATGGGGAGGGCTGCAGCCGACAGGGGGCAGCTAGAAGCGTATGGCGTGTGTCTGAGGAGATGCTTTCAAAATAAGGACACTAGAAGTATTAAAGATGGGGGATGTGTTGGCCACAGCCCTAATCATCCACTGTGGTGTGAACATACATGCACACACGCACGCACACACACCCACACACACACACACAGTGACTAGTTTCCACCGTCACTCTTTCGACAGATGGACAGCAGCACAAACACCAAGAACAAAACTTCAGCAATATCTAAACCAGACACATGCCTCCTCCTTAAACCCCTCCTCTGAGCACCTACAGCTACACACAGTGCTCATTAGAAGACCATCAAACACAGACACAGTTAACTCCCAGGGATCCATTTGAGATCAACAAAAATAAGAAGAAGAAAAATAAAAATCGTAAAATAGATGTAACTTATTTTTCACCTGAAGTATATTCTGTTGGATTTGATTTTTGCCATTAACTCACATACTGTACAAGGACCTATGTCACTCACCTTGGATAAAACTGTGGTAACATCATAATCTAGGGCATAAAACATCAGTGTCTAAATTACTCTTGGAAGCCGTAACGAAGAGCAAAAAGTTCCCAAAATATCGACACAAACAAAAGACAGCGAGCACATCCAGTCCAAGTCGAACCATCCCAAACAAATCACGCTCCAACATCTGGAGTAGGCCATTCAGTTTTACTGAATTATAAACAACCAGACTGTGATTTGTGACATGTTAACAGAAGTCATGGCAGCTCCTTGTTATTCATTGTCTAGGCAGCGTAACAGAAAATACATGTGAGTGTATGTCACTGCCGCATACGTCACTTTCTGCCAGTAGTGAGCATCAGGATGAGGAATCTTTCCAAGAAAGAAAGATTATTCAACTTTCAGATTGAAAAAAAAAGAAAGACTCCCAAAGAATTCCCGCTACTACTCTCAGGTAGGCATGTAAAACTTCAGGACGTAAACAGGTTCCAGTAAAATTCCGGTAAACAGTGGAAACGTGCGATGAGTCACCATGTGCAACAACAGCGTCGAGATAACACACACACATGCCTAATGTCACATTACCCCCTGTCCTGGTAGTTTCCATTATAACTGCCCTCAGGACAAACCACTCTGGTGCAACTAATAGACTCTCAGACAGTGAGTCTGTGGTTGATATAAATCTGTTAAATAGTGATTTCTTTGTCTGTGAGGAATTTTCATCTTGAAGTGTATCAACATGACATTCCTGAGGTCCTCTCTATTATACTTGTACTTCGCAGAAAAAAAATAGTTCTTGTTCTCTGTTGACTTATGTACCACCATAAAGTATATGCGTTGTATTTTCAATTTGATATTTGGTGAAGCTTGGACTTTTCTGACACAAAAAAAGTCTGAACAATTAAGACGTGGGAGAAAATTAAACTTGCTACTATACTGCTATATTTTGTAAATCATAAATAAGTATTACAATATACAACTGGGGAAAATGGTAAAAACCTAAAAAAAAATGTTCTCAATGCAGTTTTCCTAAACCAATGTAAATGGTTTATGAAGAAAATGTATATATTACAAAGAAGAAAATTCATATACCAACCACATTAATTTTTTTACCACATTAGAATTCTCATTGAATTCTGTGCTTTGTGTTGTGTCACTAATTCTGATTCTGAGTTTGTTTCTGTGCCAGGAACAAACTTTTTGATATCTGTGTGGGTTTAGCATATTTTCTTTTAGAACAGTGACATTAAATATTCACATTAATTGTAGAAATTGTTACAGTCCAAATCACTTCACATGACAAAAATATATTCATCAATTAAAGAATTTAGATTTGACCTCTGAGTTTTACTGACAGAAACCAAGTGTAGCAAATCATTTTCAAATGTTTGAAGACATAAAAAAAGTAACGTTTATATTTACAATGTATTTAAATTGAATGTGTCCACATCATTCACTGCTCAACATTGAATTTTTCTCTTAGAATGTAATAGAATTTAAAAGTTATCACAAAATGAACGCTTTATTTTAAACTTTAAGTTTTAAAACAAAAACAATAAAAACTGCAGACCAGTTAAAGTAAAATTGGCGGCGCAGCTACAGGTGTCCCTGATAATGATTCTCAGTGGCTTAATTACATCAGCGGCGCGTTTCCCACACGGGGCAAATTTCAAAATGTCAACACTGGGAAAAACGACGTCTAGCGTTAATTACATATATTATTCTTACTATAAAAACAAAATAAACAAGTATCAGGGCGTTAACAAATGAACGCTGTAACAACTTTACAGTGTGAGAAAATTGACACGGACTCCACTCACACACTCGGTTCATGTCTCCCTCACTTGTCCTCCACTCCTCTCACCTCCCCTCCCTACTCCTCTCCCTTCCTCTCCTCCCCCACTGACCGCCCGCATAAGTCTCACCTGTTCCTCACGCAGCGTCCCACGGTGGTCAATCTTCGTGTCGCAATAAAGTGGGTTTAAAGTCACACCACACTCCTCTTCGCCTTTAGCTCTTACTTTAATCCACAATTCTTTCTCTTTTCTTCATGGCCTTTCTCTCATTACCTTCACTTCCTTCCTTCCCTTCTGCTTTTTGAACATGTGCAAGAACACATGTAGAGCAGAAGTAAAACAATGAAAACATTATGCAACTGAAACTATAACCAGACAGAGTGAAGCAAATTGTGCATATTTAAATATATACATTAAAAATAATAATACAAAATTAAGTTAGGGTGAGTTAACGTGATTTAATAAGACTGACCAATAAAAGGTGATGGTGAAAATTACAAATGTCAACTTGTTGACAGCCCCAGTGTCTTTATATCCCAGGACTTACCCAAACTAACTTAGTAAGTCAGTTCTTTTACCAGGGTGTCACTCTGCAGTCATAGCCTCCAACAAAGATGGCTTTGTCCGTTTCTTATATAAGGTCTATAGTTTTAGGCCAAGAGGTGTCCAGACATGGGTTTTATTTTCATTTCCTCGAACGCAGGGCCCAAAATAAATAAAAAACCCAAAACATTACATTGCTACAGACCGATTGCTGTTATTCTCCTGCTGTTGTGAATGTTTCTGACTCAAACCATCTCCTGCTGCGCCCGTTAAATGTCTCTGTAATAACAGACTAGCTTGTAAAAAACAAAATTAAGTCATAAGAGGAATAAAATGTTATACTTTATTTTTGAGTGCGCAACACAACTCAAATGAGTTGACAGAGTTCACAGATGAAAAATACTGTTTCATACTGAAGAGAAGTTAAGACCACCGTCAGATTAACTGTTTCTGTTGGAGCCAGCCTTCTGAACGAAAACACACTCAATACACAAAGTTGCTATTGTTATTTGTCACATGTTGTGTTAAGTAGCATTGACAGCTTCTCTTTATATTAAGTGTCCAATCAACATTTGACACTTTCACTAATGTGATCACACACACACACACACACACACACGCACACACACACTCAGTCTGAGTGGGAAAGGGAGGAGAAGTGTTGATGCATCGTTGACTCCCCACATCTCCTCTCACCTAGAGCTTAAAAACACACACAGAGACTGAGATAACATTCCTGTTATCACCAGCTCCCTGGCAGTTAGCTCGACGGCGTGCAGCGCCGGCTGGGTCTACACAATGTGTATTTTGTCGAAGAATGTAGATGAAGTCACTCGATTCACCCGGCGCATGTAGGAAAGCTCTTTAACGCTTTAACAAAGTCATGACGTCTGAGGCTGAAACATATTTGTTGTTTCAAGGAGCTGTTGTTTTTTTTTTTTTGAAAGATGCACCAAACTTGGGCTCAACAGACACACACATGACACATGCTTGCCAAATGAAGCAGAATGGAGTGAGACAATGAAGACGCTGGTCAGAAAGTGGGTCACAATGAAGGCGTAACTGACAAAAGTCAAGTCTTCTGTGGAACAGCTGGTAAATGCTGAAGAACTATTGTATCAAAACAGCAAAAAGAGAGACAAACCCACAGCGAGGTATCCCTGTGGATAGAAATGACTGATTCTTACAGCATGGGTGAATGATGTAACTGTTACTTGTTGCACGCAGTGATTTGTTGTGGAGTCTGCAGCAGCTCAGTGCGCTCAGCTGTGAAGCCCTAATTGCGTTATCTGTTTCTGCAACGGCCGCTTTAATTGTCCGTGAGTTCATAAACCAGAAATCAATATATGGCTGAATGAACAGAGCAACAGAAGGCCGCGTGTGTGTGCGTGTGTGAATCTACGTGTGTGTTAATGTGAGCTCCAGCCTTCATTCAGCTCTTTGTAATTCGAATGTGTACAAGGGAGCACTTTATTTCTCTGTTATTGTTTTACCAGTTTAATTTAGGTTTCTTGTTTTACGCTGAATTAAATCTCACTCCCAGCACGCCCATGGGCATTTCCTGTATGTGTGTGTCTTCCAGTGTGTATCCATCTTGAATGACCAGTCATTAGAGGGTTAAATGGGGTCCGTTGTCCGAGCGCACTGCTGATTAAGCTGGACTGATCGGGACTGGTGGGCACCTGCCATGATCAGCCTAAGCCTCATCCATCAACCCTCTGACCTGGCCGCAGCCTGGCCCCTGGACACTGCAGAGGCCCCCAGGGCTCTGGAGGAACTACTCCACCCAGGAACTGACCACTGCTATTAGCCCCTGGACCTGGGGACAAGATTACCCAAAGAGTCCCCATCTTGGCCCCAACCCATGTGGTGACCTATGAAGATGACCGCAACCATAACTCCCACCCACCCATCAGCCCCATAAACCCTTAAAAGTGGGAAAACTAAAGCTATGAGTGGTTTTCTGAGCTGAGCGCAGGCCATGAGTCCAAACTACTACCAACGTCCAAGTTCATACTGTCTCTTATACCACACTTTTATTTGTCACTTTTAGTTTAAACCTTAGTCCTAACCCTTGGCTCAACCCTAAAGGACCGTCATGACCTGTGTCCACACTAACCCTCATGGGCCACAAAGCTCCATGGCTAAAACTAAAAAAAAAATAAAGAAAGAAAAAATAGCTGAGCACCACTGTAACCTTTAAGCCCTTCGGGCAAATTCAAACAATGACAGAGTCACAAGTCACATGAACTGAATTTGTATTAGAATTTCAGTCAAACAATTGTCTCACACAGAGTTATCTCTGCCATCATAATTATTGAGAAAATGTTTCACATGACAAAGGGAGTCGTCCGCATCTTAAACTCTCTGTCAATCATTCGAGACTAATTAACAGCAGGGACAGAAGTGCGGCTCTGTGCTCCGCGGCTGTTTCCTGGAACTGATGCTGATGGATAATGTCTTGATGTGGTCACTTAGCTCCACTGTCATTTATTTGGGGAATTCACGTTAATGAAATGTCCCATGGTGCAAAGTTCAAAACCAACACTGATGTTGACACCTCATTGATTATATTGAAAATTAAATTAATTCAAGTCAAGATGTCAATTCATCTTTCCTCAACAGTTTGTAAAATAGTTTTCCGGGGGGGGGGGGGGGGGGGGGGGGAGGGGGGGAATAACAAAAACATGATCCCATTATTAAACAGGAAGGGAAAGGAATGGTTTAAAGTGTACACTGTTTGAAAGTGTTTCAGATCCGATTCAAACAAGCTGTGATGAACATAATGTGTCTTTGATGACAAGGAAAGGAGACCGTTTTCAGTGGTAGATGTGTTACTTGCGTCAATATAAAACATCTATTCGAAGGCTGAACCAGTCGGAACAGCAGTGGACACGTACTCACACACAATGCTTTCATTCTGTCCACCTTTAAGACATATGAGCAATGGAAAAATAATCATCCACTTCTTCCTTTTCCGACCTGCCGTGTTGTCAGCTGTGGATTAAATCTGAAAAACAGTCTGATGTTAACGGCCATGAAATGCATTCAGCCTGGGTTTATCTTCATACAAACAGGGTATCTTTAAAAATCTCTGGTGGGAGAAGCCCACGTATATAGACTTAGACTGGACTTTATACAGAGATTGGACTAAGTCTGGCAAAAATGTGTTGACTACGGGTCACCAACTATATTTGTCAGAAGGCCAGACCTTTTATCTTTGGGGTCGGACACTGAAATAAAATGAAAAAAAAAAAAAAAAATTAAATAGTCCTAAACGGTGGGGATTGCTGATAGTAATTTAAGTCTCAGTTGTTTTATTTTCAGCTGCCTCAGCTGTAGAGACCACACCATATTTTTTCCCTTTGATCCTCACAATTGTGGAATCCAGTCGCAGTCTGGATTGGACGGTTTGGTGGGCTGGATTGGACCTGCGGGCCGACAGTTAATGATCACTAGTATAGACAGAGTGGTGGGAATATGGCTACAGTGGCAAACAATGGCGCCCTATTGTCAGACGAGTGAGCGTTCAAATGTCTTGCAAGTACCATATGTTTTTTCTTCTGAATGGCTGCAGGGTCCACTTGGACTCACGGGGGACAATTCCATTTTTAGGTCGAGTAATTCCAGACCTTATCCCTCTCTTTCACACTTTCACATGGATACAACACCCACACACTTTCTCTCACGCACATTTTCAGATGGATCCAAGCATCTACATAAACTCTGTCACACACACACACACACACACACACACACACACACTGCCTTTTGTGTAACGTCTGTGTTCCCTTTATGTCCTTTAAACTCTGCTTTTAAGGGATGAGAAAGAGAAAGTAGGTGACGGACAAGGGAACAGTGACACCTATTTTGTAACAAAAAAAGCTTTGTGTGTGTGTGTGTGTGTGTGTGTGTGTGTGTGTCTAGTATGAACTGAAAGCACAAAGGACACAATTCCCATGTGCACTTACCTGTGTGTGAAACAGACACACAAATAACACACAGTATCACAGGAATATTGGATGACACCCAAACCCTCACACAGTTTCATAAATATATGATATATACATCTATTTTTCAGGGATATCTGAATGATTGTTAAAAAAATAGAAAACATAGAAAAAGAGCATAATTATGTTATTTTAATATTAAATCATATAATTAGAAAAAAAATAGAAAAATAATCTAGAAAAAAAGCATAAATTAGGAAACTAAATGTAAAACCAGGGATGTTTACAAAACAAAAACAAAACAAATAAAAAACAACAATAAATTATTGAAATGTTTTAGACAATATAATTGCTAGATGTTAAATGTTTAAATGTATATTAGAGAAAAAAAGGAAAAAAAATCAAGGAAAAAAAACAAAAACAAAATGTTTACCCTGATGGCAAGAAAAAAAGAACGTGTTTGTGTTCTCTGGTTCACACGGAGGATCAGTGTAGCAGTAGCTGTAGCCTGGGTTTGGATCTCAGGTTTGTTTTTTTTATTTCAGTACGAACACGTCTCTATACTGGCTTGGAGTAAACACAACAATAAAGGCTACGCAGCAGAAATGTTCCTATCAACATTACAGTCACGTTTACAGGAAGCCATGGAGTCAGCTGAGGTAGAAACACAAAAACAGAATGTCCAGTAAATTCACGGCAACTGTCTTTACAAGAAGCCATGGAGTCAGCTGAGGTAAAAACACAAAAACAGAATGTCCAGNNNGGGGTGGGGGGGGGGTGAGTGTTCGGCCTCCAGCGCTCTCAACTCAGACTGGCCTGGAAATGTTCCTGATGTTGGGAAACTGTCTGGATACGACCTTCCAGGCACCTATCTATAAAACCAACCGTGACTATGGGAAAAGAAAGAACAAAAAAACAAAAAAAAAAAAAAAATAGAAGGTTTTAGCAGGTGTTTCTGTGTCCGTGCTTTATTTACTGGTACAGACGGACAAACTGAGGAGTGTGTGGCACGTGGCTGCTGCTGCTGCTTGGGGTCAGCAGGATTTCTCTGGCGGGCTGCCAGGCTGAGCTACACACACACACACACACACGTACACACACACACACGCAAAAAGACAGTCTCAAAAACCATTCACAGCTTAGCGTCAAGCTCAGATAAAGGCTTCCCTCAAACGGTGTGGGTGGGTGGCTGTACGTGTGTGTGTGTGTGTGTGTGCGGATAGAGAGAGTGGAGGGAGAGAGAACGTAAAGTTTAAGTACAGTCAGACAGGAGAGAGTAAACATTGATAAGTCCCAGCTGTGTGTGTGTGTGTGTGTTACTCTGTGTAGCCATGTGTGCACGACATGACACCCCCAACACACACGCACTAAAGTACTTCCGAATCCCCCCAACCTTTCCATCAAACCCATCGTCCCACACACACTTCCACTACTTTGATGAGGTGAAGGGGTGTGTGTCCATGTTCAGCCTGTGTGCACGTGTGTGTGTGTGTGTGTGTGTGTGTGTGTTGGAGGGAGAGCTTGATCTGTTTCGTGTAAAGATCAGAAGATTCAGCTCATGGGCACAACGGAAGTAGAAGCCACACAGTCTGAAGAACAGAACAGAGAGAAAGGCAGAAGAAGAGGCGTGTGTGTGTGTGTGTGTGTGTGTGTGTGTGTGTGTGTGTGTAGATCTGCTGGATTCTTGAATAAAATCAGTCAAACCGACCAAATCCAACTGTACGTATTGAAATGTAAGATCTCCACAGGAAACTGTGAGCGTGAAGCCTGGTTCTCCTGAGTTCCTGAGAAGGTTGCTGTGGAGAAGGATGTTTTCACCAGGACAGAGTTCAGATCAGTGGAAAATACACGGCTGAATGGATGTCTTTACCCACGCTGCAGACGTTTCCAATAAAAAGATCAAACAACGGGAGTGAATCATACGCAAATAAAACACTGAGGAGGAAATTCGACATCGAATTGAGTCTGTGAACAAGCAGCGGAGAAATCATGAATATTTCACTTCCGTGGAAGATGAAGATGAAGATGATAAAATGTACAAACTCAGACAAAGTACAGCATCGTATTTCTAAGGAATGAAATCAAGTTCTTTCAAGCGTTCTTTAAGTTTTAGGAAAAAATCAATGGAGCTACATGGAAACTTCGTTCTTTTTTTTTAGGGTTGAAAACTCTAATGTAATAAGTGTCCGATAGGAGACACAGGGGAGATTATTTAAGATTAGTCAAAAGATAATAAAGCATGTCAAAGGTCGTTGTAAATGTTGTCAAAATTAATTACTATAAAACACACTTTTTATAAAAACTGGAAGATAAGTCTTAATAAAGTCTTTCAAAGAAAGCTGAAAACTTTTTTAAAATAAATTCAGTTTTCTATCAAAAAGTTTCCTGGAAAATTGGAAATAGACTCGGACAAATGCTAGTGTTACGTCTACGCCAAAGTGGCCAAAGAGTAGCTAAACGTTAGCTTAAACTAGCCACATACTTACAAGGTCAGACAAAACAGCTAATGGTGTCTGAAACTCACGATAGAGTGAATGTATTTTCAGTCAAAAGAAAGTAGTAAAAAGACACACGTATTGGGAGAATTGTGAGAGTTCTGTGCTGTTACATGTAACAAGTCACAGTGTGAAGAAAAATAACTCCCTTAAAAACTGGATTTTCTACGTACGGGTGAATAGACTTCTCTGGCCTTGGTAACCATGACACTGTTAAATGAAGACAACATGGAGTTCATGTTGTTAAAAACCAATGTGCCTCCCTGACACCGCGGCGACGACGACAGGAACTGAGAGCCGACATCGATCACTGACTCTGTCGTCCCTTCACAGTTTCCCGCTGTGTTTATCTGCACCGCTCGTGTTTTCTGGCTCAGCCTGGATGTTCGGCTCCGTGGCAGTCGGCCTGATGACACACAGCCCTGTCTGGCCTGTGGTTTCCTCTCAAGTGGTCAACAGACCCCCCCACGGCTGTGTGCATGCGCGCGCACACACACACACACACACACACACACGGGTACGGGGGAAATAGAAACACACTTACAAAATGATATACACATCAAGAGATACAACGGCTGGAGCAAACACAGGATGAAAACATGCTGCTCAGGACAGAGCTGAAGTCACACACACACACACGAAGCCACACAGTCTGAAGAACAGAACAGAGAGAAAGGCAGAAGAAGAGGCGTGTGTGTGTGTGTGTGTGTGTGTGTGTGTGTGTGTGTGTGTGTAGATCTGCTGGATTCTTGAATAAAATCAGTCAAACCGACCAAATCCAACTGTACGTATTGAAATGTAAGATCTCCACAGGAAACTGTGAGCGTGAAGCCTGGTTCTCCTGAGTTCCTGAGAAGGTTGCTGTGGAGAAGGATGTTTTCACCAGGACAGAGTTCAGATCAGTGGAAAATACACGGCTGAATGGATGTCTTTACCCACGCTGCAGACGTTTCCAATAAAAAGATCAAACAACGGGAGTGAATCATACGCAAATAAAACACTGAGGAGGAAATTCGACATCGAATTGAGTCTGTGAACAAGCAGCGGAGAAATCATGAATATTTCACTTCCGTGGAAGATGAAGATGAAGATGATAAAATGTACAAACTCAGACAAAGTACAGCATCGTATTTCTAAGGAATGAAATCAAGTTCTTTCAAGCGTTCTTTAAGTTTTAGGAAAAAATCAATGGAGCTACATGGAAACTTCGTTCTTTTTTTTTAGGGTTGAAAACTCTAATGTAATAAGTGTCCGATAGGAGACACAGGGGAGATTATTTAAGATTAGTCAAAAGATAATAAAGCATGTCAAAGGTCGTTGTAAATGTTGTCAAAATTAATTACTATAAAACACACTTTTTATAAAAACTGGAAGATAAGTCTTAATAAAGTCTTTCAAAGAAAGCTGAAAACTTTTTTAAAATAAATTCAGTTTTCTATCAAAAAGTTTCCTGGAAAATTGGAAATAGACTCGGACAAATGCTAGTGTTACGTCTACGCCAAAGTGGCCAAAGAGTAGCTAAACGTTAGCTTAAACTAGCCACATACTTACAAGGTCAGACAAAACAGCTAATGGTGTCTGAAACTCACGATAGAGTGAATGTATTTTCAGTCAAAAGAAAGTAGTAAAAAGACACACGTATTGGGAGAATTGTGAGAGTTCTGTGCTGTTACATGTAACAAGTCACAGTGTGAAGAAAAATAACTCCCTTAAAAACTGGATTTTCTACGTACGGGTGAATAGACTTCTCTGGCCTTGGTAACCATGACACTGTTAAATGAAGACAACATGGAGTTCATGTTGTTAAAAACCAATGTGCCTCCCTGACACCGCGGCGACGACGACAGGAACTGAGAGCCGACATCGATCACTGACTCTGTCGTCCCTTCACAGTTTCCCGCTGTGTTTATCTGCACCGCTCGTGTTTTCTGGCTCAGCCTGGATGTTCGGCTCCGTGGCAGTCGGCCTGATGACACACAGCCCTGTCTGGCCTGTGGTTTCCTCTCAAGTGGTCAACAGACCCCCCCACGGCTGTGTGCATGCGCACACACACACACACACACACACGGGTACGGGGGAAATAGAAACACACTTACAAAATGATATACACATCAAGAGATACAACGGCTGGAGCAAACACAGGATGAAAACATGCTGCTCAGGACAGAGCTGAAGTCACACACACACACACGCACACACACACACACACGTATATGTGTGTATACATGTGTGCACAAACAGCTGTTTCCAACATGCCTAGGCGGTCTGGAAACCACTTCCTCTCAGAGGCACATTTTATTCATTTACTATTTCGCTCAGAGAGGCAGCAGAGCACTTTCACTGCACGCACGCACGCACGCACGCACTGCACGCACACGCGCGGTGCATACGTGTCCATGGAAGAGAGAAAGAGAAGCCTGTGTGTTGTATTGTAGATGTAATGTTAAGTGCATGGCTTCTTGAGTTTTATGATGTGTGTATATGTGTGTATATGTGTGTATATGTGTGTACTGCTGTAGAGTAAATCCAGCAAATGGAGGGAGACAGTATGTGTGTCCTGTGTGTGCGTCATTAATGTTAGAGTTTTATCTCCAGACTAACGCGCCTCAGCACACTGTGACCGGGACAGAGCGTGCACGTCAACCAGACGTGCATGCACACACACACACACACACAAGCATAAAGGCACACACTCAGACACACACACACACACTCTGACCACACTTTTTCAAGTCATGGCTGGTGGCCGGCGTCTGCACCGCTCTGATTGGCCGGCTTTCTGTAAATATTTAGAGGAAACGGAAGGGTCCATGGTCCAGGCTGTCGCCACGGGAGACGGATCGCCTCTCATCCCTTAGACCCCTCCCCAAACACACACACACACACACACACAAACACACACCTATCTCCGGTCCGCTGAAGCTATGGCCACTGGCATGGACGGATCAATCACGCACACACACGTGCACACACCCGTGCGCGCTCACTAAAGGGTGGATATTGAACAAGGTGTTGATATGAACCCCTCTCTATATCTCTAACCCCAAGATGACCTTTTCACCTCACCTTTCAGTGGCTGCGGCCAATCAGAGGTCACCTCTG
>NC_024319.1:14832955-14864846 GCF_000523025.1 Cynoglossus semilaevis | reverse complement strand
AGCCAGTTGTTCATTTATTCTCTGCAAACACCCAATTATTGATCTACATTCTTTAGAGATTCATCTGGAAACTTTTTTTTTTTTGTTTAATTTCCAGTCGAAAAATAGGAAATAAAACTTTTTGGTATTCACAACTTCTTGAACTTTTCATTTAATTGTATTTCAGGTACAAGACATTTTTACATTTCTAAAGAGCTGATGAAAAGAAATTCTAAGGTTACCAGTTTTATTGATGGATTAACTCTGACTTTTAATGAATAAACTTTGAACAAAAATCAGCCTTTTCTATAAATGACACCCTTCACTGATGTGTTGTTTACATCCTCTGACATAGAAACAAGGGAAGTAAAAATGGGAAGAAAAACAGCAACGTCGTCCAGAGATGTTAGAAATATGTTTCAGCCAAGAACATAACAACAACAGCCATATTGAAAGTTTGAAGTGATCTTTACAAAGAAAGTTCTCCTCAGTGTTACTGACTTGGTGGAAAAATGGTCTGAAAAACAAAAAAGTTCCATAAACATTGAAAAGGAAAAAGAAAAGAAAAACAGAAATGAGAAGCAACAAGAAAATAATTTGAATAAAAACTCATGTTAAACCGTAGAATATTTGAATATAAACTTTGAACTGGGGAAAATAAAACAGGTCTGACACACACACACACACACACACACACACGCACACACCTAGATCATTACCTCTTTACCTTCCACCATAATCTGCCTCTGCTTTTGCAGTCATACATCTTTGTATACCACACACACACACACACACACACACACTTCCATTACTGCTTCATCATGTTGACCCCACATCAGCCCCCTCCGCCTCTAAACTCAGCTCTGACCTCATCTACCCTTCCTCCTCACCATCGCTCTTCTTCTCTCCATTTCTTCATTTCTCTTTTTCTTCCATTCTTCCTCTACTTCAACATCTCCCCTCATTCCTCCTCACTTCTCTGCCTTCCTGCACAGAACAACGGCCTGTTGGTAAAGAAGGAGCGAGGTGAAGAGGAAGATAGATGATGAAGACGTTAGAACGATTGAAGGAAGTGAGAAAAAAGGAGAAATGTATTTCATTTTTTTATTTAGAGATTAATATAAACATATTAGTGACAAACAAATAAAAGGAATTTAGAGCCACGTTGATTTCTTTTGTGCTACTGTTGGATGTTGTTGTCAGACTTAGTTACAACTGTGACCTTTCTCATAATTCAAGTCAAATTTTTTCTTTTTTTTTCAGTGTTTCCAAGAAAGAAAGCCATCTCATGTTATTGTTTAGATGAAAATATCTTTGTTTAGGATTTGAATAAATGTCAGTACGTGGTTAGACTGTTATTAATTTGGAATAAAATAACATACATTCTGCCTTGTCTTAACAAACTATGTGTTATTCTGTCTGTATCTGTATATTAAAAACATCAATCTAGGCAGTTTTTCAGCTGAACAATGCTGAAAACATGAATTACTGTCTGTCTCTATCAATGCCTAACTATGTGTATCTTACTTAACTTTGTTTTTTTTTTATTCTGATTTTTGTAGAGACCTTTAAATCAATTTATTTTAACTAAAAATTGCCTTCACACACTGCCTGTCTGACCTGTCCTCCTCCCTCTTGTTTTTCTTCTCCTCCTTATTGTCCACCCCTTCATCCAGTGCAGGGAAGTCAAACCTGTTTGTTGCTAATTTCACGTCATTTTTACGAGCGTGTCCGGTCCGCTTTTCACTGAGGTAAACAGAGAGCTAATTAGAGGCACACAGGAGGACAGAGAAGCAGCGGAGAAGAGGGGAGGTGGGGGAGGAGTGAAGGGAAGAGAGTGCTTTTGAGCAAAAGGGCGGGGAGGAGGAGAGTGAGTGTAATAGCTCCTATTAGCACATACCTTCAAAGAGCAACATGTTTTACAGACTCTGAAGAGACGGTAGGAGGACAGGGTGGTGTGCCGCGTTGCAGCATCCTAACTGTAACTTTAGGAGTTTAAGTTTCCTCTTGAGTGTATAGATACAGTAGATGAAATATTCAGCTGTGTAAAATCACAGATGAAAAGGCTTTGTGCTGGAATTAGAAAAGTTTCATCTGTTGTAGTGTTGGTTTTGACCTTGATTCAACAGCTCGGAGAATGTAGAACATAATTTTACATCAGGGTGAAAACTGGCCGACTATGGCCCTTAAAGTATTTTGAATTTGTCAAAATAACCAATATATAATATTTTAATAAAATTCATCAACATGAATTTTCTCTGTCTTTAAAATACCGGTAACATATTAGTAAAACTGAAGTCCATTTTCTACTCTGTCCCTTACGGACCGGCAACTTTTCCTGCAGTCCTTTGGATGATTAGAATAGTGGCCACCTGTGTCTTTGAGCCTTTTTATGAATAAAGTTTTTGTAAATGTAGACGTTAAATCAGGTTTGAAATTTAATGCACGCCTCAGATGAGAAACAGCAGCACACGCGCTGTTCTTCAAAGATTTGTACTTTTTCTCTAAAACTGATGAGGAAAGGAAACGCAGACACAGAAATCAATGAAAACGCTGATGGTGTCACTTTCCTATCAACATCACACTCTGCAATCACTTTTATCACAGTTAGGAGGTGATGAAAAGAGGGAGAGAACGGAGGTTACGGTGGATAAAGGAGTTGTGGAGAGGAGGTTGTTTACAGAGTTATCTGTCACATGGTGCAAACACCAACTGACATGAACCCCTGTAATGTCCCAGCATACACTGGGAGAACTTATGGGGCAAACGGCGTGGCTTTGGGAAAGCAATATTCAAAGAGAATTAAACATTTTAGTTTGTAAAAATGATCGTCTGAAATCTGTTGTGATTTTTTTTTCCATTTCTTGAATCGACAGAAGTAAAACTTTTTTATCTCTTGAGAACAATCAATGAATCTACAGGGGAGCTCAGCTGAGAGGAGGTGAAGAGGTGAAGGGGCAGAGTGCAGGAACTGAAGATGACTCTGCTGAAACTGTCTGAGGCTGCAGAGAAACTTCAACATCATTAGCAGTTCAGGAAGTTTTTAAAAGATACCAAGAGGGCAGCAAATCACCACACGCTTTAATCAGCTCTGATACTGGAAATTACTGGAAAACTGAAGCCTTCCCAACTGAGATAAAACAAAAATCAGCAAAAGAACACAAAAACATTATGGCATTATGGCAGCAATCATCAACTGGTGGCCCGTGGGCCGAATCTGGCCCACTGAATCGTCGAAACCGGCCTGTGACTGAATTCCAAAATCAACATAAATTAATAAAATTAAACAAAGACAATAATGAGACAACAATAAGTTTGTTGTCCTGATTGAAACAGTACATTTCAAACAAAAACACTGCACGTCACCATGTCTGCAGTGGCAGCATGTTTGGTTTTCTCTCCTTTCAGCTAGAACTGAAGAAAATAAAATTTGGTCAATTTTTTTGCACTTTAGCTCACAACAAGTCGTCTGGTCGACTGTTGCGTCGTTCTCTCTTTTGTGTGGAGGGGGGTTAAAGTAGAAATTAGAGAAGAAGGAGAAGATAAAGACTGTATCAAAAGTGGATCCTTCTCCTGGTGGATCCTCTCAGCCTGAGGAGTCACCGAGATCCCCCGCCACCACTCAGAGTGGCAGTTACTCAGTAACTCCCAGCCTGACGTATCCGACACCTTCCCGAGGAGCCTATCAACACCAGTAGCGTGCTAACACTAACTACTTCCCCTATCGTCTTCCCCTTCCTCCTGTCTTGTCATCAGGTGACCTCCCTCCACCTCCACCACGCCTTCACCTCCTCCTCCTCTTCCCCTCTAGCCCCCCCACTCCATTTCCCCAGCCGACAGCCCTTATCTGACCTCTGACCTGTGATGAGCAGAGATAGGGGAGACAGTCCACACTCTCTCACTTTAAAAAAAACAAATCACCTCTTAGTAGCTGCCCGCTCAGCCTGCAGGCTGGTGACTGGCTGTGTTCCTGTGTAATAATGTCTGTTGTCACATTAAACTGCTGCACTTAATTATCTCCAACCTAGGAAGTGGTGCAGGTTCACATTAGCAGGGTTTGGAAGATGAAAGAAGGCCGTCATGAAGTTCATCTCAGTTTCTTTCATCGGAAGTTCCTGTTGTTTTCTGTCAATATTGCAAACAAACAGCCGTCTCCTGCAGCAGTGCACTTCAAAATACACCAACTGTGTTAGCAGCACGTTTTCACCGCAGGAAAAACTACTGTAGCAGCAACAAAGAACAGAGAAAACCGTGGATCTCCCTTTTCAACAGTGGGAAACTAATAAAGGTTTCTCGACAACAGGAAGAGGGCGCTTTTGATACTGCAATCAACTGCTATATTAATAAAAGTTATATTTATATAATATATTATATATGTGGCGCTTTGGTGTGGAACCCCAGGGTTCACCTCCTGGGTAAGATTGAACCCCGGTTAGGGCGGTTGGTCCCTTCCAGTGGACTCACCACCTGCAGGAAGGTTCAGGGGGGTTGGTACGGTGCAGTGTGATTTATTAAGCGTGTTAATTACAACATTTAAAACATATAGAATAAAATTGAAATTTTAGACAACTAACAGAAGTGATGTGTGTGAATAACACAATTACAGATAGTGATTAACACACACACACACACACACAGATTCACTTTCATGTTATACAACCTGTGAACTTTTGCAACACTCTCAATTAGGCTCTAACGTGTTGATGTGCAGCGACAACAGATTTTCACTTTTCCTCGGCAGAAAATGAGATTTGCTTAATTACTTGTGACAGTGGATGTTTTCTGCGGCTGCGATTCTTCACCAGAGCGTAGGCGTGTGTGTCTTCATGTTGGTGCGTGACAGGGTTTTATTTTTGTTATGGCCTGATCTAACAGACTGGTTGACTGTTAGGCAACGCTAGAGGTTAAAAGGGTGGAGAGAGAAATGGAGAAGAGGTCCTAACAAGCAGTGTGTGTGTGTGTGTGTGTGTGTGTGTGTGTGTGAGATCCTCTGTAATTTGTCCAGGCCTTGCGCTGAGCCTGTAATTACTCTCCTGGCATGCACACTTACACACAGCACGGCCACAGGATGCGTCTCACGACAGTCCATGTTAAAGAGATACATGCAAATCACAAAGTGCACAAAGCAAAAGTGACACACGCAAACACAAATACACACACCCACACACTCACACACCGTTGACCAGGTATGCCTCATTTCCAACATGTGAGCATGACGAATGGCAGCTCTTACAACATGTACACTGTCATCCCTGTAAATAATTGGCGTCAGCGGACATACTGACACAGGGGGCCGACTGTCTTCAGACTGGTTAATATTTACCTCCCAATCACATGACCAGAGACACACAGTGGGACAAGACTGATATAATTACAACAGATGACACAGTGTGTGACAGTGACAAAGAACGAGCAGGAGAAAAAACAAACAGAAACTTCATTTAAGAAAGAACTGAGGACGCAGGACATACAGTATTCCACTGCATGTGTGTGTACATGGGTGTGTGTGTGTGTGTCAATCGCTGCCTCCAATTGTCCAGAGAGTAGTTGTCCTTAGACAAACAAGTGTGCACGACTGGCTCCAGACACAAAAAACACTCCAGTTTTATGAGATTCAGGTTTGTTGTTCAGGCAGAGATGGAGAATAAAGATTAAAAACTAAAGACCAGCGACTCCGACGTCGCCTCTCTGCTGTTGGTGCAACACAAAAACGCCACAGTGCGGCTGATTCCTGTTTCCTAACGCGATATGGGTCAGGTATTGGTGAAAGACATTTTCAAAGGCAGGTTCGTCTGTCAAACGTACAGGATATTAACAGACCACACCATGCCTCCATATCAGTCTTCATGTAGGAAAATAAAGAAATGAGTAGAAATTTATAATAATTACATTTTTATTTTTCAGTGACGTGGAGATTTTTTACATTTCATCTTTAGCTTATAATAAATATAAATAAATACATTTAATTTAATTTGTCAGTATTTAATTTTACAAAAACTGTAATTTGCGTCTACATCTTCAAACATTAAAGTCACCAAAGAAGTGATTTGTATGTGTTTTATGCTGTGAAACACACCGCTACAGACGAGAGAGAGAGAGAGAGAGAGAGAGAGAGAGAGTGTGTGTGTGTGTGTGTGTGTGTGTGGGTGTTTGCCTCTGTGCGAGTGTGATTTTGTATTTGTCCTGATACAACCTCCGCTCTTTCTATCAGCACTGGATTCAAACCCACAGGAAGCCCGTGCCCCAAACCCTATAATCATTAACCAGCAACACACATGCACACACACACACACAAAGACACAAACTTGCATGTACACGCCAGCACACAAATGAGATGGTGCACACAAAAATGCACATGTCTAACTGAGGTCTTTAAAAAAGTAAAACACAACTTGGCAAGTGGCACGTGATCCTCAGAGTGCCAAGATACCAGCTTTCACACACAATTATAAACAGACGTGCGCACACACACACACACACACACAGGTGTCTGCAAATAAATATCACAAAGAGTTGCTAAATGTGAACGCTGCTAATTCCTCAGTGGAGGCCCAGAGTAATCAATCACTGATAAAACACACCAGCTTTATGGTCTTGGTACAATGTGAGTATTGTTTACACACACACACACACAGGTTTGTGAAATAGAAAGTACGGAGGCCAAGGGCTGGCTCTACAACACCCTGATAAAATATGTCACCAGGTCACCATAAATGCTACACACACACACACACACATGCACACAGTCTGGTTTTCATGAGTTGTGAGGACTTCACATAGGTATAATGCACACCCTTACTCATTACCCTAACACATTGTTTCCCTCAGGTGGGTCGCAAGAGATTTTTTTTTTTTTTTTTTGGGTGGTCTCGTATCATGTTTCCCAGGAGTTTGGACTTGGGTCGTGAAGGTTTGTGACTTTTAAAATACGGGTCCCCAGAAAAAAACGTTTGGGAAACACTGCATTAACGGGTACATGTGTATGCCCTTAATCCTTAGTCTGAATCTAATCTGGCCCTAATTCTAATCCTAACCTCAAACTGAATCTTAAACTTCAAACTGTCCTCTTTCCTAGTAGGGACCTGAAAAATGTCCCCACGAAGGGACAGGGAAGGGTCCAACACCACGCTTTACCAAGTAATGTCCCCACAAGAATAGCTATACCTACACCACACACATACACACGCACACACACACAACCACACACACACACACACACACACACCCGTCCAACCCCTGACAACCTTTTGAGCAAACGTTCAAACCCGTGACCATTGACCCCGTCATAAGTGCACGCACTGACCTGGTTCCCAAAGACGGTTGGAAAAGTTGCACAAAACCCCTTTAGCACTGCTGTTCACTTCTACTGAGGGACCTGAGGTTCAAACCTCCTCTCAAAGATTTTTCTCATCTCCTCAGAAAACTCAGAATTTAGCTGAATTATAAAGTCAGTGAGTTTCTGCTCCCCTGACTGACAGAATCAAACCCTACACCCTGTGTGAGTGAGTCAGAGTCACTGGTAGAACCCATCACCTCCAGGTGAAGTCAATCACCTTTTTTATCAGGTCTCTTTGATTCTGCTTTGACGCGACTCAAGCAGAGACAACCACAACCACAACCACACACACACACACACACACACACCACAGATACCCACCACAATTACAAAAACAAGGTAACAAGGTGACAGACCCCCCCCCCCACAGATGGAGTCATGGTGAGGATGCCTGGACAGAAGGGGCTGGAACAGCTGAGGGTACAAATTGATTCTAATTGACTTTTACAGAAGAACAACACACACACACACATGCTGGGGAACACACACAGATTGAGTGAGAACACACACAGACACACCCTGACCCTAACCCCACATGCACACAGGTAATGAACAGTGACAAATACACACATTCACACACACACACACACAGTAGAAATGACAGAGCAGCGTGGAGACACTGAGTCTGGCTCTGTATTTAAACTCCACTCTGTCACCGTGTGTTTGTGTTTCTCTATCACTCCCCATCTCTGCTTTATTACCCTGTTATTTATCAGCAGTAATGAGCTCAGACCTCACCCTCCTTTTACACATCAGCCCTGAGACAAACACACACAACGTCAGATTTCACATAAAAAAAAAAAGTTTCGACAGGACAGTAAAGTGTTTATAATAAGACAATCACTGTCTTGCAAACAAAAAGAAAATACAGATTCATACAGGTGTTAAAAAAAATGAAAATATTAAAACAACCTCAGGAGAAAGAAATGAATAAGAAATGAAAATATTAAAACAACCTCAGGAGTACGGTCCCATATTTGGACAGAGGAACCAAAAAAATTAAATTTCTAAAATACACCTCAAAGTACTGTTCTAAATGGTACCTGATGAATGGCTAGAACTGGGCTTAAAGATATCATACACCATACTGCACCTTCAAAAGCTTAGAACAAGTGTCCCCAACCACTGGTCTGGGGACCCGTACTGGACCATGGATCTCCATTCTTTTTTTTCATATTTAACAGCCTCTGTGATTTTATACTGAATTCTGTGCGTAAGAAAAATAATGATTATGTTTACTTTACAAAGGCAATCACTAAACTGTATATGATGATCTTTGTCGTGTTCTGTTATGTGCATGACCTCCCGTCACACACATGCAGACTTTCTTCTGGTTTGTGATAATAATTTCCTGCATAAAATTGGTCTGTGGTGCAAAACGTTGACGTAGAATATCCGACGAAACTGGAGCTAAGAAACACGACAACTCCGGTACGTACAGTATGGAGGGACCTGAAGATACTGGTCCAAATACACACACAAACTACAGTAAATATGACACCAAACTCGAGAGAAGACACTGGAGAAAACTACCTGAAAGTGTTGGTCCAAACTATGGCCCAAATGACTGAGAAAACTGATCCAAACTGTAAAAGTAGAAATGCCAGAAAAAGTCAGTACAAACTTGGGCCAAGATGTAAAAAAACACCCACTCAAAGTGAGGCTAAATGAACTGTGAAAACTGGTCCTAACGGAAACCAAAAAAACTCCGACAATACTGGAGTGCTGCCAGAGTAACGACAGAGAGAAGACATAAAACACTAACACGATCAAATCTGCAGCTGCTGCTCCACGTTCTCTCATCTATATTGTTGGAAAAAAAAACCTTTCACACTCAGAATATTAACTATAGACGTGGCTGCAGACAAGAGGTGGTTTTGAAATCAAAGAAAACCTGTAGAGAAATTCTGTAGAGTTTGATCGGAAACGTTCAGCTTCACCCATGCACTCTGGGTCCACTGCATGTCTTATGCAGATGTCTGAGTTTGGATAGTTTTTCCCTTCCTGGAGCCTAAAATAACTGATGATTCAGGCCCAGCACTTTCTTAATATAAGCAGTTCTAATGGTGCCTTCAAGCACAGATGTGTTTATTGTGTTTACCAGAAGACTCCGTTTGAACGACCTGCTGACGTGGCGTCTGCGACTGGCTCAGAGTCCGAGTTTATGGATGACAAAGTTCTGATGTCAGAGGATAAAACTAATTGGATTTGTTTTTTTTTGCTTTTTCTGTTTTGTTTTCTTATTTCATTTGGAAAAAATAATGTACATCAAAGTAACCAAACTAACATTTTGCTGTGAATTAGTTACATAATCTTTGCTGCCAGATTATCACCACTATTTCTTGCATGAGTAAACACAATCTGGGAATAATCTTTTTTTTTCCAGTAAATTGGATTTGGACAGCTTTTGGTTTTTTCTCCAGACACTTTAATCCCAGAGTCCCATCAGTTTACCTTAACTAACAGGCAACAACAACAGTTACAGCCAGTGCTGGACTGAAGGTTTTTTAAACAGAATGCAGAAAAAAATATCATTATAAATTAAAGTAATCATTTTAGATCTGTTTTATATCTATTTCTCCGCAGATCTTTAGTTTTCGTCTGGGTCATTTTTACTTTCTTCTGCTTTTGGCTCAGTTTCACTTCATTCTCGTTTCCATGTTTTCACTCTTTCTACACAAGTGCGCAGAATAAACCCTGGATGAACTTTGTATTTCACACACTCACACTCCATTTGGTCCTGTGCCAAGAGCTTTTCCGCTGTACTGTTATCAGTCATTTATTCATTACACCCGGCTGTAGTATTCGGTGGAGCAGTGCCAACAGCCTGTTACAGCCTGGACTAATATATCACACGGCTCTAAAGTTCATATGAGCGCCAGACATCCACGCAGAGGCGTCTCTGTCCTGTGGCGAGGACAACAAATGTGGGTGAAACTTACAGGTAAAATAAAGCCCCACCTTGATGACCCATCTGCCTGTGGTGTCTTTGTTTTTCAGAGTTTCTAATGCAGGTTTCAGAACATGATTCATGTGCCCTTTTCTGAGCAACTTTAAAAGCCTGGCTGGGTCAACGATCATGAGGATTGTTTTGCAATTCTGACAGATGGGAAAATACCTTTTTACAGAAAGGGTTTAAATCAACCTAGAGCTTTGTTTCAGTCAGTCTGCGGCATAGTCTTGTTTGTTTGATCTCTGCAGAAGGCAGACGATACTACGTCAGCCGTTAGTGCACAACATCGTTCAGTCAGAATTAAGGCTCAGGTTTCAAGTTCGTTTTTCAGACTAAATAATACATAAAATCTAATACGTTCAATACGCCTTCCTCTGTTCTCTTATTTTTGGCAGATTGCTATTCAGTCTAGTACGGGGTGTTGATGCACCTCAAGTTCATTTGAAGAAGTACGCCACATTATAGCTGGCTGAACACTGAGGAAGATGAGTTGTCTTGTTGTGTTTTAAACAGGTGCCGTTGTATTTAAATTCTGCAGGTTTCAGGAAGTTGATCAAGTAAAACACCTCCACAGTTACAGACACACAGGGAATCCAAGTACAGCAGGAACAAGTAAGAATTCAGGAGCACAGACAACTGTGAGCATAAACCATGAACAAAGTGCCACAAACACAGAACAACACTGGACAATGACCCAAACAGAAGTGAAAGAGGGAGAGAGGTAGATATAGCTGGAGCACCAGGTGAGGTGAGTCAGACTAACGAGCAGGGAATCACTGACCACAGGTGAGTTTGATGAAACTAATGAACCCAGAGACTCAGACAGAGTGAGAAACACTGTGGTCTCCTGCTCTCTCTCTCTCTCTCTCTCTCTCTCTCAGAGAGAACATTTTATGATGTGTAAAACAGCACCTCTCTAAATGTTATGTAGTGAATGAGTGTTGAACTGCACACTGTTGTCTGTGAGGACAACGCCACTGGTCAACTGAGACTGTGGCGGACTGACACATGATCGGCAATGAATAGGAAATGCCGTAATAATTGTTATAATAGTTGTTTAGGTTCATATTTCTGTTATCAATCAATTGTAATTTTAATGATAAAATGTGTGCTTATTCTTTCAAATATCACTGAGACATATTTTATAAAATTATTAATGTTCAAAATGTCATTAGCGACACTGAAAGTCACATTTGTACGTTTAACTTCTACGAGAGAACTGTTCCTCAAACTGTAAGTCGCTAAGCAGTGGTTAAAGTCACACTTTATTAATTATTTGCAAAATAAAAAAGAACAACATTGTACCAATAGTACGAATATTTGCAAAATAAAAAAGAACAACATTATGTCCGACAGATTATTTCAGTCGTGTTACTGCCATTTACGATCACTGAAGTAACACAGACTGCCAGTCTGGGCTCCTGTGTAGACAGTCGACAGTTTCTAGCCTGTGTGGTCTTAAAGGGCTCTTGACGTGTTTTTGCATCTGCCTCAGAAAGTGGTAAAAGTTGCACTGAAACACACACACATTCAGAGCTCACTACACACAGGTCACACTGACTGTCTGAAAAAAAACCTAATGTATTATAAATAATTCTGATGACACAGTTCATCTTTGTATTCTTCCACTTAACCAGGAATAATATTAGAGAAGTGTGTGTGTGTGTGTGTGTGTGTGAGATGTGTGTGTGTCACAGTGAGAGTGACAAAGCAGTTCAAGCCTTTTGATTACACAACAGACATATGTATGAACGCAAGGAGTGGCATGTGTGTATATAAGTGTGTGTGTTTCTTTGTTGCGGCCCCGACCCGGCCCTGACCTCGTGCCACGTCCAAATGAATGCTTTTAACCCTTTGTCGGTGTGTGCATGTTGTGTTTTGTAGGGCGAGTGTGTGTGTGTGTGAAATGCAAGGCGTTCCAGTTATCCCATGCCGCCGTCTCTTCTCCAGCTCACCTGTTGTGTGGCATGAAGCCCAAAGCAAGCATGACGGCAGCTGACGGGGTCAAAGTGCGTCCTCGGGTGTCTGTGTGTGTGTGTGTGTGTGTGTAAGTATCAGCTATTGTTGTTCTTTCTCCTTTTTTCACTGCACCGAGTGTTCTGTAACTCTAGTCTTTTTATAGCTGCTCTTTTTACCACACACACACACACACACACACACACACTGACGTTGGCAGTGAAAGCTCCGCCGCCGCTGCCGCTGTCGATTTCCAATCCTCTCTCCCTCCCTCCTTCTCCGTCCCTGGATCAGCCACATTACAGATCAGCTTTCACACTCCTCTGTTCTCTGCTTAACACCAACGCACCTTCACTTCACACACAGGCCCGCAATCCCACCCACTCACGCACACACACACACACACTTACGGTCCACACAAATGTAGTCATTAAGAGCTTTCATGTTATATCCCAGGCCTCCGTCTACGGACATTAGAGCCTGATACATCCAGAGGTCTGTGACCTTTGAGAGACACCTCCAGGTCAGGATTGTGTGTTCCCCACGTATGACATCATCAGGATCTAAAACAGTGACAATCCTAGGATCAAATACAACAGATGATCACATTTTTTTAATTTTCCAATCAGAATTACTTGCATGGTACAATTCTTTCATGTGATGATTTTGGAGACCAACACACACACACACACACACACACACTCACAGCCACTGCCACTGTAACATGTATGGATCTGTGCAGCCCATCAGTTCATCCCTATTCTTGTCTTGCAGCAGGGGTCAAAGTTGACAGCAGTCTTCAAGCTGCTTTTACAGGCAGTAAAAGGTTGCAACTGAATACACAAGTCAAGGTGAAAGGCTGTCGGTGGATGTTTGTGTGTGTGTGTGTGTTTGGAGGACGGGGATTAGGATCGTGGCCTCTTCAAGGTCCTGCTTAGAGTCCAAAGAGACAGTAATCAATTGTCTAATTTAATAATAATAATAATAAAAATAAAATGAACCTAAGCATGCTCAAAACATTCAAATTTACTTGAACACAAAATTAAAAATAAATCTATCATTGATTGTAGTTAATGTAGAAATATCTCAGACGCCAAATCACAGCGTTGGAAACAACTAACAACAAAGTGGACATGACTGGAGTAGTACATGTATGTATGTAGTTGTATTTGTAACTATAGATAAGCCAGTACCAACAAGTTATATCGTTACCCCTTAGACCAGGGTTGTCAAACATAAGGCCCGGGGGCCAAATCTGGCCAGCTTGAGTGTTCAATCTGGCCAGGTGAATAAATTAAAATGAAAATAAAAAAAATACGCAATGTTCAGGATATTTTTTGTAAAATCATTTTTCATTCAATAAGAATTAATACAAATCTGCAATATATTTTTGCTTGAAAACAAAGGGGAAAAACATGGACTTATTGTTATTTATATTTAATTATGTAAGAATTGTTCTTATCACCCCTGGAGTTTGACACCCGTGCCTTAGACACTAATATTTAATGCAGTCTGTTCCTGTCGGCTGTGATAGGACATTGGTGTAATCAACGTGTAAACACAGACTGACAGTAAACATCCAGATTGTTTGTTACCAATAATGACGGTCGCCGAGAATACATTTCTCCTAAGAGTTCCTGACTCAACAGGATAATGTGTTGGGAATGTGTGTGGAAACACTTTGGAGGTCAGATTTACAAATACAAATAAGGGGGAGTAGAAGGAGAGAAGATTCTCTGTCTTTTTTTTTTTACTTTTCAAGTGTGAAATTAATAATACACTCACACACACACTCAGACAGTCACACTTGGACACACACACCTGTCCTTGCGGCAGCTGTCTGGGGGGAATCGATCCGTTTCTCTAGTGTGGTGAGGATGCCCCTCCATTGTGTCTTAGTAAAAACAGGAGCCTGTTATGGCACATCAGAGTGTGTGCATGTGTGTTGATTTGTCAAAAATGAAAATGTGTGTGTGTGTGTGTGTGTCTAGTGTAGTTGTGAGTGTGTGTGTGTCTATTTCTGTGCACTTGTCCAGGCTGGTATTCTGCTTTTGTTGGACGCTTCATGATCTGAAGGGGCCGCCAGGACAACTGACCAAAGTATGTCTGTGTCAGCAAGAATCTTTGCGTGTGTGTGTGTGTGTGTGTGTGTTAGCAGAGACTTAAGTGTATAATTGTTTAAAGCTCAGGCTCCGGTTTCCATTTGTGGCTCGACAGATGTTTTAGGAGACTCAAAAGAGAAACAAAGTCTGAGACAACAATGAAAAAAAATCGACAATTAGAAAATATTGATAATTGGTTGTGATATTGACATGATCAGAGAGACAGAAAGAGTCTACGGATTTCTTCATGCACACGAAGCAGCTCTGTCTCATTTAAATGACACTGATGTTGGAAAACAAATGGGACGATTCACAGTGAGGTTGCAAACTAAGACTAACTAGTGTGTTTTTGTGTTAAAACTGGAGAAACCAAGTGTGATGTCAGCGTTGGTGATGTGTTCAACCCCATTAATCTGATATACAACTGTGTCACTTGGATATGTATCTGTGTTTGTGTGTGTAAATCCATCATGTATTTTCATGATAAAGCCATTCTTTGCTTGGCCTCTGAGAAATCCTGTTTTGCGGTCAGAATGATGTGTGTGTGTCACATGTATCAGAGCTGTCAGTTACACAAGGTCACACACGTGTGTCATACACACACACACACACACACTGAGGCAGCATGTTTTTAGGATGACAGATTGGACCTGTTGTGTGTGTGTGTTTGTGTGTGTGAGTGTGCACATGATGGACTCTGATGGAGACTCTAATCACTGCACAGACTCAGCTGAGGCCTTGTTACTAAATCACACACACACACACACACACACACACACACACACAGCCTGATTAGTTTCATCTGACAGTTGCTAATGAAGTCTAATTATAAAGTACACTCTGTGTGGGGGGTGAGGGTGGGGTGAGAGGGTCTGCCCTGTCCTACTTTCATCACCCTCTTGGGAAATCTGTCCCTTCTTTCCCTCTCTCTCTCTGCCCCCCCCCCCCCGCCCCCCCCCTGTTCCCCTCTCCCCTTCTCTCTGTCCTCTATGCTGACTTTCTCTCACAGCCTCTATCTTTTTTCCTTCTTTCCTTCATATCCATCCTTCATCCTACTTCACTCTCCTTCCTTCCCTCATGTACAGTGTTACGTCTTTCCTTCCTGACTGTGCCTTTACTTTAAACGCTGCTGTTTCTACCAACTGTACAGTACACACATGTATTTGAACCCTATGTTTGGAACCCTTAGGTCTAAAGTTGACATATTGTAATCGACATAGAAGATTGGAGCTGGATTATGTCCTGGACCAAGCACTGGAACTCACAATCATCGTCCCATTCATATCAGGGACAGCCAGAATGCACTCGTCTTTTGAGACAGTCTGTAATATAGAACAACCAATAGGAAGTCACATCCTCCCAGTGCTGGTGTGTGATTGATTCATGTCTGATGGAGGATTAAACAGATGTGATCATTAAAATACTGAGTGGCCATATGCTAGTTAAATAGGCTAGTTAAAATGGCTAAGTAGTTAGCCAAAAGGTACCTTTTCAACTGCTTAAAAGCTAGTTTAGCTAGCTAATTTACTCAGACACTTTTACTGCAGCTAAATGTTACACAAATTAAAATGTATAAAATGAAGGGATAAAAGAAAGTAAAATATCAAAATTATGACGAGGAGACAAACTGAGGGGAGAGAAGGAAGGAGAGATGTTGATGTTCAGGAAGAAGTATCTGTGTGTGTGTGTGTGTGTGTGTGTGTGTGTGTGTGAGTTTGTGTGATTGTAGCTGCTTAACCTTGGTGGGTTTCATTAGTGGCTCAAGGCCAGCGGCAGGCTGAGGATGAATTAGGAGGCCGGGGGCCACAAATTTATCCTGGACAAGGCCTTCTCTGATTAAACCTAAACCTGGAGAACACACACACATACACACACACACACACACACACACACAATCGTATATAAAAACATATGGGTTGAGTTCATATCGCAGACATAAAGCAAACATACACTCAAAATACACTTCACTCATCTGCAAGGTGGCCCTTTCACACACACACACACACAAACAGAATAATTTTTTCTCCCAAATACCCTAAACCCCTTCATCCCGGCCAATCTGTCACACACACAGCCCTCGGTCACTGCTTGCACGCTGTCGTATGAGTTAGCGTGAGTTAGAGGGAGTGAGAGTTGCTCGTCACCAACAGTGACAGTGTCTGGAATCCTAAAAGCTGCCACGATGATGCGATCACGCCAGCTTTACCGATACACACGCACCAATCGAGAGTTGTTCCCGTTCTGCGTGTGCATGAGTAGAACACTTCAAGGTCGAAGCTGAGTTCACGGAGTCCGTCCCCTGATCCCAGGTACCACCGCCCACCTGCCCTGCCCTTTGAGACCCTCGGGAAACGCCCATGACAAGAGATCATCCTCCTGTCACTGCCTTTTAAGGTCATTAGGTCTGAAGACTGGGAGGTTATCAATAACTAGAAGTCAGGCAAGAAGAACAGGCAGAAGCTAATTATCATTTACACCGTGCTAAAAGCGACCAGAGCAATTAGCAACAGGTTGTAAAAAGCTATATTTTCTACAACATAAAAAATCTAATTTTTTTTAGAGATTTGTAATAGGTACTACAATGAAGTGGGAAAAAAACCCCAGCAACAACCGTCAGTCTAATCTAAAATAATAAAATCATTTCATCCAATACTTAATATTAACCAAGGCATAAATGACCAGAACCAACTGAAATAAAATGATCAAAATTAGAAAATGGCTGGATTAGACCGGGATCAGTGAAATATCAACCTAAAGACAAATAGACGATAATAAAAATGTTGGATTACTAACCAGATCATCAGTCAAATTTACTCCTAAACATAATTCACAAACCCATAATGTTGAACCATGAATAAAAAAAAATCAAATAATTTAAGCTTTACAAAATACAGTACCTGTCCATGAACCATGAACGTCCCCTGGAATCAGACTTTGAACATGTGTTCTCTGGTTCATTATATGAGTATTTATTAAAAAAACAATATAATAACATGTCACATTCACGTCTATAGTCACACGTTGTAACTGATGTAGATTTTCATCCTCAGCCGACACCCACCCTCTAACTCCACAGTCACCTCCACTCCTGTAATCTGACTGAGGAGGGGTCAACAAGTTCTTGGGACAGTTTGCAGGGGTTAGTGAGGTCACTCTTCACACTGATATTAACCAGCTAAGTCTATAAACCCCGCAAGGTCAGGGAGATCATCATCTTGACACGAAGGAGACACACACAAACACACACACAAACTATGTGTTTGTACACATGCATGCGAGGAGTGGTCCCTAGACATTTGGCTTCTTGAGATTTTCCTGGCAAATCTGATAATTGTTGTTGGTCTGATCCATATGGAGTGAACCGACTGGCCTTTCTCCAGGCACTCGGTCACTCTAGGGCTAACGGCCCTGTTATGTAAGAATGCTGTTGACATTTGGTTTCATAGAAAAATTGCGGAAGACGAAGGAGGACGTTTGTATCTTAGAAAAACTGGACTAAACTGGTATTTTTAAGAGTGACAGAGAAGTGGTGCCGGAATGGTTTCTGGTTTCATGTTAAACACATCTCTGGGATGTTGTTTATGAACGACGAGTGAGCCCTTAACTGTAGCCTGGAGAGCACTGAACTTTATGTTACAAATACACAGCCGTTTGTATGGTGTGTGGGCATGTCTTTCAGAACAAACACAGACGACTGCCGTCTCCAGGGCAATTTCTCGTTTTTCATTTGTCAAACTGTCCCGCCGACCATCAGGACAGCGGACGAGTTAAACACACAGAGAGTCGGGACATTAGTCAGTTAACTGGGAGTTCCACTGATTTTAAACCACCACCACATTTCTGTTCAGTCATCGATGAACTGGATAACAGAACAATTAGGCAAAGAAGGAGACAGAAGATAAACCTTAGGCTATAACAATAAAACTAAAGCCTGGATTCTGATTCATTACTACTTTTCTCCAATCAAAATGTTTTTTTTATGAAGGATTTACAAAACTTACTTTTAGATACGAGGTCTCTGGGCCACATGGTGCAGGAGTGGTTGGTGCTCTGGCCTTACAACAAGAAGCTGGTTCACTGGTTCAGTTGCAGTTGCACTTTCCTCTCATTGTTCAGAAACATCCAGGACGATGTCAATGAGACAGATTGATGAATCCAATTTCCACAGTTTCCTTACAAACAACAGCTTCTGGTATTTTCCTTGTCTTTTACGGGTGAGGCATCATGGGGAGGTGGACTAGTTGAATTGATATGAGACCAGGACTGTGGTAGAATCAGCTGTAGTTCAAACACTGCAGCTGTGTTTCTGATTGGTAAACGAGCCTCAGGTGTGAAGGTAAACAGGACCAAGGAGATACCAGGGACAATCAGTTCACCGACCGTCAGTGGGAAAGTTCACAGATATCGTGACTAAAGTCTCATCTGTACTGTTGCTTTGGAACTGTTTCTGAGCTGAACGTCCTTCTTGACGCAACCTGTTCCATTTTATCCAGACCTGGGATCGTCCCCAGGAACACTCTAATGCATCTCCAGTGGCCGGACTGGAGGCGTTTGATCTTATGTGGATTTATAGGCTTCTTTTTCTCTGTTGTTGCATAAAAGAACATCAAAAGAGCCAAAAGGACCCAACGGAGCCGTACACTTTCCCTCTGTCTCTTTTTTTTTATTTGTTTCTTGGCTTTTACCATCGCTCCCCAAACACACACCCACACATCGAAAACACACTCACTCAGCACCGGTCGGGTGCGTTTGATTTATCCTGCAGCGTTTCCTCCATGGCTCATTTCCATAAATCACATGTCAGTGTGTTTGTAGCCGGGGGGACGTTAACAAGAGGCCACAGTCCAAACAGAGAGCACATAAAAAACCTCCTGAAAACCCTCCCGATGCACAGCTCCGAACTACAGCTCCAACGTCACATTCATCAACTACGAAGGAGGTCGGACAATATTTCCTTTTGGCGGCGACGGCGACAGCAAGGAAATGTCACTTGGAGAGCGTTGTTGAAAGAAAGTGTGCGTGTTTGAAGTGTGTTTGTGACCGTGTCCACTTTCTCAAGTCGGACCGAACTGAGAAATGTGTGCGCCGCAGTGTGTGTTTGCTTACTAAGTGGTGTACACACATGTATACACAGATATTCAGAGGTAAAAGTTTACACACAGACGGGGTCATGGTGGTGGGTGGGACCACTTAGGCTGTTCTTCCTGTGTGTGTGTGTGTGTGTGTGTTGAACGCACACAGATTCCCACGACTCTGCGATTGAATCAGCCTCAGATAATATCTACTGTCCTCCCAACCCCTCGCCTGTTTATTAAGAACTTCCTCTTTGGCCTCTGTGGTCAGAGGTCAATCTATAAACTGTAGACTGGTGTCTGGCCTTGACTTTGAGATTTATTTGGAAACGTCAAGTTGCTCCTTTTTCTTCAAAGTCCTCAAACACAGATTGGAATATGTTTCCTTTCAGGACGTCTGACTCTGACTGTGAATCAACCGACTGACTTCTTAAAGCCACTTGGCTCTGTGTCACCACAGTTTCGTTTTTTTTTTTTAAACTTTTTTTCCAGAGCTTGAAGGAAACTTTTTTCACACTTTTTTTCCAGAGCTTGAAGGAAACTTCTTTAATGTTCCAGAATTGTTTACCCCTTCTAACGCTTGGGAATCTTCTGAATCTTTGGGTAGCAGCGACATTCACAGTCTATAAAAGGTCTGAACATGTCTATACAAATAGAGAAGCAAAATGTCAACTATGATGAAGACATGACACACATCCTGTCTGAACAGGAAGCAGGGCCCTCACATCTCACATCTTTTAATGTAATTACACTGGTGACTGTCCAAGACAAAGTCAGAGTGCAGTGCAGCCGGTCCACCTGCATTCATGCTACTTCTAGATGAGAATAACGGATGCTAACTTTAGCATTAGCCAATATTTACTTTAGCATGAAGCATTTGGGTTGAATTGAAACATGTTTTGGATACATTTATAAGTCAGTTACTTTTAGTAGTATATTAGTAGTGCTTTTTGGACATTAAACAACAATTCTCTCATTAACATTGATACATTTTGAGCTATGAATCATTTTACCGACAAAAAGCATCTTTTATGTTCTGTGTACTATTAGGATGATTCCTGTTTATTACTTCGTGTTTATATTATTTTAAGCAACTATATATTCCATACTTGGGGAACAACAGTGAGTGAAGGTGATGATAAAAGTCCACTACTACTGAGGTTCTAGTCCCTCAAAAGGAGAAGAAAACAAACACTTCACTCTGATGGACAGTCTGTGTAGACTGACGAGTACGTCTTCCTGGGATTGATGGCACTGGGAGTCGCATAGACTTTTCCCCATAAGAGCTGTTCTGTGGCCCTGAGCAAGTAACGCCATATTGACCATTTAACTGCCCCAGTGACAGATGTGTGTGTGTGTGTGCCATCGTGCACTGATTGTAATCCACGCAGTTCTGATTAGCGTCACACAGTCTGTCCTGTCTCGGGAGACAAGCTGTCAAGGAAGAAAAGACGGGGGAAGAAAATGGAATTAAGTTAGCGGTGGAAAGGACTTGATAAGAAAGGAGGAGGGAAATAAACAGAAAGTGAAGGAGGAGGCAGGACAGGTGGCAGAAAGAGAGAGGAAGAAAAAACGGCCAAATGAACCACACACAGATTTGACTGGATGATTTAAGGAAGACAAAATAAAAACTAAAAAAATGGTTAAGAACCTGGTTCTATCTGCCACTTCTTTTGTACCAAAAAGAAATAGTAATTACAAATTTGGCCTGGTTTTGTAACAATTGCTCTGAGAGTTCACACATGGTGGTCTACAGTGGCCTAGTGTCGCTTCACCGTCAGATATAAGATAATAAAGATTCCTAAGGCCTATCACTGAATGTATGCATTTACAGAAATATCACTGACTCATTCCTTGGAACATTATTAGCAGCTAAAAAGCAGACAATGGAAATGAACTGAGTGCCGAGAGACAAAGGCTGGAGCAGAAGAGGGAGAAAAAGAAGAGCAATAAAGATGAGATAACACCCGTGAGAGAAACTTAAAGAAAAAAAGGAAGTGATTAAAAAGATAAGGAGCAAAACAATGTGATTCAAAGATAAAAGAGAGGGAGAGTTGGTCCACTGTAAATTCCAGACTTCCTTATAAACTGTCTGCATCATGTAAACAACACTGTGTTTTCTTTCCCTGAAGGGTTTCTACAGTTGAAACAGGAACAGAAATACAGAAAATGTACAGATTCAAGGGAATCAGGAAAAAAAAAGAAGTTTCAAATCAAAAACAACAAAGAAACTACCTGCAAAACAGAAGAAGTTTCAAATCAAAAGATAAACAACAAAGAAACTACCTGCAAAACAATGCCTCTTTCAAAATAAGGTACTCTGGATAAGGATTTAGAAGGAAATGCTCTGTATTTTTCCACTAAAGCCTCCTGACTCAGACGCTCCCTGTGGAGAATTACCTTGAGATCGTAAGATAAAGTGACTGGTACAGTCCAGTATGATGACAATGTTTACACTGTAGCGTTTAAACTTAGTTCGTGTAAGATCTCTGACTCAGAACGGCCGGGCTGTAAAGTCCTGAGATGTTCTCGCAGTTGAGTAGTGTCTGATTAGAGAGACAGTGGACGAGCCGGTGGACCACACCTTCAGTAAAGTACCTTCAGATCTAGGGAGGGAGAGAGAACGAGAGACACACAGTGGGAGGAAGGGAGGGGAGGTGGGAGGAAGAGGCCTTGACCTGCTCTTTAAACTCTCCCGCTCGTTCGACCTCAACCCCCCCTAACTTTCTCGTAGACTGATTTTGGCAGTTTATGATCCTGTCACACCTCCAAAATACTTCTGGAACCTCCTCAGGTTAGAGAGGGAGGATTCGACAGGTGAGAAAAGAAGTGGGTCTCCCGTGAAACTGTTTGGTTCAGATTTATGGTCTGCATTCTAGGTGGAGTGCTAGACTACGTGGTTCATGCTGAATTAGAGGAACTCCCACTTATGAAGAATTCAAGCCGGATTTTCACATTTCACATTTTCCTTTTGCACCAAGTGACGTTACCACAGTGATTATGATTACTGGTTAAATTGAGTATAAAATATCAGTGTAAGCCAATCAGATCCTGCAATGCGACTTCAAACTTTTTCTTGAAGGTCCAGTTGATCAATTGGGTTCAGAGATGATGTACATTCACAACACCAGATACAGGCACGGTCCACAGTCCAGACTGTCTTAGATGTGGACCCTGGTACGGACTTTAAGGAACGCCACAAAATAAACCCACTCCCAATTTACAGTTAATGATGACGCTGTTCTGTTAACACTTAAACTATTCTGCTCGATAAGACTCTCATTATGTTTCCGTAGATCTTGAGATCTAAGCACGACGGTCTGACATGGTTTTACCAAGACCTTGATTTTTAGTTAGATGTTTCTATTATTTACTCTTCAGGTTTAGCACACAGGGACACTGTAATTAAAAGTTTTCTCAGTAAATCCGGCATAGCAGGCTGCATGACCTCGTCTGTGGTATTTGCGGTGACACTCACTAAATTCAGACGATCCCCATTCCAGCGCTAGTGTAACACAACTGAGATTACTCAGCCAGTCATTTGTGTCTGACAGTAGTGAGGGTGAAAAACTGAAAAGTTGGACTCAGAGCCGTTTGCCTAGACACAGGTCCTGCTAGGTTTATTTGTCCATGAAAAAAAAAAAAGAAAATTCTAACCCTGCCTTAAACACTTTCCAGGTGCCAAAACACCAGGTTATAGTGACTAATTAAAATAGCAGTGGAGCTGCAGACACTGGGGTCACACTCAAAAAATGTCAAAACAATATTCTGGACATACCAGTAAGGGATTGCTGGAAAGGAAAGGCTGAGAAGACAGAGGAAGAGACAGTGCAGAGACAGAAAACAAAGACAGAGAGAGCGAGCCCATCCAGGTGATAGTTACCTGTCCATCAGGCCTGTAATTTCTGCCCTGACGACAGGGCTGCTGCCAGCGACGTTTCCTCAGGGACTGTCTCCCACGACAGGCTGACGGAGCCAAGGGGCCACGCCCCCTTTCGCCTCGTTCTTTGATGTCCCGCATCGTGGCCCTTTTAAATTGACAGTGTGCTCGCAGCCCGGGGAAAACCCCCCACCTCCATTTTTAAGTTGAGTCACCTGCACAGGTAGACAAGCTGTAACTCAGACAACAGAGAAAGGTGTCTCCGTCTTACTGGAACTGACCGTCATGCATGAAAACAAAGGATCACAATTATTACTGGTATTAAAGATGGATTACATCGTGTTCAGGGTTATTTGACTTCCTTTTTAGCTATTTTGGATAATATTGAGCTATATGTAAATATATATAACATTTATGTTACTGTTTATTTTGTCTTTCCTTATTCAGTTAGTTGATTTTAAATTGTTTTTTTTATCTTTTTTTTTGTTTAAATTTTTTTGCTGTTTTTTTTTTGCCTTAACAATTACCAAAATATTTTTTGGTGTGTAATAGTGCTACTAACAGCTACTATTAACAGTTCATGTTCATAATCGTAGTCTAAGTTTAGTCTGAACTATTTCTTTAAAATACAAAACTTGCTTATTTGTTTTCTTAGAGCTATTTCTGAAGTTAACTTTAAGTTATTTCATTATTACATTATTTAATAGGTTTATTATTTAATTATTTAGGTTGTAATGTATGGGAAAAATTATAAAATTATTGTTATAATAAGTTTTAACTAATTTGAATAGACTTAAAATAATTACATTATTCCATTATTATTAATGGAATGTCAACATTAAGCTGAAGAACTTTGAATTAGTAAAGTTTTTGCATGACTTGGCCTGACATGAACAGAAAAAAACAAAAAAGTCAACATATATTTTTGTCTCCTAATTCTAATCTTCTGTATCAGGAGGCACAGTTAACATTCTGACAGGATTAAAAGAATATTGCAGTAGGTCAGAGTCACATGACCTATTGGAACGTGAAGGCGTTCACCTGACAGCGGTTTCCATTTTCTCCCAGTTTAGAACCGTCTCCACGCAGGTCAGCTATTTAGGCGCAGTGTGATTGTGTTAGTGTGTGTTTGTGTGAGTGTAACAGCCTGGCATCCCTCCCCTTCGCCTCCAGGGGCCACGACCAAGCTGTCGCCTCATCTATCCATCATTGACAACGAGAGTGACAAACAGAGCGAGACAGTAAAGAAAAGAATAGAAAGTTCTGTGAGACACAAAATAACTTTAACAGATGTTTGGAGTTGGTTTCGAAATCAGTGAAAGAGAGAGAGAAAAAAAGAGAGAGAAAGAGCGTTAGTGAGGAGGAATAAAAGAACGGCAAGATGGAAGGAGGAGGCCAGGAGATGAAAAGGACAGAAGAAAGAACGGGAAGAAAAGAAGATGGGGGGAAGTTGGAGGAGTTGAAAGTGGAGAGGGGATCGTTGTCCATGATGACAGGAGGTGACAGAAAATGACTGGGCGATGGAGACGAGAAGAGATGTAGCCAAGGCCACGAGGTGAGGAGGTCACCGAGAGGAGGAAAATAGACAGAGGAGAGCAGAATGAAATGAAAGAAGGGGACACAGAAAGTGGAGGAGAGAATTAGAGAGGAGAAGAGGAAAAAAAACTGTAAAGAAACTGAACTCATTTTGCTGACAGTAAACAATGTTTATGTTTGGTGTCAGGAATCAAACTTACTGGCTTCGTCAGAAACATTTCACAGTAGCAAGAAGTCAAGGCATGAACTACATGAACATCACACTCTGAACACCACAATGAACCGTCAAGGACTGTGAGGGAGAGAGAGGTACATCCAACCAGGACACCAGGTGACAGTGATCAGTGTCATCACACTCACCTGTGTCTCAGAGGCAGGAGGGACAGGAGACAGACAGAAGTCACAAATACTGTATATTCCCATATTCTGCATCATAGAAACTTGACAGTATTTGGCAAATTAAATTGACTCCACATGGCAGTTTCTCTTTTTCTGAATACTACACATTTTCACACATTTACTGAGAAGTCACAGCCTTAAATTGCAATCCAAAAACGTTTGCCTTCCTGCCAAATATGTAGTGTTTCACACGCATATATGTAGATTTTTTTATTTTTTTGCCCAGTTCTGTTTTATTTTAACACTACACTGAGGACAGATTTTTACAATTACGACGTATACGAGCAATAAACACGTCATATGTGCAAATATGGCAGCAATCTGGGCCTATAAGATCTTGTATATCATAAAAGCACCTGGTATTTTTTTCATTTTACAGATGAAATATTTTAACAGTATCTTAATCCAGAATATGTAAAATCCCAGAACCTGGAATGTGAGAGATATAGGCAGACAGAGGAGCAGAAGGCTGACACCTCCTACAGTCCTACCTGCCTTGCAGGGAGAATCACACACACACACACACACACACACACACATACACACACTCAGGGGCCCTCCTCCCCTCCATATTGCCACCATGCCTCTGGCTAGCTGTAAAGCAGCAGGTCTTGGGGTTTCCAGGGTGTGGGCCATCTAAACCATTGACCAGTACAGTGCAGCGCCACAAGGAACAAGATGGCCCCACAGTAGGAGTGACATATGTTTTACTATCTGGCCTGTCTGACACCCCCCGACCTCTACATCACACACTCTCACACACATACACACAAGTTAAGTTGACCAGTGTTGTGGGGGAAACACACACTTCCTTCTCAACATCCTGGATTTCCCTCTCAGTTCAGTGAAACTTTAGTGTCTCAGAGACGACCGCAGTCTTCACATCTGGACCATAAACAGACCCTGTAACCAGAGTCCAGTGTCTCCATAGTTGGAGAAAGGACACATAAAATCACAATAACAATAAATATTTTCTTATATCTCATTCATTTTGTGTAAAATGTTGCTTTTATAAAATTAAAAACTGTCATTATTCTGTTTATTTAAATAGTATTTTGGGGCATTAGCTTTGAGAACTACTCGCTACTGGTCTTAATCTATGGGGTTAATGAGCCGTCAGGGGTTTCATACACTGAGCTCACTCTGTAACACACACAGACACGCACGCACACACACACAGAGACAGGGCCCCACTTTGCTGTCCGCCTGTTTTACCCCCTGTTTGGCGGCTGCAGGCCCAGATTTAAAAGGGATTTGTTTGACCTGAGGAGGTGTTGGCAGGGGGATACGGGAGGTGTGTGTGTGTGTGTGTGTGTGTTAATTAGATGAACTAAGTTAATCATCAGCAGGGAATGGGGGGCGACCCACAGAGCTCGGTGACGTATCCCACATGCTTGGGCAACCATAACAGACATGATAATCCCTCTGTGTACACGTGTGTGTGTTGGTGTGTTGTTCCTAGAGTACAAACTCAGAACCTTACTCTTTAAAAAAAAAAAAAAAAAAAATATGATAATAAACCAGGATCACATTCTACTGATAAAAACACAGAAAATGTTTTTTTACTTTTACTTTTACTTTTACTGACAAAACACCAAAGGGAGTGTAAAGAGAATTTAAAGACAAAAGACCAAAGGGAGTGTAAAGAGAATTTAAATAAACTAAAGACCAATTTAAAATCTGTTCAAATGTAATCATCCAGGACCAAGAGTTGATTTCTTGGTGGAGCTAATTTAAAATAGCTCAAATCAAGAACACGTTTCTGCAGTTTATTTATGTTTTAGAAAAAGAATTACATCAAAATCCACAAATGTATGTAGAACCTTTCTGTCTGTGGCCCTGGAAACAAAGCGCGGATTAGGTGCGAAAAGTAATTTAGGTGCAGATTACACAAATGAAAACTGAGCGTAGTCCGCAGACTCCGCTGGATTAGAGTCAGATAAACTGACTTGAACTAATCAAATAAAACGGGGAAACTCCCGTCCCGGTTTTTGTCTTCTTGTTGTCTTAAGAAATCCATTTTCATCGCTATCACAGAGTCGATGTGAGGCATTTTAGGTGGAGTCCTCGGCCTCTGTACGCTCAGCTGTTTGATACAGTTGACAGAAAGGGACTGAACCGGGGTGGATTTTGGGCTCGGTGAGGGATTTGGGACGCAGCCCCATTGTACTGCAATTTGTAGAGATCATGGTTTATTTTTCTTGGTGCTGAGTTAAAAACATTCTTTCATGTAAATTGCTTTCAAATGGATTTTGGCATTATTTTAAACCAAAACCTCAGAAGTTCTTGGCAAAAAAAGAGTAACCCTCAGAGTCTTTAATGTTCTCTGTAAAAAGAGTTGTCTTATTTGGTAAAGCCTTGTTCCCAACCTCAATAATCCGCTGAGGCCACTTCACTGTCTGAGACACTGGAATTAGACCAGTGGATTAAACTGGTAAAGTATAAGCCTGATGAGTTTACACAGAACTGAGGGACAGCCATAAGCACAGCAACCTCCTCCCAAAAACACCCCTAATGTGTAAGCTGCTCACAGTCTGGACAAGGGTCCAAAATTAGCAGGGGGTCAGGGCTGAAATGTCCTTGAAGTGTATGAGTTTGGCCTTGGAACTCTGGGAGATCCTAATGTTTTTGAAGAAAATGTTAAAGGAAATGATTGAATTTTTGATTCTCAGTTAATTTGAAAGTGTTTCTATAACACATAACTTGTTACTGAATAATGGACTGGGATGTAACAGAACTGGGTAGAAAGACACACGTTGTTGTTTTTAGAATGACATACATGAAAAGTTATCTTGGTTTGGTTTTGTTGAGGGGAATAATTATTTTTTCTAATTTTTTATAATGTGTAATTGAATTATTGGCAAGGGAATCTATATGTCTATATATGCAGATCATGGGTCATATTTGTTTAATTTAAAGTTTCATCCTAATATTGTTTTCTGTAAAGTAGTTGTTACTAGTTAATACAGTGGTCAGTGTGTTACAGGTGACATCATGTATTTCTCTGATGATTTCAGCCCATGGTAACGTGCTGGTACGAGTGTCAGGCCTGTTTGAGTGAGGACTGAGGACCAGGTTTAAATCCCATATTTGCTGATTTTGGTGTGTTAGCTTAGCAACAATTCCCTTGATCCCTGAGTCTCTAGCCGTTGTGAATTCAACTGCTCTGGTGTAAAGTGTGAACTAAGTTGTAGAGACGTTCTTTGAAAAAAGAGTTAACAACTAAATAAAAAAATAGACTTTGCTTTTTACTTGCGCTGTTTGTGTCCTTATCGGGTCTGAAAAGTTTTACGATAAGTGAAGCAGCTCCACTCACTTGTGCTAATTGACCAATTGTCCAACCTGTCGGCTCCTCTGCTTTCATTAGTGAACTAACACCCCTCTAATAAACGGTTCTCACTTTGTCTGATGTAATAAAACGTTGTTAAGTCTGTTTGTGTATTTATAAAATCACAAATGATTATGATTTGTGATTGAATGATTGAATGTCCGGTGTTGAAACTGTGCGGCAGTACAGTACGGAGCGATTCAAGTTGTCTCTCCTCACAGTGAAAGGCTCCATTAAAACCACAGATAATTTCACCATTAAAAAAAATTCCCAGTAACAGAGCAGTAAATGAAGCGTTAATGACGTCACCTCAGCTGACTATCAGCTTTAATCACTGAAATGCAGCTGAGTGAGCGCTAACACTGCCTCATTCACTGCCTTTGTTCTGTAGCTCTAAAATGCTAATGCTAACCTTGTTGGGGTAACCGTTTGCGTAAACAAAGCATGTAGTGGAGTGGATTGAATTAACATACTTTTATAGTGCGTGTCTTTGTGTGTTTGTGTGTATTTGGATGTGTGTGTGGGGGGGGGTAACCGTCACATGGAGAAAAGATGATATTTGTGTTGATAAGTAGTAGAACTCTGTGGATTCTTCATACTTTTGCAATGACTGATCTCATCATATGAAGACTTTTAAATTTGGCACATGCTCATGTCATATGATGCTAAATACTTTCATTTAATTCAGTGTGTTAAACATTTTGAGTTATTGTAACGGTGGCCGTTGTCACATATAAAATCGCTGAGAGTTTTTAGTATTATTTTTGGTATCAATTTGCATTTGTATTTGTACAATCAGCTTGTCCAAACTGAAAACTTCAACCCGCATCAAAAAAGTAACTGATACGAGCTTCAACAGTCCTTTGTTCCCATTATCTGATGGTTCCTTGTCCTGATGTGCTATAAATTTTCAACATGACAGATATTGACTGTGATGTATTATTAATAACAATTTCAAACTGTTATGTAAATAAATCCACCTTACTTCAGTAACTGCTGCTCTCTCATATTCACACTATGTTAAACACGACCACGTGATGAGTTTGCATTGGAATAACTCCAAAAAAATATTATATTCAAGCTGGATTAGTGGATTTGCATAAAGTCATGTTTTGCATTACTTTTTTCTGGGTAATTTCAACAGCTCTTTTCTTTTTTTAATCTCTTCTCACTTTCTGTATTTAACATCGATGGTTATGGTTCATTTCATTCCTGTGTTTAATTATGTGACATTTTGTCATAATGTTTATACCTTCATCGGTGTTATTAGTCGTGCACAGTAAACAGATCTGAGACAGCAGGTTCATCCCCAAAGTCAGGGAGCCCTGACAGTACAAGCTTAACAATAGTTTTTATCTCACTGACGGTCGACCTCTAATGATGATGGACACTGCTGTTGTGGAGAATCACGGCATTGTTCCAGGTGACATTCCTGCCAGTCACATGGGGCTGCGTTTGCCAGCCCTCCTTTCTCCATAACAAAGAGCTGGGTCACCTGACGCCCCAACTTCACCCACTTCTCTCAGCAGCCTCCTAGCTAAAGTAAACAAACTGTTAATTCAGGATAATTCACCATAACCTATAGCCCCGGCCATATAAATTCCTCACCTCTGTCCCTCCCTCACCCCCCGCCTTCCCTCACCATCCACCTTCCTGCCACATTTTCTTCCTCCTTAAACAAACCAATCACAAAAAGAAAAGCATCTTGGTTTTATAGGAGAGCCCCATTGAAAAAAAAACAGAGGTCAAACTATTTTGCTTAGCGTGTTGGATGAAATTAAAATGTTAAGGTACAAAACTTTATCAAGAAAAATGTGACAAAATTACTAAAAATATAGGGAAAAATACTGAATCTAAAACATAACTACTGCTAAAACATTACTACTACTTAATAACGATAAAAGACAAGTCAAATCTGATTATATTATGTCAAATTTTTTGCAGTTTTTTTGAGTTGCTAAAGATTAAAGACGTATACGATTTTTTTAGAATAAATGTTTTGCCTTTTTTTATCTGTGAAAACACAGCATCTGGTTACTGGTGTTGTTCAATGGAGGACAAAGACCATGTTTATATAAAGTGACCAAATTATAACTGCCCCCCCCCTCCCCCCAAAACAAAAAAAAATAATGTTTGAAATTAAATGTAATATAAAATTGTTGATTGAAGGTTGAGGAGGTTCAAGCCAAGTGAATGGACTCATTCATTCTCTTATCAGGTGAGTTCACCCATCTCCAAATCCTCCCCCTTTACCACTCTGTGTCCCTCATTCGACTGGCTTTTGTCCTCTCCGACAATGGGGTGACCAGAGGTAAAAGAGGTAAATCAGGGTGAAGGGGCAGTAAAAGAAAAAAAAGGTGCTGTTGATTCTTGGTTCTTTACGGGGAGGTGGTTCAGGTAAATAGGTCCCTTTTTCTCCACTTGGCTTTGTTGGGACTTCAGAAGCACAATGCATGGGTTTGTGTGTGTGTATGTGTGTGTGTGTGTGTGTGTTCTTTAGACAACCTCAACCCTAACCTCCAGGTCCTCGTTTACATATAAAAACATTTTTTTAAAAACACCTTACAATTGTTGTTGACTTTCTGTGTTGCATCTCACTGCAGACGACTCACTGTGTTGATGTTCAAAAAGTGGAAAACATCAAGTGAAAACTGATTATTGAAGAATATTCCAGGACATTGGGAGGACAGTGGGGACGACACCAATTCAGTGACATGTCTTTTGGATGTTAAAAAAATATATGTAGCAGTTCAAAAGCATGTGGAAACAGGCAGTTGATGTTCATTTGATAAAACAAGTACTTGGACACAGGAAAACAGAAGAAGACAACAGACAGTGGAGAGAATGGTGTTGGGAGTGTATTCTTTTTGATTTTAAAATGATCCATGTCCACAAGGATGCTTAAGATGGGAAAACATTTTAAATTTCAGGGAGCAAAATCAGAATTTTCCCATTCCTCCTTTGTCCAATTTGACCACATCTGCTTTTATTAATCTGCTAGTATTCATTTATTTTTATTTATTATTTCGGATTGAGATGTTTAAATATAATGTTTTTGAAGCTGGGGAGAATTCTGAACTGAACTATTTGGGGGTCACTGTGTGACTTTTTTTTATTATACAGGTATGCCATTCTCTAAATAGACAGAAAGTGGAAGAAGAAAGTGAAGCTTCTGGCTTTGTTGGGTTTTAACTAAATCCCTGGTCCCACTCTCACACTCCTGGACCCTGTGGTCCAGCCTGAGGTCAGCTCTGCTCTGAACCAGGGGGGAGCTCAGAGCTGTCAGCGCCCCAGGGAAGACCTCCGACGGCTGGGGCAGCAGAGACCTTCTTGTAACCCCCCCCCACCCC
>NC_024319.1:14807455-14832930 GCF_000523025.1 Cynoglossus semilaevis | reverse complement strand
GGAAGGTGAAGACAGAGGCCTGCGTCTCTCCCACAACACATGGGCACACGGTGAAATTCCATAAACAAGTTAAACAATGCCAGTGTGGGAATTTGATCCACGTGTTAACCTGTAGATACGTGATCAATAACACAGGTAACGCACGGTGTTACCAGAGGTTACAGGTCACAAACACAACCAGTCATCCAGTTGTCTCATGAGTCCAGGAACAATGATGTCATCTGATGATTAGTGTCCTTTATGTAATACTACAGTAGTAATAAGAAACTATACATCACTACCATGCATCTCTACCACAATTGTACACCATGTGTGTGGAGGAGAGAGAGAGAGAGCTGTGAAAGGGAAAGGCTCCATTAGAGCTCACCTGTTCTGACCCCTGCAGGTATGTTACCTTCCTTTCATTCATTCATTCCTTCCTCCATTCACTCGCCCTCTCTCCCTTCCTCCCTCTCTCTCCTCCTTCCCTCCATCTGAGGCCCGGGGCAGTGCTTTGAACTCACAACTGCACCCCTGTGTGTGTGTGTGTGTGTGTATGGTTCATTGAGAAAGAGGAAGACAGACGGAGACATTGACAAACTGAGGCGAACAAAGACGAAAAACATTTTCACAGTAAATGATGTATATTTGACTTGTTTGTTCTGTAGATTGTGTGTGTGTGTGTGTGGGTGTGTGTGTGTGTGTATGACTGAAGATTTAAACTACAATAATGTTTTGCCTAAGGTGTTGGCTGACCATTGTTCTCAGTTAATGAATTCTGTGAGGATGCACAGGGCCTCTTAGTGGGATCAGAATGAGTGTGTGTGTGTGTGTGTGTGTGATGGTAGGGTTAATCCCTGGCAGCGACAAAGATCTTATCTCTGATCTTTGTCAAGCTAGCTAAAAGCCATGTTAGAGTGTGTGTGTGTGTGTGTTTGTGCCCATGAATGCCAATAAATCAAAAGTCTTTGTTTAACATGTCTGAGCCTCTATGATGAAACACTGTTATCACTGCTGTGTCCGACACACACACTCACCCGATATGGGCTGGGATGTAGTCAACATTTAGGTCAAAGTTATGAAATAGCTGCTACATCAGAGCAAAACTTCTAACAACGTTTAAAGTTTCTTTGCTCAAGAAATGTCAAGTTTCCCCCCCCGGCCATTGACTATATCACTGGTCTGTGTGTGATAAAGTGAGGAACTTCAACAGGAAGACGCTGTTGTTAAAAGCTGAATGGCAGGGCGTGTGAGGTCACACCTGTCCATCCTAAATGGATCCGACCTGATCATCAATTATGAATCACTTCCACACAAACACACACACACACGCACGCACGCGTGCAGACACACATGTGTTGTGTTTCAGGAGAACAGGTTGAAGGATGGATGGGAGGGTTGTCTAAACAAGACAGTGAATGAAGAGAGGAAAGGCGGTAATGTGCGGAAGCTCATTGTGTGTGTGTGTGTGTTTGTCTGCATGTTTGTGTGTGTGCTCAGATTTCTATCTTGGCTGAAGGGAGACGAGTTTTCCTACAAGTACAAATATTTTTGGACAGAATCCTGTTATTTGTCTGCTGCTGTTGACACCTGATGAGTGTGTGTATCCTGTGTGTGTGTGTGTGTGTGTGTGTGTGTGTGTGCTCAGGGCTGAGGTGTGCTGCTCCTCCATTCATATGTTAAGGTGGATTACTGCCGTGTCCACCCTGCTGATGGTCCTTTGTTGGACCCAATCCACTCAGCGGGGTTGTGTCTACATCACCCAGCAGGAGTGACTGCCTGCCTGTGTGTGTGTGTGTGTGTGTGTGTGTTACCTGGCTGTTCTCAGCAGGATCAGACAAACTGTGTCCACTAAAAGAGATTTCATGTAAGTCATGGATAAGTGATGAGGAAAGGGAGAGGGTGAGTTTCTGGAGGTGAAGAAATGAAATAGATAAAAAAAGACTCATGAAGTCGTAGTTATTTATATTCAGACTCCTTTCTTTATGATATCACCGTCTTTTGTCTGTGACGTTTTTTTCTTGTCAGCTTTTTACGTGGGGGAAGAAATGAATCGAAATTCCATATGGGAGTCAGACTGTCTGTTCGGCTCTCAGTTATGTATCAGACACCTTGATGGAGCGTTGTGTTTTTGAAACAAAAAAAGTAAAAGTAAATATTGAGCAAGAACTACTTGACGAAAAATTTCAAAAATGTTTCCTGTCAGTCTCCTGTGAAATTCTTGACAATAATGACCCAACAGAGCCTGAAACAAATATCAGAAAGAGGAAGAGTATAAAGGTGCCCCCCCCCCCACTCTGTCTCTTTCTGTCTCGGTGTTTTATGAGTGTGTGTCTCTCTTCTGTTTACATGCTAAAAGCTCTTTAATAAGAAGCGAACAGACAGGAACCTTTCATCTTAACCTGTCCTGTCACACCCAGGGGTGGGGGGGGCTTATTTATGGCTGTGCGCAGGTTGACTTTTTTTTGTGTGGAACACTTATGCAGTCGTCACAGTCAGACTGGAGACTCCAGAGTATTAGCAATGTATTACACATCACATGTCAGCGAGAACTTAATGATGATCTGTGCTTTTACCTAAAGCAGTCTGTCCAGATTTACTCCTAAACGTACCTGTTTGTTGATGACTCACTCATTTAGTCACTTTTGTTTCGTTTGTGTGATTTTTATAGTTGTGTGGTACAAGTTACGGTAGGAAAAGACAATAAGTACAAATCACTGAATCGTCTGCAAAAAATATTAACAGGTACAATGACTTTCTATGACTTTACTGACCAACCACATTTGTCAACGCTGTTACAGTCAAAAAAACATCCCATAATCCAAGCTCTGGGGACCTGGTGCTTTTAGTTTTGGTCCGCAAATCATTGAGAACAATCTGCCCAAAAAGATTAGCCTAGCATCCACTTTTCTGTGTTGAGAAACTGTGTGGAGTGGGATGGCATGTCTGGAACGAAGGGTTAGGGCTACAAACTTCAATCCTATAGACCTTGTGTTGGCAACTGGAAAAGAACAGTTTGTCAGTCAGTTTGTTTGACCCTAAACTTAATGAAGAATTTACAGGACTATTTGTAATTTATTCTAATTAAAATGACATTTTCTATGCTGTGGAATAATTAGGTTATTCAGCTGTCCCAGTAACTAATCTTCTAATGTGACCATTCATGTTTTCTTGGTTATTATACCTGTGTTACAAGAAGTTTAGGGGCATTTAAAAAAAAAAACCTTGATCTGTTGTCTCTCTGAAAACCAAAATCTTAAGAACTTTAACTGGTTTGTCATAATAAGTCGTACGCACAGCATAAAAAGAAATGAAAAGTCCTGTTGGAACAGTTTACCTTAATAGTTACAGTTGTTGTAATCTGATTACTTTAATCTGATTACATGTGATTCGTTGGTGTGATGCCCCCACCTGGTAGGTTGACAGATAGGATAACGCCGTCTGTCAGTTGTTTTTGCATCTGTGAAGCCCAGCCCTAACACCAAGCCTCGCCCCTTCATGGTACATGATCATGTTGATTTATAACTTTGATTTTGCTAATTTTGCCCCCCCCCCAGTACTCCCACACACATCGGTTTTTTGTCAGCTGAGATCAGGTCAGTCAGGCTGCAAACTGTCACCACTTCCTGAAACGTCTTTTTTGTATACACAGAACAAAACAAACATCCATTTTCTTCTCTCTTCTTGTTTTGTTTTTTAATTACCCATCGTCATGGTTACAGTTGAATCCTCTCATGACAAACTCTAAGTATGCTTTGCATGGGGTTTGGTTTAGAGGTTTAATGTGACAACCTGTGCTGATGGTCAAATGACAGTCCTTCAGTCCTTCACCACAGAGACGCCACGTGTGTCCTATAGCCTCAGACACACATCCAGCATTACATTTGTATTACATTGTTGGACAGCTTTATATGAAGTGGTAGGGAACAAATCAAAATTATTTTTCTTATTACACTAGGAACTCATTTTTTCTCAACAAGGTATTGTTTTCTGACTCTTAGGGCTTTGCTGAAAAATATGGAAATGACATCAAATAAAATCATAAGAACACTCCATGTGTGCAGTACATCTTCCAGCTTCCAGTCACAACAATGTCCTCTGAAGCAGTAGTCACTAATAGGTGGTCCATAGTGACCTGTTAAATCAGTGTTTCCCAATTTTTTTTTCTGGGGACCCGAAAAAGTGAAAAACTTTCGCGACTCAAGTCACTAGACATTATTTGTGAACCCGTGGGAAACATGATGTGAGACGACCCAAGAAAAATCTCTTGCGACCGACCTGAGGGTCCCGACCCAGCCTTTGGGAAACAATGCGTTAACTGACAGAACATTAATGTTTGTTAAACTTTTTCAGAGGTATATAAGCAGGGCCTCTCTTCTCAGGTGAAGCTGAACAGCCAATCAAATCTGTGGGTTTAGATCAACAGAGACTCTGATGTCAGACCAGAGGACGCTATTCCCATTGTGTGGTCAGATAAAGAGAGATTTTGTAAATTACCCATTTTAATGCTTACATTGAATTTGTTTGTGACATGAACTTGCCAGGAGACGCCTGAGAGACATGTCCTAACATGTTTTCAGACTGTATTTAATATAAACCTTTCCAAACATTTTGAACTTGAGGTGTGCTGAACACGCTGCTCTGGTTGCCCACTGGATTCAAACCTTGGACCTTCTGCATGTAGGGCAATTATTCTACCACTGTTTCACAGTAACCCCAACAATATAGAATATCAACAAAGTTCAAAAACAATACATTTACTGAGATATACAATAAACTTTGATTACCTTTTTTGACAATATATTATCAATATATCTGTGTTAGTCATTGGTGACTGAGTTTTCTCTCTGTCTCAGGAGCGATTGATGAAAGCTGTTGTTATCCTGAAAGTAAAGTGACACCTGAACTTTAAATAGGTTTAAATTGCCTCTCGTGAAGTCCTGACATGTCTGAAGTGTCACACAAACATAACTGCAGTGTCGCTGTTGCTATTTTTCCATCTTTGTCCTCTTCGACACCCTGACACTTTCTCATTTCATTCTGGTCCAAGGCCACAGGTTGAGGAGCTGCGGGCTAAACTTTCCCTTCTGAGGAGAGATGAACTCTGAACTGTTCACCTGGCTGCGACGCTCCAAAGACACACACACACACACACACACACACACGTGCACACAGACAGACAACGCCTGGACCACCTGCTTTGAGCCATCAGACATGCACACACACTACCTCACCTCTGGTAAATCTGCTCTGACTTAGTGCTCTTTCACACACACACACTGGTTTTTGTGTTTTGGGAGTACCACATATAGACACAGGCCCTTCCTATAACTCTAATCTGACCAGACTCAAATCTTTAACCTCAAACTTCTCTCTCGCTCAGTGGGAGCTGCCAAATATCCACACAGTTGGTCTGATTTCCACATGATGTCCCCACAATTACACTAAGTCATACCAGGAAAATATCTGCCACCAACTAATTCTCATCTAAGCCACAGTAACCTTTTTTTTTTAATCTTGATGTTAAAAATATCATAATAATGTTATTATAATCAGAGACTGTGATATTGTGTTTTTATGACTTAAGTTGGCGCCACGTGTGTGTCAGGACATAGTTATAATCTGCTGAAACATGACTGAAACTGACTAACTCAAATGGTGAAACTAGATTTTCTGATTCCATGTGCACTTTTTCTTGAAACATAATTGTACCATTGTTCAGGTGGGTCGCAAGAAATCTTTTTTGGGTCATCTCGCATTATGTGACCTTTAAAATATAGGGCCCCAGAAAAAAAAGTTTGGGAAACACTGGTTTAGTGTAACTGATTTACTTTGTCCATTAGTATTCTTCTTTCTGTCTTCGTCATCCTTTTCTTCATTTTCTGTTATAAAACTTTCAAGAGTCGCAGCTTTTATCCTAACATTTTAAGAAATTCATACATTTTTGGCTACAACAACAACAAGAATTTGTCAAAAAGCTTATCTTTTAAAAAAGCACATCAGTCACATCAGTTTCTGTGACTGACATGAGAGAGCTTTGCATCATGGGTAATAGACAACTGAACAGACAGACACCAAAACCAGGCAGTTTGTCACCAGAGTGTGTGTTTGGCTGAATTCCTGACTGAAAAAACAGCAACACATCACACACTGAGTTATGTCCCAACAGCCACACACACAGTCTCTCTGTGTCACACACACACACACACACACACACCAAAATGACAGTGACACCAAAGTGACATGTTGCTACAAGAAGGAGCAGGCTGTCGTCAACCAGGGTGGGCTGACGTTACACTGAGGGTCTCATGACCGAGAGGTGACGTCTGATCACAGCAGGTCGTCACACGCCGCTCTAGGAGAGCGCCATCTATGGAGCAGAATAAACTGTGTATTGTACTGTATATATCACACAGAGACTTTTAGACTGAATTATATTTAACACTGCATGTTAAACTCCTTCAAAACACAGCAGGATATTTGTGCCTTTTAGTAATTACATTTCCATTACTAGACCTCGTTATTGTTCCCTAACCAAAATCTGGACCTCCTTGATGTTATTCCAGAGTGTCTTCTAGAGCTGCACTTTTTCCAGGACCATCAAATTCACTAGCATCCTTTTGTCTTCTCTCTGAGTGTCTTTAATCCAGACTAAAACCTTCGCAGCTGAAGGACATGGAGGCGTTGCTCTGTAACTGGTCACTGATCATGATAAAAAAAAAAAAGTATATATAATATATATAATTCCATAGAGGTAGAACTAGTACTAGTGACCATAACCTGGACTAATTTAATCATACAGTGTTGTGCCATACAGCTGCATGCATGTAATCAGTACCTCAACATATATTGCATTTATACAGTATGTCCAGCTAATATGAGTTTACATATATTTAACATTTTAAATGCTTTATGCGTCATTCATCTTTCCTTCATTGTGATTTTACCTGTTTTTATTTTGACTGCTAACATAACGTACAAGTTAACAATTTGCAGGTTTTGTTTATTAAAAATTGCCGTTTCATGTTCCTAATCCTCACTGTAGCTGCAGGTTTAATAACACTTTGAACAATTCTTTTGCGCTGACACAATGGCTGTAAATTTCCTGGATCTTAAGATGGAATGCTACTTTGGTGACGACCAAATGTTGCGGCGATAATCGGCCCTAAAATCTCTGCAGCGTGTCGTTGGCTTTAGAGGCCCAGAGTGTAAATCTTTGGCCGGCCCTTCTCTCTTTTCCCCCGCGGATGACAACTGTGCCCAAATCTGAGGGAGAGCTCAGTCTGTGCCGACATTCCTCGCATTGTAGAGATGGACAAGGTATCATGTCAACTATCTAAACACACACACACACACACACACACTCACACGTCCATCGGCCCGTCTCCTCGTCTTGCTGTTCCACCTGGGGTCTTCCTGCAGCCTGCAGGGCTTAAGGAGGAGAAACACACACTCTGGCTCTAAAATAGCCTCCATCTTGTCCCTGTGGTGGCAGCGCTGTCTGTGTTATGATAAGGCGTGTGTCGGAGATGTCTCTGCTCACACACACACAGGCACGCACGCACGCACGCACGCACACATACTCTGACCCCCACCCTCCCAAAAGGTGTAGAGCAATGGCCTGAATAAGCAGAGTGTGGAGGGGCCACACATTCAGCCAGTGGTTGCAGGAATGTCAGAATGTCATTTACAGTAGCAGACACACACACGTGCGCACACACACACTCAGAAGGGAACCTGAACCTGCATTGTCCTGCTACAGTGACAAGATGCTGACAGCTGCCGTGAAAAGTAAGGAGAAAAGTGAGAGAGGGGAAAAGAGAGGAGCAGGATGGACGGAGAGGAAAACAGAAGATGACATGAAACGGGAGACGCTCACTGATTCCAGACCAATTTAGGGAATGGACTGAAAGGGAAGACACAGGATCCAGTCATGGAAACTTATTATTGTTTAGTTTAAAGACGAGAAACACTTAGCACTTCACACATAAGTTCATTGGTTCATATAGAGAGGAGTGTGTGAGTGATGAAGATTTAATCAAGGTTTGGAATAAAGCAATTCATTTGGATAATTCAGTAGTCATTTTACAAGTCGTTTCTGCTTTAAAAAAACTTTTTTCTGTCATAAATACTTGTTTGAGCTCAATAATCACAAGTTTTGTGTCATTTTGTTATGTATAACAAATAAAAAAACGGTCTTCTCTGTTTATTAACTGTACATTTAAGCTGATACTGGAGTAAATGTTTTCTGTGTAGAGATGAGGAGTCACCAGATCTAAGTGTTTCCTATGATTCACCTGTAAAACAGAGATCTTAATCCATCAACCAATGATTGGAAAACTGAATCTTAAGGTGAGTTGGTGAGTCGGGGTGAGAGTCTCAGACTCAGACAGAGTGAGAGAGGATGGAAGGAACGGAGAGGAAGGATCGGCGAAGAAGGGCAGAGGAGTTCAGTTTCCCAGCTCAAGGTGTCAGCTGTGAATATTTAATGGTCACATTTTCTCCTGTTCCCTTTCACATTAATTTACTCATCTGCTCTCCTGTCTCCCCGTCAGCTCTGTTTACACTGCACAGATGCTAACAGAACAGCTGATAGCTAAGAGTTGATACTTTGACTGTTTCTGGCCTTTTTGTCATCTTCTTAAAAAAAAAAAAAACCCTTCATAGTGAGAATTCATTATTAATTAATTATCAATTCATTATTGACAATTCACCAACGTCTGTTGAAGGGCTTTAAAAACCCTGTCGTCAGCACCAATTCTCAATATTCACTTAATACTTCATCACACAATGGATAAATATGACTGATATAACTTTGACCTTTCAAATGAACTCAAAATCAGACAACTAATTTAAATAAAAAACATTTTAACAAAAACTTAAACCATTAACTCAGTGTAATATCTAAAATCTTGATGGACCACAGGTAGACATTGTTGCTAAGGAGTCCTAACGGCTAATGTCAGTTTACTCCATCGGACCTCCATCGTTTGGATGAATTTTCTCTAGCATTGTCTGATTCGACCAACTACAAAGACAGCTAGCAACTCAACTTCCTGTTAATGTTCTTGAAGAAGTTTCGCTGTCCCTTGGGAAAGCACAGATTTCCAAACACACTAATAAAACTAAACATCTCCAATCCTTCCAGGAAGTGATGAGTGCTCCGTCTGAACGGACCTTTGTTTGTTTCCCTCTGGATGTTTATGTCAAGGAAAAGGACTTTGTAGTGATGATGCAGATTGGCTCACAGTAGAACTCTACTGTCCAGATTTGTGCCTCTCTCTCTTTCTTTCTCTCTCTGCGTCTCTCTCTCTCTCTCTCACACACACACACACACGCAGGTCCTTTTAAAGAGAAGCATTGTATTGACACTGGCCTGTATCTCATGTGAAATCAACATTGAGCTGAGTGAAGACTTAGGCATGCTACACTTTGATGTTCCGTGCACACACGGATGCACGCACACACACACACACACACACACACTAACTCATTCACCTAATTTTACGAGTCCTCGAAATAATGCATTTCTTTAGCATTAGCCGTAACCACATTTATGCTCCCATACCATGCTGCATATGCAAAATCACAACACGTGTGCTATCAATAAATACATTCTAACATTTACCCCCCCCCCACACACACACACACGGCTGCTGTCATTGATCAGTGACAGAAGCTTCATTCTGTGTGTGTGTGTGTGTGTGTGTGTGTGAATCTTCAGTTGCTCATGTTACACTGAGGCCTTTTATCTGTGACCCAGAGAGAGAGAGTATTGGGAGCACGGTCCCAGTAAGAGACATAAAAGATGAGATGATGACAGAGGAGAGAGTGTTTTCTCTGTGGGAGAAAGAGTGAAAAAGAGGGACTTTCAGTCTTGTATATAAACAATGATAAACACAGAGTGTGTTCTCAGGTCACAGTCAACCATGGGCAGTCCTCTGGCCTGGTTTAGACCAGTCATGAGTCCTGAGAGACTTGAACATCTTGGTGTGTCTCCTGCACACACTTTATTGGAGGCTACATTTTTCAATGTAACATGAAGGTGTGTGTTATAGCACATACATTTTGGTTTTGTTTGTTTGTTGTTGGTCTGTGAACAAAAGATTTACATTCTAAAGGAACTGAAAAGCGACATAATAGGAAACCAATGTTACTGATGTGTTTGATTTCAAATTTAATTTCTCATGTGTTTATAATATGAAGCGTTGGTTGTTCCAGATTCAAGGTTGACACAAAACTAAAGTTTGTTTCTTTATCAAAAAAGTTTTACATTACAGATCTGGAGAGAAGGGAAAACATTCACAATTGCCATCAATTTTTCAATCAATATTAAGCTTGGTCTCAGTTTTTAATTTTGGCCCATTGTGAGTTTGACACCCCTGACACAACAAAATGCAACATAGTATAGCATAACAAAACAACGTAGCATAGCATAACATAGCCTAGCAAAACATACTGTAACATCAGATAACTTATTTGAGCTCTGACGATGATAGCCTATTTAGCTATTATTTAGCACTTTTCTGCTAATCCTTTGTTAGTGTCAGTGTTTTTGTTGTTATTATTGTGTGTTGTGTTCTTATTCTTTATTTACAATGATACGACATGTTAACCGAATAACTAAGAGAAAGCCAAAATTGCACAGCCATGATGTAGATGTTTGGTATCTTTGCCTTGGCAATGACATTTAATGACAACAGAACTTATAGCAGCGCTGGAAAACACGCAAACAAAACACCAAGTCGATTTTTCCCACGTAGATGTCCTTTAATAAGCGGTGACTCCAGAATGAATGTACACAACAAGGACGTCATCAGTATATTTGGTCTTCTCAGCTCCTGTGTATTAGTCAGTGTGACATGTTGCAAAGAGAGAAGTTGTTTGTATTAATGAGTCACACACTGACCATTCAGGTCTTGGCCAATTCTCCTCTGCAACACCTCACCACAGAAACTAAAGACGTCGGCACTTTATATGATTACTTCACGTCATTATTTACCGCACAGAGAGGATGATGGGAAAAGTACTGAGAATGTAAGAGGATGTTTTGCGTTGTGTGTCACAGTGAGGCCAAGACAAAGTTACACAGAAAGTGAGGAATGCTCTTCGTTGTTATAACACATTCTTATGCAATATGTAATAGAAAATGTGTTTTATTGATATGTTTGGTGATTTTTCTTTTGCAGGTTAGGTACTGCAATTCAGAATAGATGTTAAAATATACCTAGCGCTATTGAAAAAGTAGCCAACAGGCAATGTACAGCAATAAAGACTATTGATTAAAGATGCATTTTTAAGAAACTTCCAAGTCTAAAAAATGAAATTCCTGGTTGACCATGAACATCTAAAAACTTCTAAAACTGTTTCATGTTTGTATTCGTTTAAGCAGAAAGCAGAAGGAAAACATTTGCTATATAAAGAAACATAAAAATAGAAACTATTTTTAGCCTGTGTTGTGTGATACTTTTCGAATATTAGGTAATCAATATCCATAATATTTTCCACATTCTTTTTATGACCTACAGGCATTGTTTTTTTTTTGGTTTTTTTTTTTTTGGTTTTTACAATAAGGAGTTTTAGGTTGAGAATTTTAATAATGTTAATAACAATGTTTTTAATAATCTATAATAACAGAGTGCAATCTCCTTATTAATAAATTCAACTTTCTGACCATATTTGCAACATTTCCTAACATATATATTTAGTTACGGATTGTGAACTGTGACTTAATGACCCAGAAAAGTTGAAGTCCCGAGACTTAAGATGACTTCAGGAAGTCCTGGTTTAGAGGTTTAGTTTAAGTCGCCCATGTCGTTACATTAAAGTGAAATTTACTCAAAAGAAGAAAGAGAAACAGGAGCTGCTGTTTTTCAGCCACCACGCCCTCTCACATCTATGCCTCCACACTTTACTGGGTATGATGACCACAACAGAAGGGACCCCCACAATATGCTAACACACACACACACACACACACAAAGCCAGCTCGTGTTGCATCTGTGTCAGAATCCCTTTAAACCCTCGATGCCACACTCACACAGTCTGTTGGACTGCACTACTCAGCTCTACACACACACACACACACACACACACACACAGACAGCCTCATGCAGGACCTATTGTTCTAGCCCTGGTCACAGCCCGTGCACATGTTCCGTACCCCATCACCATGTTCTGTTGCCGTGTTTGTGTTACGCCGTGGTGTTTGTTATTGTTTGTGTACACGATAAATCCTCCCACCATAAATTCGCCGATCAAACTCTGACGTCTTCGATGAAGTGTGCATCACCCCCTCACTTCTGCAGAACCACCAGGCGGAGAAGAGGAAGTGGAGCACAAAGTTAAACGCACATGTGACGGTGAGACTAATAAACTGTGGCTATAAATAGCTGCAACCTTGGATGTTTTTAAGGAACTTGATGTTGATGTTGAACATGTGAAAAACAGATACTCACCATCGTTAAATGTTTTCTTATATTCAGCCAGGTGTAGTGATATGTCTTTCTAAACTGTGTCTCTTGATGTGTCTGTGACGAGTCCTCATCAGCTGTTATTACCCAGGCTTGGTTGCCCTACCAATGTTGACAGAGGCCTCACTGCTCCTTCAGGGTGGCAATTCAAGTGTGGCATGGTAAAATTTACTCCCGTTCGGTTTGCACATGGCATCAAGTGACACTTGAGGAAGAGCTTGTTTCTAAACTTGTCAACTGAAAATACAGCTGGACTGTCTGATTAAAAGAAAGTCACATCTTGTCTGTCTACTATCACTTCGACATCGGTTAAAATTCCAGGATTGATCATTGAAAAGAACCACTCTGATCCGATACTTACCAAATACCAAATCACAACTTGAATTTGTGCTACATTCTGTACTCAGGGACACTGACGCCTCACTAATAGCAGCCCACGGCATGCTGGAGGAGAAACGAAGGATTTAGACTGATATTGGTATCGGCAGATACTTCAAGTTGCAGTACTGGACATGAAAAAGTTGTATGCAGTCACCCTAGTATAAAAACACAGCACAGCTCTCATACTCTGTGTTAATGCAGTTCTAAAGAGATCAATGACCTTGTGCTTTAGGAAACCATATCATAATTCCATGTCACATCTGTCTGTAACGCCCTGTTTCAAAAGAAACATGCAAGGGATTCCTAAAACCCACACTGCCTTAAGTGACGGGAGTCTGATTTGCACCTCTGCTGATGTAGAACAAGTCAAAGCATGGATCCATTTGCAGTCCTGTGTTCCTGTTTTTTTTTTTCTTCTTCACCTGACATGAAACCACACTCAAGTGTTGATTTGTATTATTACGGCTAATGGAGCTCCATAAAATTGCTCTCCACCCACATTTCTGAAGGCAGATAACTGAGTTGTTTTGAATCAAGTTTAGCAGCCACAGCCTGTTAAGTGACTCGATCACAGGGAAAGGCCTCAGTCAGCACTCAGACCACACACACACACACACACACACACACACACACACACACACATACACTCAGAGCGAGCCGACTTCCTCTGTACGGGCCTCTGTCTCTCCCCGAGCTTCCTATGTGTTTGACAGGACAAGCGTAAAGCGTTCACTTTCAACACACTTTCACTTCATCTTCCTGCAGTCTCGTGTGTGCACAGACGGCAAAAACATGGGAAGGACAGAGGAATCAAGAGAAGACCTGCGTCATCATCAAACCAAATAAATGCAGTGTGACATTTTGTCCTGGAGACATGTAAACAATGTACAAAAACCTTTCATCTTAAGGTGGAGAACCAGGGCTGTCCAATGTCTGGTCTGATCACAAGGGTGGATTAGGAATGTTCTGCAATTCAACTCAAAACATATTCTAATTAAAAAACATTTGATTTTTTTGTGTGCATGGTTTAAGTGAAAATGTTCATACCTTCTAGGTATTAAATTATGTCTTTGTTGCCATTTAGTAGTTTTTCATGTATCTGAAGATTCCTTGACTACCTTCTTGCTGACCTCTTAGCTAGTCCTGCTACTTAATTTGCAAACTTGCATGTGTTTTCTGGGTTAAATCTGCTGTTATTACCAAGTACTGTTTTTCTTTCCTTTCAGCTGTTGTAGCCAAGCCCCTATTTAATCTTAACTTCCTCACAACCCTAACACTTGAATCATTCAAGACAACAAGTTGGGTTTTTGGGTGAACTCTGAGACATTTTGTGTTATTATATTAGCTTATCTTTAACATACCTTCAATTAGTGCTAAGCTAACCTTCAAGGGTATTTCTATTACTTTGGCAAAGTATCAGAAGAACACCAGTTGACCAGCTAACATTTTTCAGCGTGGCGACAGGACCTCACAGTCTGAATGGAAAGACAAAATGACAGTGCCTACAGCAGACAGAAGACTATACAATATGTGCAACTGCAAACATACATTCATGCAGTGAGTGGCTGAGTGGCTGGTAAACAGTCAGAAGAACAGTGAGAGAAACAATCAAACCGCACAATGACAGCTATGACCCTGTCACCGATGATCAGTGTTCAGGAAACAGAAGAGAAAATTACACATCATCATTTTGAAGTGTTGATTTAATCGTTCGGATGAAACAATAATTGCCGTCTGTTGACTAACTCACTGTGCAGAGGCAGCACGGAACGCTGTTTCCTGTCAAACGCAGCCTCTCTTCTGCTTTTTTGTTTGATTTGGAATTTATTTAAAAAAAAGAAATCATACAAACAACAGTGGCTTTTTGTAAACTTTAGAACAACATCTTTTAAAATCATTTAAAAGATTGTTTTCAAATAGTTTTGGGATGTTACAGTTGTTTTCAGTTTGATGACGTGAAGCCTGCTGTCGCTTATTACTAAGAGTAGTTGGTAATAGCGTCAAAGGACTGCAACTTTTAATAGTACGATTAACCATTCAGCGAAACCTGTTTCTCATCCAGCCGTGACTTCAATCATGACCAGATTAGCCCGCACTTTCCAATGAAGCTGCTCCAGGAGCAGTTTCATCGGAAAGGTGCCCGAGGGGAAGTGGCCAAACATGAAGCAAAAGTTAAAAGTGTTGGATTGCAGCTCCTTGTGGCTGCAGGTTGGCCAACACAGTGTTGAAAGTGAGTGAAGACACTGCAAAGACGTGTGAATGACAACAGTGGTCAGGAGAAACAAGCATTCTCTCTCTCACACACACACAGACACAGACCCTGCTTACACAAACATCGTTCACTCCTCCACAGCTTCCTATACTCAGGACCCACAGGAAACGGTCAGTTGTCTTTCTTTTGCGTGAGAAGAAAGAGGAAGTTTACTCCTATGACGTTCTCACATGGACAACTGAAATAAATCCATTTGTATTTTTTGCCTTTTTTTCTCTGTCCTTCTGATTCTCCATGTCCCTATAATTGGCAGAAAAAAAAGAAGTGTTTTTTTGAAGCTGTCCATGACTCAGTGTCTGTCCAGCATTTGTGCAAAAGGAGTCAGTGACTTATTGGTATTTTCACATAGATAACTATTTCCTTATTAAAGCCTTTGTTTCCATGGAAAAACTAAAAACCACAGAGCAACTACAATTAAAACTCTTTTTTGTATTCATTGGCCACAAATCTCTTATCTTAAAATTAGACTCAAAATCTTCTTTTTGCCCCTTTTTTATCAGAAATATTTATTTGTTTGACCAAAAACAAATCCTATTTAATTTATTGTGCAACTACCACTATCACACATTTGAAATTTTCCCCTGAATTCCCTTAATCTGTTATCCTTTTCCTGCCCCGTTTCCTAATTAGGCTGGACATCAACTAAAGAAAAACTAAAAAAATCCTAAAAAAACTAAAAGACACACTTCAAAACATCCAGCTCAATTTTAAAATAGCACTTTAATATTGATGCAAAATAACAGAAATAACCACAGGTTAATGTATTTAAAACCACTGAGCTAATGCCTTACAAATCTCGCCAACTCTGCTAATTGCAAAAAGTACGCTAATCCCTAGTTTATGAGTCATTGATACGACGCGAAATGCTTCGCTAACCGATAATTGAGCTAAACGCCACTGTCGCACTAATCCCTGGACAGTGACACAGTACAGCGTCTCATGCTTTGCTAGGTGCTAATGAAGCGAGCTGCTAATTTCCCAGATAATCCTCATCCAGGATTTGTATTGAGTCATTGTTGACACAAACAGCTTGTGTAATCTGTGAAATATGAAGATTAAATTATAACACAGCTGCTGCAGCCCTTGATTCGTGTCTTAAATACTGTCAGTCACTTAAAAGATGTAACTCCTAAAAACTTAAAGTCTTGTCTGTTTTAATGACTACATACATGCATGGGAGTGTGTAAAAAGAGAGAGAGAAAGCAGTAGAAGAGCAGGGAACAGATTACAGGAAGCCTTATCCACCGTAATCATTTTCAGTTATGATCAGACTTAAGTTCTCGTCAGTTGTGACCACTGACGTAATGAATCAGCCTGTGGTTTAGCCTCAGTCTCTTCTTCCCACCAGTTTCTTTTAATGATTCTCACACATCATAAAAGTTATTGTTTTAGTACAAAAATGTTTCTATGAAAAGACTGAGATAAACAACAAAGACAAAACTCCAACACTGAGAATGTATGAAGATAATTTGGGATCATTGAGTTTTGGATTGTTCTCATGCATAGCCTCTTATTGTGACTCTGGCTTCTATCTCCAACAGCTTTTGCCCGCCAGTCTTTTTCAGAGATTTACCGAACATTCTTTGTTCAGTACTTTCACTTCTATCTTTGTCCAAACCATGTCAACATTAGGCAACTATTAGAAACAGGCAGAAAGGAGAACTTGAACTTGTGCCATCTGACCACCGCAGTGACACAAAATCACATCACGGACTGGAGCGATGTCAAATCCCAACAGAAAACCATGAATATGAAAGTTTAATATTGAGAAACAGCCAGGCAGCAGGGGGCACCGTTGTTAACGGCTGATAAGGACATGTCACTGTGACATCCACTGACACTTCTGAGAGACGGGAGCTCGAAACAAGTAGTAGAAGAAGTATACAGCTCAACCTGGCAAAATTTGAGTTAAAAAAAGCTAAAATTTCGTCGAGGACTCCCCTGTGTATGCAGACCACCAAACAGGTTTATAACAAGATGATAAATCAATAAAATAATACGTGCTGCCATTCTATGCATGTTAAACGGTGTAGGTCTTTGCACAGAGTGAACAGGACCTGACAACGTCGGCTCTACATCAACCTGGCTGCAGCAGTCCATCTGAATCTGTCACATTTTTGTCATAAGCTAGCTCTTGGTGAGGATTAGCAGTGACAAAAAGCTGACAAGGAGCCATGTGAGGGCAGTTTAGCTCCTCACCACCTCGCACATGTTTGCCTGTTTGGAAATCTGCGCCTTAGAAGACACACAAAAGAGGGAACTGAAGAGTCGCACTGCATACCAATCTCTCAATACTTTCTCCTTTTCTGCCGGCCTCCACGGCTGCGACGGTGGTTGCCAGATCTGAAGGGGAAATTCCCCCATAAACCCAACCAGCCTATTGATGGTTAGTGTCCCACCAGGCTGCAGTGATGGACGACACCGCCGTGCAGTTTTATGATGGTGGCGCTCCGTCTGCATGTGTGTGGCATGTATATATATGGCTGTCTGTGATTGTGTATATATGTTTCTGTGTGCATCCACGTGTTGTATATGCATGTGTATCTGCACGCCTTGTTGTCTTTCATTCTGCCCGCGAGCAACCGCTGTTTACATACACCAAACTGAACAGGGGTGGCACTGCGTGTGTGTGTGTGTGTGTGGGTGTGCGTGATGGCAGGGAGGCAGCAGTGTTAGCAGTCATTGGGTTTCAGTGGTTAAACCCCCCAAACTTTAGTTTTTGGAGATGGTTGAGGTGGAGGGCATTTGAACAGTGCTGCTGCGTGGGCAACTTATGGTCTTTATGGGCCAGGAACAATCAGAAGGGGGAGGAAGTGAAGGGTAAATGAGGGTGGGAGGCAAGTCGGTGAGGAAGTAACTGCCCCCACACAAACTCTCCTTCTTTGATACCAAACATGTACCCCCCCCCCACACCCCACTCTTCCAGCCTCTCCTAAAAACACCCTCGCACATCCACCGGAGGGAGAAGAGGAGGCTGCATGACCACAGACCACCCAGAGAGATGGAGACAGACGCAAAAGACAGACGGACACGATTGAAAAGTGTCATGAATAAAAAGATAAAATGAAAAATAGACCGTTAAGGCTGGTGACAGATGAAAGGAGAGAGAACAGAGCAGAAACGTGAGGCAAGAATAAAAATGAAATTCATTTCTCAGATGCTGGGGTGGGGATTCAGAAGAAGACTGTGGAGAAGTTCTCTGGAATCTGCAAAAGTGAAAGGTTTTTTTCTGGGTATTCTGTGCTAATTCAGTCTGCTGTTTATAGATAGTCTCTTTACAGATTTTATCTAAAAACAAACAAAAAAAAAAAAACCCAATGTGAAATAGAAAAAGTAGAGGACAGATTTAAATGCATTTTATAAAAGGTCATCACTGATTTTCTTACACTTTAAACACTTATTTTGTGCAGGGGAAAGTGAGTGTAACACATTTTGCATCCATAGTACTGCAGTAATTTGGATATTCCAATGACCTTTTATTACGTGTTTTTCAATAGTAGAGCTCAGGAGTAAAATGTTATAAAAACATTTTTTTTCATTGTCATTTTATAAGCATTTGACAAGTGAATCATCCAACCCCTGGACTCAGGCCTGAAAACTAAGCTGATGGAGGGAGCAGTAGGAGCGAGGCACAGGAGGAAGAAAAAAAAGGCCAGAAGAGGGAGGTATTGGTGGAAGTGTTACGTACAGACATCATGGAAGCAGGCAGGACCCAAATGTGAAACCAGGGAGACTCTCCAGGTGCAGCAGGTGAGTTATTTACAAAGTGCAAATTACTAAAACAGGACAAGGCAAAAAACAAAACAAAAACACAGACTTCTTCAAACCACAACCAACTAGGAACCCAACAGCACAATGATCCCACAAAGACAGAGTGATGAAGGGAGGTTTATATACCCAGGGCACCAGGTGACACCAGCGAGACTAATGAACAGAGACACAGGTGAGTGTGATGACACTGACTCCATCCAGCAGACAAGACAGGAAGAGGAAACTGACAGCCCTGACAGGAAGAGCAGCTGTGAGTTGAGTCATAAAGTCATTTTGGTCAGTGTTTATATCAGGTTTTTGAAAAACTAAACATAGCAAAAACACAAGGTTAAGAGGAATATCCTGATGGTTCTGTAGCAGATATTCTTCTGAGGAATCAGCTGTGAGACTTCAGATACTGCTCCATGTGCTGCTGGTCCGAGGAGAAGGAAAAGAATATGTTCTGTAACGTCTTTCATTTCGACCGTATCTAGAAACAATCGATGTTTGTCTGCCATAGAGGCCTGTTTTCACTCTGAGCCTGTTCAGAAAAAGAACTGCAGCTCTGATGAGACGGGAACCTCAGGACGCATCCTTTACATTACACACACAAATAAAACCATTTTGCCCCTTTTTCCGCTTCACTGCAGCCAGCCACCAGTGTGAGTTTAAAGCACAGGTGCACCGGACGTCACAGGAAGTGTCTCTTTTAGATTTCAATAATGGAAAGACTCTGTGCTTTTCACCTTCTTACTCCCTCAAACCTCCCACTGTTCAGATTTGTAAATGAATTTCCTCATTATCATTTTGGAAGCAGGATCAAAAAAAGATTTTTGATGTACAGTATGTACACATCCAGGGTGTGTGTGGGCAGATGACAGACTGGTGTATTGACCGCACCAGCGTTAGCTGTGTGTTTGTGGTGGTTTCCTTCCCTTCGTCTCTGGCTCCTCCTCTCCACGTCACAGCCGTTCTGTTTTTCTGATTTATTTCTGTCATGCCAACTGATTACTAGATGGTCTGAAATCCTTTGAGGACATGTCAAGTGTCGAAATGTTGTCGGTTTTGTTAAACTTGGTGAAACGTAATCACGATTGATTATCGTAGACTGGGGAAAAATAATCGTTTTTTGGTAAGGCTGTGTAGGCTAAACCACAAACGAATAAATCCAGAAGAGCAAAATTAAAAATAAAGAAAAAAAATAATGCTAATATGCTAATATTGGACAATATACGTACGGTCAAATATTTGCAAAATGAATAAAAGTTACCTTAAAGTGATGTTAAAACGAGTGAAAGAAAACAAAAACTAAACCAAAAGTAAAAAGAATATGGTAAATTAATAAAATAAATAATAAGTTAACTCTACCAAAAGTATAAAAGAGTAAGATAGGTAGATAGCACTTTATTAATCCCTCGGAAGTTCCCTTCAGGAAATTTAAGAAAACAAAAATAAGTAAAAAGTAAGTAAACAAAAGTGATTTTCAGAGGAGTGATTTCAGATGGAATTAAAAGTAAACAGAAATACTTTCATTGTTGTCATTGATTCAGTTGGAAAACATCATTGATTTTAAGTGGAAAAAAAAACAACAAAAAAACAATGATGTCAGATTTTGCTTTTTGCCAAAACAAAATTAATTTATGATTGGTTAGCTGGTTTGTAAAATGAGTGTTTCTTTTTAATTTTTTTAATGAGTTCCACGTTCCATGTGTTCCAAAGAAGAAACTATTTCCAGAGAACTTGAGACTTACCAATGAATGTAATGTGTCAATTTAGAAATGTAGGGAACTCTACTAATGAGTCACAGTAAAAACATCTTAAAATGTTTGTAATATGGTTATTTCACAATCCGTTTTTGTACATACAATAAAATATTTAGGAAAGAAACTATATTTTTACCTAAATGAAAAATAAGGCTCATGGAAATCTTCTATTCCAAACTTTGGTCTCACTTTTTCCTGTCTCAAATGCAAAAAAAAGGGAAGAAATTATATTTTGGGCAGAAGGAGAACAAAGGAAGGAGGAAGCAGTGGAGGGGAGAAGACAAGAGGTGGAAAGTCCCTTTAAATCCAGGTCACTTACTTCCACATATGTCTGCCTCCCTGTCTGACTCACACTGCTCTCATGCTGCTCAGACACCAGTCAGGTGATGCACGCCGTCAGTAAAATGTATGGAAACATATTTAGGGACAGTTGTTTTCCAGTGGACAGAGGACGATGTGTTAGGGACACTGAGTTCTGAGTTCTGCCGTGGATTTCCCCCACTCTCCACCGGTTGATGTTTTTCATGATGTTAAACAGAGCATTCTGCAAACTTATTGCATAGACCCTGATTTGAGGATATTTGTCCTTGTACCGTGGTACTTCTACTGCAATAATGCTTAAGGACCGTGCACATTTAGCAGCAGCTTCCGTCTTTGGTCTTTTTTTATTTATATGATACTTACGTTTTTAAACAGAGAGCGATTTCAAAAGCCTACACAAGGTGTTGGACCGTAACTTTTTAGAGCATGCTAAATGTCCCACCTTTGTCTTGGTCCCAGTTTCTTTTTTTATGTGGACACAACGATGTGGTAGCCATAAAGTACTGTAAACTGTATGGCCTGTGTCTTTAAAAAAAAGTACTTCCAATTTGAATAAAAATAATAAGAATCATATTGCAAACAAACAATTAAAGCCCAATAAGAATATTATAATATCATATTGCAAACAAACAATTAAAGCCCTTTTCTTCCTGAGATTTATGGTATAATGTCTCAAACATTATTTACTGCCTAATCATAAATACTTTTCTGGTAAATGATCAACCCTTGTTTGTAATATTTTAATGATTTTTAAAATAATGTTGTACTTTTTTATTCTAATCTTAGAGTGATATAATGCATAGACTTGCTATTTATCATGGATTTGTTTAATTTTTCCATTTTTTCCCAGCCTGTAATCACTACATTATAGTAAGTAAACAACAAAGTTTGCAAGTTAGTTTCAGTCTGCTAAAAACAAGCGAAAAAAAAAACAACAAAAACTGATAAATAAAAATATATTTTCCAGTGAAACCAGTTTTTCCACCGAGTGCTGTGCCTTTTATCCATGACTGAATCATCAGGTGATTAGTTTGGATTTGTGTCACTGACGTTTTTGGTAAATAAACCATAATTGATTGCTGTCTTTTCACATTTCCTCGTGTACTGATGTGTGAGCAATAGGGAAGGAGAAAAAGAGAAGCAGAGAGTGAAAGAAGACGAGGTCGTATCTGTGCGTTTCTCCTTCTTCGCCTGTTTGTTTACGGACATGTGTTTTTCTGTGGCTTCTCTAGCTCTGTGTGTGTGTGTGTGTGTGTGTGTGTGCTTCAGTCCTCTGTCGTTATTGGACTTTAAGGATATCAGCTTTATTTTTAGCTGTGTCACTGTCACATGACTGTGTGACAGTGTGTCGCCTGCTGGTTTTCTCCAAACGTGAAGAATCTGGTGCTGTTTGCCTGATGTTGGCATCGTGGACATGGTCACCAGAGGCTCACGCTCCTGCTGACGGCTCCTGGTTCACTTCCAGGAGGTGGCACGCCAACATGGCAGCAGATGGTCCTGGTGTGTTTTTGATGCGTTGCGTGCCGTTCACTCTGTCAGCTGCTGTGGCTCCAAAACAGACATAATTAATAGAGACGAGCGAGGGGAAGATGATGCCTCTGATCCCGATGGACAGGATACACACGGGCCGTAGAAGATGAAAAGGAAAAACAAAGATTTGAAAGGAGTTTATAAATACACACGGACTAAGAGTGTTGTATTTATAGCGCCGAAAAACTTGTTTGATGACAATTAGAAAGTTATTGTAATCTTTACATGGAAATCCTGTCCTTCAGCTGATGTTGATGTCACAGTCCCAGCAGTCCTTGGGGGCAGAGGTGGGGTGCACAGTGATATAAATGTCTGAGGATACACACTGAGAATTCTGTGGACCACTGTGAACAACATCAGACTGCAGCCACACCAGTGTCACAGTGTCCAAAACCTCAGATCCTGGCCAGGTACAGGGCTAAAACTGTCAAATTACAGCAGGAATTGTCATTAGATTACTCTCAATATGAGTGACGTGGTACTTGAAAAACATTGTTGTTGTTGTGTGTATTTTGTTTTATGTCAAGGTGAGGGTGAGATCTAATTTTGTCCACATTAAACATTCACATGTCTGAGGTGTAATGTGGCACAGGTGAGTGTTACAGTATAATAAAGTACTCATAACGTAGTAACAGCGTCAGCCACGACACGGCGAGAACATTCCTCTTCAGTTCACACATCCTTCGACAGCCATTCCACAATTCTTTACTGAAATTCGCTTCGTGACTGAATATTACAGGGTTAGCAGCATTTACCGCTTATCTCCGTAGTTAGCACTACGCTAACCTGCAAAAGTGCAAAACATATATAAGTGTGGCTGAACAGTGTCGGCCGTGTTTTACTGTAGTTACTGCTTGTTGTCACCTGTCACTCAGTAAACTGCACTGCAAAATGGTCCAGAATAAATGATGTGTTTATTTTATTTATAGTTCATGTTGGATTTGCTGGACATTCAGTATCTGGGCGTACTGAACAGACGACTGAACCAAATCACACAGTCGAAGATGTGAAGAGATGGTTTCAAGAAACTAGGTCATTCTACTGCATTGAGAGCTTACAGTTGGAATTCAACATAAGGGTTGCAGCCGTAACATCTTCCAACTACAATTGGTTGAAACTTCCTTAAAACATTTGTAAAAAAAAAAAAATGTTTTGTGGGCAAAAAAGACTATTGTAATAATTAGACAATTCAAATGGGAGTAACGTTAGGGTCAGTTAGGGTCAGAACCCAACTGAGCCCATGTCCTCCTTTAACCTGTGTGTCACCACAGAGATCCTGCTGACTCGGTGTGCTGTTGCACTTTTATGTCACACTTCGCTCAGAGTTTTTCCGGAAGAAAACCCCAAATAAGGCCCAAACATCAGGAAGTGTTTTCCTCAGGCTAAAACACGCACTGTGGCTGCTGCTCCACTGCTCATTAATATCTCTCTCAGTTTGTGGCGTGTTTGTGTAAGAGTGAGTGTCTGCTGCCTGTCTTTGCCCGTCCGTCCCTCAATCCGTCTGATTTTGTTTTTCTCTCCGTGTGTGTGTCTGTGTTGTGTGTGTAACGACAACACCTACTGCAGGGTGTGTTGTCTGCTCTTACTCACTGGTTTTTTCGATGCACTGTTTGTATGTTGGCCCGTGTGTGTGTGTGTGTCTCCTGTGTGTTGTTGTACAGATTGCAGCAACGGGATCAGGTTATTTAGCCTTGAAACCATCTCTTGCTTTCGATTGTGTCTGACAGAGCCTGAGTCACCGCCGAGCCGCTACCCTGGCTAATCACCGCCGCATCAACTGCGATTAGCTGCCATTGTTGGTCAGGTTGTGTAACAGACGGTGGTTTTGATAGGGAAAGGAGAGGCACACAGCCAGCAAGCTGAAGACAGACAAAAAAATGATTTATTTGATTCTGGTCAAGTCATCTTATTCAGTATTTGCCAAGTCTCAAAGTCTTAAATGGTCGTCACCATGACGCTAAGACGTTGCTGCTACATCCACGGCTTATAACAAATGACAATACGTGAAAATTTAGTTTTTTTTTTGAATTTCTCATTTCTCAAAACATTCCTCAACATTAACCATAGATTTGATTGAATGGAGTTGGGAGCTGACCTTCGCTGAGGTTTGTCGTGTTTTTGGACGGGCCAGAGACGTTTCACAGGCGGATGATGAAAGGGAGTCTGGCTTAACTGAACTTTTTTCGTCTAGTGCCAGTTTTAGTTGGATTAACGTGACACTAATGTGTTTTTCCACACCCAAATACAGTACCAGAATATTGTTCACAGTGCGGAGGTGTGTCTCTCTTTGTTCTAAAACTGTTCTGCTGTTTAACATTTCCAGAGCTGATGCGACTGTTTTCCCACAGTCTGTTGTCACGTTTCATGTCGTGCCAGTGACAGCACTTTGATGTTGTTTACCTTTTTCTTTTGGCAGTCTTACATAGATGACAATTTTAGCTTTTGCAAAAATTATCGTGTGCTTTAAATCATATGCAAATTGAATTTTAGCTCTTCTGTGTGAATAAATATAAAGCCTTCAGCAATATTCCAAAAAGTGAGCTATCAGGTATCAGGTATAGATATCTGTAGTTTCATAAAATATAATATAGGGTAACATTGTATATTTTAATTGAAGTTGTATTTTGTTTAAAATTCTTCATGTATAAAACACACCAGACAGTCGTAACTAACACCATGATGCCCTGAGATCGTTTACAAACACTCAAACTGATGAGTCGCCCCCTGGAGGCTATGCAAGACAACAATTGTTTTCGACACTTCCACAGATGCATCATGTTTCCAAAGCCAGCACAACATCCACTACTCACTGACTTTACAGTCCATGATAAATACATAATTACCTTTTCATACTGGTTAATTATGTAGTTTTCATTCTACATACTGAACTGAGATAGCTTAAAAAAAATCAAATAAATAAAAAATGAATGAAATTTAAACTAAAATTTCATTTTTTCTTTTTCATTTTTCTAGTTTCCATTTTTTTTTGCCTTTTTGTTCTGATTT
>NC_024319.1:14785527-14807395 GCF_000523025.1 Cynoglossus semilaevis | reverse complement strand
TGTTTTTTTATCAGTTTACCTCTTGCCTTACAGATGAATGGCCAACTTCCCATTTTCTATATTTTCTTCTCGTTCTTTTGAACCTTACCCCTCTTCCCACACCCCAATCTCCTTCCATCTCTTCCTCTCTCTCCCTCTCTCTCCCTCTCTCTCCCTCCGTCTGTCTGCCTGTGTTGTGTCTTCCTGGTTTATCCTTTCATCTGCTGCAGAGTGAAGAGGAGGAAGAGGAAGAGAGTCCGTTTGAAGTTGGCGTCCGTCCCAAAATCAGTGGGCACACCTGGAGGCCAAATTGGTGGTGTTGTTGTCTTCTGGTGACACACACACACATCACACACACACTTATCCATCCTCACATCAAAGCGTCATGACTACAGGACTGTGAAAGGCTAAATACCGTTTACGTTGGACTCCAGTGACTGATCAGTTTCCTATGTGCTCACACATACCGGAACATCCTCACAGTCAAATGTTGTATGATGGACTGAATTCCCTTCTTCACTCTGTGAGAAACAAGTGCAAAGTCTGTGTTGTGTGTGTATTTAAGTGTGTGTGTGTGTGTGTCTCACTTCACAGAGAGGTGTCAGTCACACTGCTCACGGGTCAGAGGTCACTGTTAAGGTCTGTGTACAACTATACTGTGACTCCCCTGACGGTGATCAACTTACCTGTGTTTACATACGAGTATGCCACACACACACACACACGCGCAAACACTGACAAGCAGAGAACCTCAGAACAGGAGAGTGCGCCAGAGAGTTCCTAGACGCAATAATTATCATTTTAATGTCTCATTTATGTAACTGCTTCCATACAAAGGTATTCATGATGATTGATGATGATGATAAAAATATTTAAAAAATTACAAATATACAATATTGATGATAAAAATGCATAAGGGTTTGTTATAGTCAGATTTTCAATAATATTCCTGCATATAAAAAGTTCCGACAAATTAAATCATTTTGAAAACATCAAAATAAGGTTTCAACGACTTATTCCATACTCTTGCTTTAAGGTTCAAAATAATACAAATGTTTATTATAATAATAGTAATTTTAATACATTTTAAATAGTATTTTTTCTTATACAAACTAATTCAATATATAAGGTTAGAATTTAAGGTTAAGAATTTAAAAACTAATCTGAACAGATTATTGTCTTTTGTTTTGTTGTTTTTGTTTTTTTTTTACCAAAAAAATATCCACAGATTGTCATCTGTAATATTAGACCTGTCCATTGAACACAGAATATTTCTACAGTGGAAAAAGAGTGCAGCTATTGTCACTGGGTTTGTGTTTACGTCTGCACTCATACAGTAAAGTCCAGTCTGTTCCACTCTGGGGGTCAGATCCTGTTTCACTTAAAACCTGCATCTAATGTGTCAGACCTTACTCATGTCTCAAACCTAAAATGTGTCAGTGTGGTCACATGACACGGACCTGATGACCCTCAAGTCCAACAACAATAAGGTAGAGAGTTTGTCCATCCGTGTGGGCTGATGATCACCGTTTCATTCTCACTGATGTTGGATGTGAGTGAACTGGAAACACATGGATAATTTCAATTGAATTCACTTGATTCAGCGCCACCTGGCTGCAGTGGAATTGTGACTGGAAAACTGACATTCAGTAACTAATATGCACATTAAATGTAGTGATTTCAATGGATGGAGCTCTGTGGCGCAATATGATTCAACTCTCACACCATTACAAACTACACATTTATTTCTATTTTATTTTAATTGCTGACGTTGGATGATGTACCATGGTAGAACCCAGTCTAGGTACTGGTACTGATTCCATTTTTCCACAGAAGAAACGAAAACTAACTTTTACAAAATTCTTAACTTTCTGTTTGTATTTATTATTGTTTCCAGGAAGAGAAAAGCTGGTGTGATAGGAAGATAGTGGATTTGATAATTACTCAACCGGCTCCAGTCACACTGGGTTTCACCACACTATCACAAGCCCTAATCTAACATATGATCTTTGTCACACGTCTTCGCTGTGTTCCGTAATCCCTGAGTTTCTCTATAAACATGATGGAACTATATTTTTATATCTTGGGGAACAAAAAAAATGCACTTTCCTTTCTTAGGGAAAGCGATCCCATAAAAAGAAAACCTGTACATACCCTTTCCAGTTACTGAACCATGGCTAAAATCTGACTAAAACCCTGAGAATATATATATATATATATATATATAAAGTTATTTCAGTTATCTCATATATATATACTGTATATATATAAGTTTTACATTGTGATGATTCAGGTTAATTTTTAAACGACAACAAATTCTGCGAAAGTGACTAATGTATTTGATAATTTCATGATTCATTTTAAATCGTGTGTTTTTTTCTTAAATTTCTGTCACATGTTGAAACTGCAGAGGTTCCTCTGAGGGTTACTCATCTCTGCAGTGGAGTCTCCAGAGTGGATGAAATGTGTGTTAATCCACAGATGAAAATAACCTGTAATAAACACACTTTTACATCTTAATTTGGTTATTTTATTAATTTACGATCATTTGTCTTTGAATTTAGGAGGAAGAGCGAACAACCTCAAATCAGAAAGCACATGTAAAAAAAACTTTAACGCCTAAAAACAGTAAAAAAAAAAAAAAAAGCATGAAAAAAAAAAAAACAACTTCATAAGAATACAGGTCAGGTTCCCACCTGTGTGACCAGATGTCATGTAAACACACAAACAAGTCAGTGAATGTGATCCGGGCGTTTGATTCAAATGATCAGTTCATGGTCAAAAGCAAAAAAACAAAGACTTCCAACATGGCGTCAAGAAGGGACGTTACATCACATGAAAAAGAGTCGGGGGATATGTTATGTATTTGGTGAGTCACATGTTGAGGTTTCAGGTCAAATGTCGCCGTGTGAATTCCCAGTAGTGTCATGGGACGAGCTGCACTGACCTTACACGGGATGTTTTTGTCTGTGGGGTGTTTTTTTACACACACACACACACACACACACACATACAGAGAGCAGACAAAAGTATAGGAAATGGCTGTCTGACTACCCTTTTTATTTGGTAAACATGTTTATGTTTCACTAACCAATCAGAACACTCGCATCTACAGACACACAGGTATGTTGTTGTCTGTGTGTGCGTAAGACGACAGGTCAACCCGCAGAGATTTACCACATCTGACGCAGTTAGAGTTCCATAAAGAAGAATAAAAAACCATTAGAACCTCCCCCTTTAATCTTCCTCACTTTCTCATTCAGTTTGAAATTCCTTGATTTGCATCTGTTGCTCAACAATGGAAAATGTGACATTGTATAATCTCACACATCTGGGGTGGCAAAACATTTTCAAGACAAAAACCCTAAAACTGATGAAGAGGCCCTTTGCCCAAAGTCCCCAAAAAACAAAGTTCAGATTGAAAATACCACACAAGTCTGAACCATCCAAAATGTGGAAGTTAGGGGCATTCCATTTTCAATCCCATGGTCACAGTTTTTACATCAAACTCTGGTTGGCTGTTCATTTTGGAGCTCTGACTGTTTCATTACTTCATCAAAAAAAAAAAAAAAAAGTTGTTATTAGGTTTTTACACTGGTAGACATTGAGTCACCTTCTGGAATAAAAACAATGGTGTTTCATTTTAAAGTGTTGGCTGATAGATTTAACAGGTTGACAGACACACACACACACACACACACACTGTAACCAAAAACAATCATGAAGAGATGAGAGTCAATTCCCCTCAGGACACAAAACACGTGTCTCTGAACCCTAACACACCTACTGTTCCTGGTGATGATCTGAAAACATCTGCACTTTGGTTCGCTCCAACACGACTTTCTCAATCTGCTACTTATAATATCTAATTATTTTATCTCTGACATTTCCACAATAGTTAGTGGTTCCCAAATTTTCTCTGCTGTGCCCCCCGTAGTTCGTGTGAATTTTTTGTGTCAATGCCCAAAAATAAACATTTTGTGTTCAGACTCATTTTTTCCACACATTTTAAATGTTCACTTGGTGATGGGTTAAATGCAGAGGTTAAATTTCATTGTGCATGGTGTGCTGTGCTGTGTCACAAATGACAAATAAAGATAAGTTTAAGTTTTAAGTTTAATGTAACTTTTTTTTACGCACCTTACAGCACTGGCAACTTTAGTCAGTTGGTCGGAGTAGGATTTTGTGTTTGTGGGGGACGCAAGAATGTGCATTAAAAATAATGAGTTCCTTTGCAATATTATTATCAAATATTTATTTTATACCACTGTTAACCAATCCATTGTTTTTGCCAATCTCTTGTTTAACATTTACAGGCTTGGACAATATGCTGCGTTACGTTTTTATTTCATCCGTGCCTATCACTGCGACAGCCCACCAGGGGGCGCACTCCCCACTTTGGGAAGCTCTGATCAAGTGCAGGACACATTGATGGGTTTGTCAGATTTCTTCACACAAGAGTTACCAACACAAGTCACTCGTGTGCGTGTGTGCGTGTGTCGGACTTGTCAATCCTCACTGCACTGTCAGTGGAAGAAACGCATGAAAACATTAGAATGCTAACAATGTTGTTAGCATTCTTAGTTTTACAGCAAGACAATCAGTAGTTCATCACTGAGCTCCTGTTTATCTGTCTGTATGGAGTTTCAATGTTGGACTGAACTAACAAACTGTCCAGAGTGCACCCCACCCTCAACTACTGGCCACTGTGATTGGCTCAAACAGAATAATCAGTAGATGGATAGATGAATAGAGAATAAATAGACAATAAATTAAATGTCCTGGTGTGGAAATATAATGAAACTGAAATTATTACATACACAGTGGAACGTCAACGTACAAGCTTTACAGTTCACCTAACAACAGCCAAACAAGGTGGGGAATGTTGTAATCAATGTACAGTTCCCATTTATTACCAGTCTTCGACTAGTCGACTTTGGCAGGACTTGTCAGATCCTAACATTACAGTAGTCACACAGAGAGGACCACTCATGCACGTACAGTAAACCCCGGAGAGAAATTAATAGTGGTTGTTTTAACTGGGCCATGTTTCTGCCCAGTTGTTGTCCTAGTAGTAACCAAGACACCACAGGACTGTCAATCACATACTCTGTCCAACCACAGGTGTCATGAGATATCATGACTTATCTGTTTTCTTTTTGAATTTCAATCTTCCTCCACTTCAACTAAAGAACAACTGAATAATGTAGGCTTCCTTCAGCTTTCCTTTCATGGTCTTATTTTTGCCACGTGGAGGAAGAGTCAGGAAGCAGACAGAGTGCAAGTGCAGCTCTGCAGAGACAATAATCAGGTGTGTGAAGTTTATTTAACTGTTCAGGTAATCCAAATAAGGACGAGGGAACACAGGCCAGGCAGAACAAAGAAGAAGCAAAGTGAAACACAACAGAGCACACACAAATGAAAAAAAAAAAAGAAAAAATACCCCACAACAAGCAAATACCCCACAACCAACATACACCAATGACAAACAGAGACTGGGTGAGGGAGAGAGGTGTATATAGGCAGTGCACCAGGTGAGACGAGTGAGACTAACGAACAGGTAATCACAGGGAACAGGTGAGTGTGGTGACTCTGATTACCCAGGACAGACAGACAGAGGGGCAGAGACGCAAGACAGACGTTACAATTTTGGCAAATGATGGTGTGACATTCACAGGGTGTATGATTCTGAGCAGACCAAATAATGTTTATGTCTTTTCTTTTAATAAAATACTTCAAAACACCACAGTATCCTAACGTGTATCTATACAGAACAGAGATACATAAGTCACAGTTTAATGCAGCCTGGATGTCCAGTCTAGGACCGTCTTCAAACCCACAGGCCTGTTCGAAACAAATGCCTTAAAATGACAACCGGCTGGTTCTAATTTCAGAGAGGCAGATTATGATTCTTCGATACTCAAACGTAAACACAGGCGCAGTACGATGGGTGAAATGTATGCGATACACTGTGGCGTGTCACAGCGGAGAGTTATGTCACTCTGTGTCGTGTTGTGTGTCACCTCACGTCCTTGGATGTGAATGAGTTGTGTGAAAAGGAATATTTCAGCCCAATCCCTCCTCATGACTGGCAACCTTTAAATCACTCAGCAGTTTTTTTGGCCCCGGGGTCATGGCAACAACCAGGATTAGATGAAACCCCACTCTCTCCATCCGTCTCTCTTCATCAGTATCCTATTAGACACAAACACACACACACAGAGGGGTGAGTAAGCAAGAGAGGAAGAGGGCAAGGGTAGGATGAGAGAACTAGGAAAGGACTGTAGGAATGGATGGAGGGGTAGGAAAGAGGGGGTGATGAAAATGTGACACGGGGGTGAGGGTTGGTGGGTGGAATAAAAAAGGAAAAGGGATGGAGTACGAGGAGGTAAAGTGGGATGTCAGGAGATTGATTACAGGGTAGGAGGACGGTTACATGTTTTTATTCACTGCCCCTCATGTCTTAAATACTGTCACCTGGTTTTTACCTTCAGACTACATGGAAATAATGAGCAGGAAAGCTCTTACTTCTTATGTCTAAATGTGAAGGATAACACGGACTTGTTGACGTCCTGTTTATAAACGTCTTGTTGACTTCCGTGTGATCGGCGGTGTGTTTTGTTGACCTGCAGTCCTCCTGCTGGTGGCCGCGGCACATCTTTCCTCACTGTTTTCCAGGTGTGACAGGGGAAAGCCCTATTTATGTCAGTGACTGTGGATATCAGCTGTCAGACAGACTGACTCACCCAGAGATTGTCTGGCTATTAATGACTCACCCACAACACATACACACACACACACACACACACGGGGAGAGACTGCACGGTTGCACCCACGCGTAGTGAATTAATTTGCTCATTGTTCAATGTGCGCGCACACACACACACACACACACACACATTACCAAAAGAGCTGTAGCACATACCATGTTTGTGTGACTCAGCGTCTATGACTGTCAGACAGACTCGGAAATGTAAACAGCAGCGGTTGCTGGTTCAAATTTTTGCAGAATGTGAGAGAACATGGCGTGGCTCGATGGCTCTGACCCTGGTGTTTACTGTTTATGCTTGATTTACCTGCCCTGCTGCTCATTCTTCTCCGTCTCAGACCACAGACACAGCTACTGGAGGACGGTTAGGAAATCATACGCGACTACCAAAAACAATGAGCTGTGCACAGGATACACTTAAGTTAATGAGATCTGCAATTTCCTTTCAGTTTACCGAAAAGAACCACAGTCTGTAAACGTGTGAAAGTAATGAGAGGACGAAGAGCCAATAACACGCTCAAGAATGAGCTTTTCTCTGTTTAAAGAATTAAATGAATTTATATTTTTATAAAGGTCTTATAAGAGTGAAGGTTTTGACTAGGGATGTCCGATAATATAGGCCGACCAATATTATTGGCCCGATATTACCATAATCCTGTAATATCAGTAAGAATCACTCTCAGTTTTTCCTCCGATAATGAAAACCCGGAAACCAAATGCCTGGGTTTTGTGAAATGATGTGTGCCCTTAAAATTGTTTTGGGGAAAAACAGCAGTATATGGAAATGAAAGTCACTAGATGGCAGCATTAGAGCTCATTTTAATTTTTATATTTTAATAATCAGGGGATTGTATGCAGCAACTCAACACAGTGGTTTGTACAGATAAACACAGAAATATTACCTGGCCCTTAATAGTATTTCAATTCAGGGTGGGGACTTGGGGGGTGGGGGGGGGGTCCCCTAGTTACAGCATGGAAAAAAAATAATTGAGAAACACTGCTTTAAGCCAACACTTTAGTCAGCAGGTGGCACTTACCTTCCTTGACCACCAGGCTGCCACTGCCTCACTATATTATCGGTTCATATCGGAATCAGAAAGTAAGTGTTTGGACAATCTTGGCATATAAAGCTTGGATAAAAAGCTAATATTGGACATCCCTAGTTTTGACCAAAATACAGCACAATATACCAAAAGTTAGTCAAAACTTTGTTTCAACCTGTGATGTAAGATGAAAAGTTTTTATGTAGGATTTTGAACTAAATATATTGTTAAAATCTGACATGGAAGAAGGTTTGTCTGTGTTACTCTATCGCTCCACTGTAGTAGTCAGGAAGGACAACTCTTGTTTTTCCAACTCTGAATTTCCCAGTGGTCAGCATTCACAACTGTACACAACACAATGACAGGGCTGTGAATGGGAGTGAAAACACACACGTCCCTGTGCCACATGTTTCCAGCTGCAGCGTCTAAACCTGGGTCAGAATCTGGTTGTGTTTTCGGTGGAAATGAACCCGGCCATCGTTTCCCAACATTGTCAGGTTGGGCCTCGAGCCCACTTTAAAAAATGAAAAGTGTGAGAAATGCGAGGTGGATGTAGCGTTGTGTGACGACACAATACAGCCATTCTTTGGTCAGCTGAAGTGCAACATCCTTCCTTTTGTTTTTTCCACCGTTGGCTGTTCTTTTCATGAATGAAGGACTGCGCTGACCGTAGCACCTGCATGTGCAGCAGGGACATGTGTGAATGAATAAAGAAGTGGGAAAAACAGGGAAGGCAAACAGGTGTTTGGTTGTACACACACACACAAACACACACAAACTGTCAAGTCTTAGATCTAGTTTTGTGGTTTCAGACCAATGAATGCATGGTGAAGCTAAGCCAATTGTTGCATGAAGGACACGTGTCATTAATTTTGTCCAAAGAAGACAGCAATTTTGCTTCTGTCATTGTTTACCTTTACATTTGCCTCTAAACCGGACTGGAATTTACTTACTTTAAGTTGACACAACATTGTAATAAAGGTCCCCAAAATGTCTTAAATCTTAAACTTTGGGAAAATGCTAACATGTTAAATGTTAATAATTGAACAAAATGTAAACAAAGATACAATTTTAGCCAGATCTCAACACATTTCAACTGAACTATTGTGATCTCTACCTGACTACTCAGGAAAATCGCAGACCCTAGCGTAGCATTTTAATTTGAACGCTGTGGTTTTTTTTAACCTGATGTATTTAGACGCAGACTTTATTGTCCCCAGGGTGAAACTTATTTCTTCACCACTGTACACATGGTCAACACACAACACAAAGCATGAAACTTGTAAACACCCAGGCGACAGCATGACAACACACAACAGAACTCCTTAACAACAACATAACATCGATCTCTGCTGGATGTTTCAGGCGTCTGTTTATGGTTGCCAGGGGAGTCTTGCACCAGGTTTAGCTTCAGGTGTTCGCTAACTAATGTTAGACCTAACATTGTGTCAGAGGGACCTGGCTCAGTGTTTTTGGCTAGATCAAAATTAGCCTGTTTCTTTCTCAATCAAAACGTTTGCAAAAGTTAACATTGCAATTTTTAGTTAATTATGTATATATATTCCCTGACTTATGTCGTAGTTTAATTCCTATGGTGCAACGTAACTTGATTTTCGGAGTATATAGTGCCACGTGAAATGGTATTCATCCGCTCCAACCATGAAACTCTGCAGGTTGAAAGTGTCATGAACCGGGGACACCCATCAGTGTTATTTTTTACTGGAATACAAAGGTGAGTAAGTCATGACATCATTGTCTTTTTGTCCAGCCACTAAACTCTGCAGTAAAAGAGTAAGACTTAGATACAACACAGACACATCATGATTAGTTTTTTCTCTAATTAACAATAATAGTTTTAAATTTTGATGAAGGTATTTGACCAATGGAAATCCCTGTTAAAACATTCACTGATGTTTAGAGCAGGTGTAAAGTCTATGGTAACACGTAATTACACATACAGTCTGTCTAGCTGTCGCGTTTTACACGTCTGTCACTCAACAGAACTCATTATAAAAGTCTGTGTCTGCCTCAAATTAATTGTGTTCCCATTTTAATGACAGGTTTTTCTGAACAAACGTCACATTATCTTACATTATAAAGACACTCGTTTACAAACCTACTGCCGAGTGATGCGCCGTCTGACACGCTACATATTTTCACTCAGTTTCACTCTGACCTACTTTAGATAGTTTTTTATGTTTGCTTTACTCTGTTTCTCTACATTTTTGGTTTGTTCTTTCTTGACTTTTGTTTAGATTTGATGTCCTGTAATGCAGGGGTTCTGCTACTGGGCCATGGGTCATTTGGTACCAGATGTAACTTTCTTCAATAAAGATGACTCAGCAATTTTTCTTTTCGACTTACAGCTAGAAATCTAAATAATGTTTTATTTTGAATTTTACTGATTCCTAACTATCCTTTCATGATCGATGCAGTGCTACCATACGGTTGTACGATTGGTAGATAGATATATGGATCAATCGATCGATCCATGTGCCTTTTGATTTTCTGTACAACATTGAACACTGCATGTACCATCATTCCCATAAGGAATCCAGGTTGAGCCACACTCCGATTCACTGACTCATCCTCCCGCAGTGTAACACTTACCTAACATCACCTGTAAGTCTATTTATTGCGCTCTTCCATTTTCCAGGTCTGACTCACAGGTGTCCCAATCACAGCTCAGGTGAGCTCCTGCTAATTATCCCGGTCTTCCTTTCTCCACACCCATGGAGACTCATGACCACAGCTCCTTCCTTTTTAACACCTCCCTGACTCACCTCGCCCTGCGCTGACCACAGTGAAGCCTGGGTCAGTGGCCACAGCCTGTCGTTGAGCCAGCTCTGCAGCCACAGGTATGCTAAGTTTAAACTATGCTCAGATAACATCAGTCCTGAGGATTAACCATGTGATGAAACGGTGGTTTGAAGATGCATTACAGTATTTCTGGGGTATTTGCCTCCCTGGTTCTGTTTGAATCACATGGATTGTTTGTGAATGGTTTCCACTTGCTCATGTGCTGAGTGACTGGTGTGCGGTCAGACTCCATGTGGTGCAAGGCCCAGATTAGGCCAACCTGGGCTTTTGTTGATGCCCGGCTGTCAGCAGCGGTCTGATTTCTCTTTACATGAGCGACAGTCAGTAAGTGTATTTGTGTATGAGGCACGAACGCTGATTCACGGGTTATTTTAAGAACCACATTTTTGATCAAGGATATATTTGTTTTTCTGATTCAGTTTTCTCGAGTCTTCTGACGTTTCTTGCAGAGAACAGAAAAGCTGGGCCAAATGTCAGCTGACACGAAGTCAATGTTGTCTCATTGGTCCTGAACCAAATGTGAGGACACACGACCCATTAGCTCTCATAATATGTATGTAATAAAAGAGTAATAATGTAATATGTGAGAAATACACGTGCGGGTGGTCCTCGACCAATCAGAATTTAAATCAAATCACATATTACTTATTACAAAATATATATTAAACAGAACCTGATGGCCGGGAAAATACTGTTTACATCAGGGGTGTCAAACTCAAATTCACAGTGGGCCTGAAAAGATTGGGACAAACTGACTGGATAAATTGACTGGAATTGTGTATGTTTTGCCTTCTCTCCAGTTAAATTGATTTTAGTTTGACACCTGTGGCTAACATGGAGTTAGTCACAGTGAACTGTAATGAAGAACACATAGAAAGTGCTGCTGAATTCTTTAGCTCAAAACAATGTTTGAGAGCCATAATGAAAGGTGAACAGTCTCAAAATTGGCGTACGGCTGGTAGATGTAAACAACGTTGGAATGAGGGAACAGGACTTTCTTAATAAATGTATACTTGATATGTAGCAACATAACCCCCTGTACACACAGAGATGAAATACAATTGAAGACTGTGGAGCTCCACCACTAACCACCACGACTCCGTTCACCCATCAGTTCCTACACACTGAAAGTCAGTGTTTAACAGGAACAATGATTTGTTTAACTGTCCCATCATGGCAACCAAAAGCTGTCCCAACCTCATGGAGATGTTTCTAATATGAAGCCACGGTTTCACAATGAAGTCTGTGTGTCAATGCAGGGAGGGTGAAGTGTTTGTTTGTCCACCACAAACACTGGATGCTTAAGAGAAATTAGACGGCACCATCGACCGAAGGAGTCACGTCATGTGACTGGCATCACTGAGCCACAGGTTGGTTGTTTTTCATAGGTCACAAATGGAACTGAGGGAAGATAGCATATGTATTTTAACAAAAGTTTAAAGTGTTTTCAGTCTTTTCTGATATCATTATTTCAACATAAATTACATTGTTGACAGCAACAAAGTGGATAGAGCTGAGGGGTGATGTTACATGGACCACGGTTTGAATACTCCCTTAATTCATTTAAAACAGACAGTAGAAGAAACAGAAGAGTTTCTGTAAATGATGCAGAAGTTAACCTAATGACAAGTACCTTCAGAAAGTGGTATTACATAATGTTTTAGGTCCTTTTTCTGATGTAGGGACATGTTGCATATAACCACACACACACACAGACACCAAGCAATTATGTAATTTTGACAGTGCAGGTCAACAAGAACTGTCCAATCACACTTCTGCGTCTGTCTTTTTTGTTTTTCTCTACTCTATTTCCATCCAAAGCAAAAAAAAAAAAATAAAAAAAAAATCTGTTTTTTGTTTCTCAGTGTAATCTATTCCCAACACTGACCATCACAACTTTGTCCTGTGGTTGTTTTCACTTTGGTTTGAAGAGACTCTATCCCAGTGTAGATGTTGTTGTTGTCATGTGTGTGTGCGTGCGTTCGAAAAGAAATCTTAATTTTCTTTTGCTTTCAGGAGAAATAATTCCCCTGGTGCAGCTGTTGCTGTACACACACACACTCATTCATCAGGCTGACACACAAACACACACAGTCACGCATGTTCAGCCTTATATGTACAACGTCTCATGAAGTAGAAATGATGCACACACACACACATGCACATGCACTGACCAGAAACAGCGAGTGTGTGTGAATGTCTAATAAACAGACCTATAAATAGCTTGAGACGACCAGACGCAGAGCATTTCTGTTGTGGTTTGATGTTTTGTCGCTGGAGGATCCTGCAGACACACAAACATCCCTAACAGTAATTATTGTCTGTGTGGACAGCGACGACTGATGAGGCTCCTCACGGACCAATCACAGACTGGGGAGGAGATGGGGCGGGTTCAAACAGTTGACTTGGTACATCCTCAACACCAGCTTCTAACAATCAGGTAACAATGGGGCCAAAATACCCCGCCATGATTCAGCTCTTCACTAATTACTCAGTTATCCAAGTGTAGAGTTAGTGATGGGAGAGAGTCAGAAGTACGACGGACACAGTCACCCGCACATGTGTGTGTGTGTGTGTGAGAGTTCAGGAATATAAACAGGAAACACACACATGGACAATAAGACGAATTCATGTCTTTAATTTACAAGGCTGTGAGAAACACTGCCGAGCAGTGTGTGTGTGTGTGTGTGTGTGTGTGTGTGTGTGTGTGTCATCAGGGACTTTTTGTCAAGGAGAAATTTGTTTCACATTTTATCATTTTCATTATCATTTTAATATATATTTTTTTGTCTTATATAACTTACTATAAAGCTACTTTAAAGTTCCATCGGATGAAATGTTGTTTGTGGAATTTCATTTACCAAAAAGAACAGCATCATTAAAACAAAATAAAACTGGGGTTTTCTTTTCCGTTCTGTCATTTTTCATGTGTCTTTTGTCGCACAACCGTCATCTTCTTCTCATATTCACGTCGCTCTGGAACACATCTCAGCAGATGTTGGAGGGCCATTGACGTGAATGTCTGCTGTTTACAATCCTGCGTTTGTCCAGCAGATGTTTAGGTGACAAGCAGCCATCAGATCAGAGAGGACGCAAGGTTTTCATTAGGTTCTGCTGCAGCCTGACTGCTCCAGCCGAGAAGAGAGGACTGGTGAAATAATAATAGAATGATAGTAAAGGTCAGAGGATACATGACCTGGTCCACACAGATATGACCTACAGAGAGCGGACTAATGTTCTAGGTCCAACCACTGGGCCACGAGGTGAGGAGTCAGACTGGATCTGAGCATGGACCTTACGTGGTTTCCTCCACGTATGCTTTACTATTTTATAGGTTCTGATCGCAAATTGCAAATGTGTGTGTGTGTGTGGGTGTGTGTGGGTGGGTGACTACCTCAGAGGGGGGCGGAGGGGTCTGAATAGAATTGGAACAGGAAGTCTAATTTAAGACTCAATCAGGAAGAAAAGTGTGTGAGAGGGACAAACAAATCAGGAAATCCTGCGCGTGAACACACACACACACACACACTACCTCAGGGAAACAGTGAATCGTGCTTCCTCCCGTGTATGTGTGTGTGTGTGTTGGTGTGTGTAAAGTTCTCAGGCCAGCCAGTACTTCCTCCTTTCCCTCCTCCTCCTCCTCTTCTTCTTTTGTCATTTGTTCCTCCTCCAGCTGGACCCCAGACAGGAAACAGATGCTCTCTCTCTCTCTCTCTCTCTCTCTCTTTCTTCTTCTTCTTCTTTCTTCTTTCTTGTTTATCATCCTCTCTCCTCTTCCTCTCCCCCCTCCACCTGTACTGTATTTACCTGTAGTGTCACCCACTTCTGCCTCTCTGTTCTTCCGTTCTTCATCTCTCCCACCATCTTATTCATGTCTCACCCACTCCTCTCTTCTTTTGTCTCACTTTTGCTGCGTACACTCCTCCTCCACCTTCTCCTCCTTCCCTCTCTTCCTCTTCCCTCCTTTCTTTAACTCCCCTCCAGTCTTTCATCTCCTGCTTTCTTTTCCTTCCTCGTCCGCCTTTCCTTTCATTCACATCAGTGGCCGCTGCATGTGTGCTGTCATTTTCACACGGTGTAAAGAGTCAAGGATTTCTTTGTTGATATAATCACTACAGATGTAAAATAATAACAGAGAAATAACTGTGTATAAAGGGAAAATGGTACACCTGCAGTAGTATTCCATTGGCATTTCGTACATACTGTCATTATTTTGGTATAAATAGCAAAAAAGGAAACAAAAAACGCATAAAAGCAATGACACATTTACTTTATAGTTTGTTTTTGTAAAGGAATTATTATTTAAAGTCTATGAAAATTAATTGAATGTCCGAAGCCACTGTATCAAATGTTAAATGTAGAGAGTTTTACTTGGGAAAAAGTCAAGGCTGGTTATATTTAAAGCAAAAAAACATTTCCTCTTTTTTTTAACCTCTTCGATCCGTTAGTTTAATTTCATTGTCAGGAAACTGTACAATGACAAAGTTAATGAAAACAAAGTTCTGGAATCTTGACTTGAATGAGAAGCAAAGCAAAGTGTGTAAAACTACAACAAAAAGCAGAAAGATACTCATGACACAAACAGGATCGCATGTTTTTGTTTTCCAAAGTTCGTGTTTGCATGTGTGTGCGCGTGAGGGAGAGAGAGGGCTCAAGAAACGGGGTAATGAGGAGACAAAAGGATGGACAAGACATTTTTGTGCATTGGGTCGCCACCTAGTGTTCATACTGTGAACTTTCTTTATGTAGTGACTAAGCATTAGTAAATTAAATTAACAGCAAAAAATATAGTTCACGAATCAGTTTTCTATGTTCTCTTACTATGTCCAAATCTTTTTTTTTATAAATATCACGAATTAGGACCATTTGCAACTAGTGTGTTCCTTCTATTGTAATTCAACATGAATAAAAATTATACAGGTTAAAATCTTTCTTTTTTTTAAGTAGGAAAAATGAACCAAAATAGAATCCACATCAACTTATTTTAAAGGCTTGCACTAAAATGTGTTACTAGTTTGTAATAATAATAATAATAATAAGAAGAATATGAATAACAATAATAATAACACATTAAATCACTACAATTTCTGAATGATGTCATCATTTCTGGTCAGGACATTATAAGAGGTAGAGAAATTCACAATATCAAGGACATAAAATCACTATTATTTTCAGTGGCAGCCAAGCAGAAACACCAAAGGACTTCACCAGTGGTCCGAGCGGATTGACCAGCCATCAATTCCCTCCATCTATCTGTACATCTCTAGTCTACTGAGGGTTATGGGAACCGTTTACGCCAACTGCAGCCGTTTTCCAGGAACCACCATGGACAGCTCACCGTCACAGACCAACGACTCTTATCACTCATGTTCACATATACAAGGCCATTAAACAAATCCCAGTCAGCATGACACTGGATGGTGGGAGGAAATCCCCGGTGATATGAACTTTCTCCAGGTCTGAAGTGTCACAGCGTGACTTTTGTTCATTTTCCAGCAAGGAAAACTGAGGTCAGATAATCACATACAGGTCTGGAACACTGTTGATTTCTGGTTTTACGGCGCAGTGTAATCCTTCCAGTAAAACCAGTAACTACCACAAAGTTCAACTATCAGAATGAATCATAGTTTCCAAGCATCCTGCTCAAGTGGCAACCCCCCACACGCCCCAGGCCTGACACACATATACAAACACACACAATATAAACTCATTTAAACCTAAACTCCGTCTTGTGAAGAGCTGCTGATGTCCTCACATTATCAACAGGTCTTCATACCAAACCTCCAATCCAAACCTGTATTTATCCTAGAACAAAGACAAATCCAACAACAAAGAGAGTCAGACACACACACACACACACACACACACACAGTCATGTCCTCTCGTCAAGTCACCGCAAAATTCAGTCAAGGCTGCCCACAGCTCACTGCTGCAATGAATTATCATCATCGTCTGTGGTGGGACACTCATCTGCCTCTGTCGTCCTCACTTCCTCATACCTTCAATTAGTATTCCTCCTCTTCCCTCTGTCCTCCCTTCGTGTCCCGTCGTCTTTATCTTCACTTCTTTACTTTCTTTCAGTGTCCATATGAAAGAGGAAAAAAAAGTTGTAAGTCGAAGGAACGACAGACAACTAGACTGTGGATATGAGACACACACCAGTCAAATGATCCAGCTTAGAATCAATACTATATAGAGCATAGGTGTCAAACTCAGGCTGGCGGGCCAAATCTGGCCCCTGTGTTATTATATTTGGCCCACCAGATCATATCAAATGTTTATTAGAGCGGGCTCGCCATTATATAACCACTATATACTGGAGGGATTAACACTTATTAGTGATGCACATGCAGTTTTGGTTGTTCTTTTGTTGGACTATAAAACAAAGATTTACAATAAAAAGAACTCAAAAGGCCAGAGATAAAGAGACATCATTAGAAACAAATACCACTGATGTGTGTTTGATTACAAATTGAATATCTCGTTTTGTTCGCTGTCAATTTTTCAATAAATATTGAGTTTTGCCCGTTAGGTTTTATTCCGACCCACTGTGAATTTGAGTTTGACACCCCTGATATAGAACCATGGACTCTTAGTGTCAAATAATGACCCAATTTCATGAAATAATATATACTGCACACACACATGGATATCTTCAGTTCTCATTTTTACTAAGAGTCTGTTTTTTTTTTTAGTAAAATTATATTCAAACTCAAACTTTTTCTTTTACAAACGACATCTGCCAATCAACTTCTGAAATTGAAAAATATAAGTTTGACTAAAACTCTTATGTAATCAGTTTGGTTTGGTCAGGCTTTGTTTCTGACTGGAAAAAAATCAACATAATGTGAAGTAAATATATAGTTCAAATATGAAGGTTTTTTTTTCTTTGGTCTTTTGTTCTGTCCCCCCATGTCCCGCCCCCATCTACTCAGGGGTTACCTGCTGGTCATCTCAGGGGCCGATCACAGCACTCATACATCACATCTTTATTAGGAGGAAGTCATTAGGCCTCTGCAGTGACCCAGCCTTGACCCTGCTCAAGCTGCATTAAAAAGCCGGACCCAGGGGTCAGGGCAGAGAGGTGGGTCTTTACTGTTGCCTCGGCCAATCACAGGTGTTTGGCACAGACCGGCAGTCGGCAGTAAATAGTCACCGTTTTATTCCATCTTGAATTCTAACACTTCTGAATGAATTGATGAATTTTAGACTTGGGAAATGGTGTTTACACTGGGAAATCTTAGCTGTCCATAGCACAAATATGTATATTTATGTGGTAGTTTTGTAGGCAAGATGAGATACTTTCACATTCAACTCATTTTGCTCACATATAAATAGATTATTATTAGATTATTATGAATCCCAAGATGTAAAATACAGGGTTGTTTTTTTAATTTTCAATTTTTTGCAGCATATGTTGCATGGATACAAAGCCCATTTTTCTTCCAACATTGTGATATTTTGGTTGGAATGGGATTCATCACTTGTAGGAATACAACAGGGGGCCGAGTGCCTGTGGATTTAAATATACAGTTTTGGTTATAAATGTACCATTTAATAAAGATGGAAAATCCAGATTCTGTGATGTCATAGGGTTTCATCAGGACCAGGGATCTACAGATCCATAATGACCAGGGATGCAGTAGTTTACATGTCCCATTAAGAAGACACTTTTCTCCATTGACGGAGAGTGTTGCTGCAGCCGAGGTCCGAGTCTGAGGGTCTAACAGTCCAGCCTCACGGAGAGGACTATGTCCCTGAAGAGTCCCCTCGTGTTGGTGCTGTTTCTGCTGACACTCACTTTCAGTGCTTGACACCGTCTTTCACCCGTGGCTGTGGCAGCTACGGGTGTCCGTTTGACTGACAGGAGGCATAATGTGGCGCCAGGCATCTCCTTACCCTCCATCTCCACTCTTCACCTCTCCTCTCAACTTCCTCTGCCCAGATCCCCTTTCTGAGGGTCAAAGGTCATTCATTAGGATGCCCCTCCATTGCTGATAATACACACACACACACACACACACACACACATAGAATTCTACGAGAGGTTCAGGGGGGCCTGACAGCTACAATCAGTCTTTAAACCACACACACATATACACACATACACAAACACGCACCATCCCCAGGGGCATTAGTGTCCTCAGTTTGCCCTGAACGAGACTTGCACTGAGCGGTCACAGCGATGACAGAGGACGTGGAGCTCCGTCGGGTCAGTCCTCCTGCTAGTCAGCAGTTTATATAAAGAGCTGGACAAAAAATGGCATCCAGCAGTTGGTCAGAGACTGGAACAACAACTATAAAGATGAAACAAGACAACGTTGAGGTCGTCGTTAAATTCTGACCTTTCATTCTTAATCCTTTTATTCTGGACTCAAGTGATCGGTTCCTTGTCAGGAGGCACTTTAATTCTTGAAGACAGCCCTAACATTACTTTTATAAACGTTTGATTTGTGCTGTAGATAAAATACAAACACGGTGTGACCAGATGTGAAGTGTGTTTTTCAGCGTGGGCATCAAAATGGGCGACGTAGAAGGACATGGACTTTTCCACTGTCCATGATGCTGTGTTTTGACTAGCACGCTATCGTTAGCAGCACGCTTTAGGAAAGTGGACAACACTGCATTGCTCTTCCTGGTTCTACCTTAAATTTGTGGTGAAACACAAAAAAATATCTTTCCTTTCTCCCACTACTCTTTTTAAAAATATATATTTATTTGTTTTCAGTCGTTAGTCACAAATATTTTCCCTTGCTCTTTAATAGATTTTTAGGGTCATTTTTTTTCAAGGGCTCTACACATAATGTTTACAGACAGAGACATACAGCAGCAGAGAGGTAGCTACCAGCAAGAATGCACTGAAATGTGTGAATTAGGGTGGAGGCTTCTGGAAACAGGGCCACTATTTGTCCACAGTGAGTTAGCAAAGGGCAACAAAAGAAAAGAAAATGTGCTTTTGTACAGAAGGAAAACAGATCTTTTCTCTCCAGATAAGAGGCAGGTATCGGTGTGCTTTAAGAATGTGACAACATCACGGGTAACTGACCAAACACACACACACAGCATGGACCGTCAGTCGTTTGTGTGTTTAATGAAGCTGTCCATTTCATTTTTGCTCTACAGTTGAAACTAAACACCACCTAAAAAGAGAACAGTTACATAATTTAGTTTCTACGTACAGGATAAGGCAATAAAACAAAGAGCAATGATTCACAGGCGTAGCTGATTACTGACAGGTATAAAGTGTGTTTTAGGAGGAAGAAAATATTTTTTTCTTCAAACATCTCCTGACTTCTGCTTTTCAGAGCCGAGCCTTTCTGACACAGCATTTCTAAAACCAAGACTTCACTGAGCATGCATAAACCAAATGTTCCGCCTATCCAGATTTGATCGTCTCCTGACACGCAGCCTGGTCAGCCTTACATTCATTCTGTTATCAGTTGTTTTGGAGGTCAGTCAGAAACATTCACTTCGGCCTTTTAGACAGCTCTTCTCCGGTTGCCAGTTCTGCTCCAGTTTTTGGAAGATTTGTAATTTGTGCTTCTTCTTCTTTTCATCTTCTAACTTCTTCATAGCTACTTCCAGCCTTAAAACATGTGTAGTTCTACATGCATCCTGGAAACATTGCATTCCTCTTTTTTTTTTTTTTAACTGTGGGGACAGTGTTCTTTGAGTTAATTTCCTCTCAACTTCACTCCAGATTTCTTAAGTATTATACATTTAGTTTTAACTTTTTTTTTGTCCAGTCCAAACTACGTTCCTATCTTTCATCTTTCTCTTAGTTGGTCCAAACCATTTATAATCAACTGACGGCCTGCGGACCAAATCTGGTCCACCAAACTGCCCAATCAAGCCCCCAACTGGATTCTAAAATAAACATCAAATAATATTGTTTGACAAAAATGTGACTTTTTTTTTCATTTCCTTTGAGTGACCGGCCCTTGAGGTCACTCAAATAAAATAAAAATAACTCTGCCCCCTCCGACAGATACAGTTGGTGACCCCTGCTCTAATCAGACTGTCTTTTCTAGCAGGTGTTCTTACTGGTTTCTTCCTAGAAGTTCATTTCTCTGTCTCCCAGTGACACATGGGCATTCAGGCTGAGTCACTGCCTTGGAATCGAAGGAGCTTCTGGAGTGAAATGTACATATTTTATCTACTGGGATCAGTGAGACCAGCACTGAAGAAGTCACCTTGGGATTTAAAACAATGTTCTCACTGTCTCCCTTTTTATTCACTAACAGTTATTTTGTTAGTGAGTAAAAAGAGTTGGAATAAGTGACTGGAACAATTCCGTGCACGATCACACACACGTATACATTACGACAGGAAGGCAGAACAGATGTCGTTAAGCAACACCGAGTGACGTCTCACGGTCGTCATTTTAAGTATAGGGTGTACTGAGTTTCTGTGTCTTCTTCTCTGGTTGTATCTGTCTGCGTGCATTGTGAAAGCTCAGCGTGACACTTTGATGAGCCATTAGTCGGCATAATTTATCTGAGCGTCTCAGGCCCACTTCAGACTCTCTGTCTGCAGTGGGACAGCATGCCTTTGTCCTGACGGCTGCAGGGGGCAGTGTACACACAAACACTCACTCACACACACACACACACACGTGCAGCAACACTAATAAACACACAGTGTAAATAAAATGTTACAGTCAGAGGGTGTAAAACCTAGATAGACGCATGAAGATTATGTAACGTGATGAGAAATAAGGTCAATGAAGAGTCCATTACCCTCACAGTTCAGATGTTAAAAGATGATGAATAGAATTGAATTACCGCAAGGCATTGTTTGTGACATCTGCAGCTGATTGGGAAAAAACAGTGACAATAATATGAATTGATACTAACATAATATTAACAGGAGTATTTGTGTACTGTATTTGTAAACAGGAGAAACTGTGTTTTACTTTGTCTTTAAGGGATCGTGTTCAATATTAAGTTCTTTCAAAGTGGTTTTAACGCTACATACCCCTTAACAACGTGGTCACTGTTAACTATTGGGCAACATCAAGCTGTTAGCTTGTACAGAACGTATTTGATGCACCTGGTATTTAAAGGTGGCTTTAGGCCTTTGAACAGCTGCTCTGAAAGGAAAAGAGATGCAGGTGGATGGAGGTCTGAACTCAGAGTCCAAACCCAAAGATAAGGAGCATTTAGTCAACGCTGGTTACATTAAGGATTAGGATTAACCTCTCAGGGAAAAGGTTAATGGTCGACAACATAATGCCCAATCTTTCAAGTTCATTACG
>NC_024319.1:14747270-14785494 GCF_000523025.1 Cynoglossus semilaevis | reverse complement strand
GTTACCGAGTTGAAGACCATGTCATTGGCCGCTTGCGGTTTCGACTCTCGCCGCGTACGCTTTGTCAGTGTCGTAATCGAACTGTTGCTCAACAGCTTAAGGCGCTGCGAAGGCGGAAAAAAGGTGGAAAAACATACTGAGGGGAGAGGCTGGAGGCTTTTCTGTCTGGGTGGAGGGTAAACTGCCCGTTTGATAAGAGAGGTGAGAGGTAAACATTGACCTGGGTCCTATCGTTCCTTGTCCAGGTCCATCTTTCACTGGAGAAACTATGCAAACAACAGGGATGCTCTGATAACTCTCTTTCAGTCAGAGCAGTAAACTTTAAGTACGGTCCGATAACGAACAGCAGAGCCCGGCGCCACAGTTTCTACCTGCATTCAAGGTAAAAAAGAATGCGAGGTGAAATCCCGAGGAGTAAAAAAAAAAAAGCCCATATAATCCAGTTTCTTAGTGAAGTTCACTGACTCTCTACTGTTAGTTACGAATACAGTAAAGAAAATGCAAAAATAATACAGGTTTTGCGATTAATATGAAGAATAAATTACAAAAGAAATTGGTTTTAATGAGAAATGTATTAGTACACAATCTATACACAAACGCTTAATTCAATGTATTAAGGGTTTAAAACATATTTCATTACTTTGACTAAGGAAAAAAAATTAAGTTTTAAAATTTTTGGAACATTCACTTTTACACATAATTTTTTTTAATTTTTGGAACATTCACTTTTACACATTTTCCAGCGGAACTTTAATCTTCACAAACAAACACCATCACTTGCACAAGAATGAACAGAAACAATGATTGTTTAATCATGGTGTTTGCAACCTATGGTTGTTGTCACACATATATGACCGAACCATATGTCTTTATTGCACTTCGACAACGGAGACTGTGCGCTCTACATGGGACACAACTGCTGCTCTAAACACAAAGCCAGGATATTGAATTTAGTTGGAGACTCTCACTGTTAATAAAATCCTTACAGTGCACTTCCTGTCCACCTTCAGTCGTAAACACGTCGTTATCCGGCTGCCATGTGCCACCATGATGTTTTACTGGGACTGTACACGATGCTGGCCATGGCTGGTTTAATGACGCGTGAAATGCACTGATACGATGAAGAGCAGGGGAGGGGTCAGATCTCCAAAAATACTTCTATTTAAGTAGTAAAGTTGATTATCTTATAGTGAAGCCAGGCGTAAATGAACCGAGCTCATTCCTGTTATTTGCTCATTTTAAATGTAGACAGCTGTGGGGCTTCTTTCCATTCTTTCGCTCTGTCCCTTTCTCTGTTCCATTCCAACCCTTCTGCTCTTTTACACCAACCCTTGAGGTAAGAGCTTGTTGACTCTCAGTCTGCTAGGCTTCTTTTCCGCAAAAAATGTTGAATTTTTAAACTATACCAATAGGGTTTCCAGAAAAGTCAGTAATGACAAAGTGACAAAGTAATAAGAACGACTTTCTACTACCGTGTGGCACCTCAAGAGGGCATAAAAGATTCACTTATTTCTCTATTCATCATCGTCATATTTACTATTCAAACACACATAAGCCGGTTGAAGAATGGCTACCTAACACTAGCTACATGGTTTATTTCATTGTTTGTGTGTGCATGTTTTAGTCTCTCCAACTGTCCGTCACTCCATAACTGCTGGGATCAGCTCCAGTTCCGCCACATTGCATATAAAAGAAATTGCGCTGAAGGAAGATGTCGCACAATATATAAAGAGGTGGACTTCATTTTTTCTTTTATATTATTTAAAACTTGGATATTTTACACTTTCAAAACACGCCATTAAAAGGTACAGACAACAATCTTGTCCCTGATGTCCGTAGAAAGCTCTTTGGTCTTGCCCATGGTGGAGATGTTGGATGCAGGTTGTTTGGGTGTGGACAGGTGGTTTTTTTATACAGGTAACGATGTGAGGCAGGTGTATTTAATGTAGATAATTAATTGGGACTGGAGATGTGTCTTAAAGAAAGACAAACTGGCTTGTAGGAGCCAGAATACTTGCTGTTTGGTAGGGGTCAAATACTTGCTTTTCCTCATCAGATGGTTATATTTTTTTATAAATTCATATGATGTGAATTTCTGGAATTTTCTTTGGGATTCTGTCTCTCACTGTTAGAATACACATATGATCAAAATTATAGATCGTTACATTCTTTGTAAGTGGGCAAACCTGCAAAATCAGTAAGGGGCCAAATACTTCTTTTCCCCACTGTAAACTGAGTTTAAACTCGAGTCAGTATCATGATTGGTTTTGTGTATGGAGTCACGACAGCGGCATCAGTTTTCAGTGTTTGCTGCCACATGCTGGTCAGTTATTATAATGCAGGTTCCTGAGATATTCTTGTGGTCTTGGATGTGTTTATAATGGCATTATAGAAACACTAGTTAAAAGATATGCTGACAAATCTTCTACAGTTTGGACAGCCGTTGAAACGGAATAGCTGATAAAAGATTTGGGCATTTGAATAAAACAAGTGCATGCAGCAAGTATTTGGTGATAAAACTGAACAACTGCAACAATCCTGAACTGAAAATGCTTTCCTGACTAATTGTTTATAGTTCTACAGTCATGTAGCACTGTGTGCAGACCAAAAGCTAATGGACCTTGTAGCTACTTTGAGTTATGCAGCATATAATTCAGCACAATTAAGATACATTTCAGATATTATATGAAATCATTGATGATTAATGGTTTTTACAGAGAACGCTAACCTGATAATGTATTCTAATATATTTAAATACAATAGCTTTTAGAAAGCAATGTTGCAGCATCAAAAATTCAGTAATTATCACGTTATCTTTCATCTATTGTGGGTGTTATATTTCTTCTTTCTCACTTGTTCTGTTTATAGGAACGGACAGACATTTTACAAAGAGGCTGAGGGAATTCATCCATTGACCTCTCCAGGAAGTTAAAAATGTCTCCACAGAGCAAATACTCAAAACATGAATCCACATCGTGACAAACAGAAGTGATTTAATGATCACTTGTGAGAATTAAGGTGTGACAAGGGTGAGGCAAAAATCATTTGACTTCTCATTTCTGTCATGGGCACCGAGCATAAAATAAAATAAACTGACTTATAGTATTTGGTAAACATTAAAAAAAAAAAACATTTAGTTTGTGTTTTACACACCACAGTACCCATCTGAAACATTTCACTTTCAAAGAAATGTTGAAAACCAACTGCACACGATGAACTCTGAAACGTCTCCTCATTTTATTTACTTAAAATGCTTTCCAAACAGGGTGTTGCGGAGAAACTATTCAGGATGCAGATGTATCCTGAATAGTTTCTCCGGAAACATGTAGATGAGTGTGTGACTTGGAGAGCACCCACACCTACGTGATCTGCTGCAGGTGTATGCAAACTGTTTGGGTTCAATGGAACTTCACTGTATTTGATGACATATTTTCGTTAAACAACCAGGTGAACTCTTAGAATAATGTTAATCTGAGCTAGCCTTGACGACGGTGCAACAGACTGCGTAACAAACATAACTGCAAAAGGAAAGCAACATTAGATGTTTTTCCAAGGAATAATATTGAAAAACACTTTCCATGGAGCAATGAATTTAAAAAACAAAAAAAGTTCCAGCTAATTCACAGACGGAGCAAGATGTTAATTGCGAAAAGAACATTTTGACCTTCAATTGTGAAATGTGTATGTTAATATGCAGTGATGAAATATAATAAACAATACAGCTAAAACAGGAATTATATAATGACACAAGCAAAAACTGCGGCCAACACGGGCTCGTCGGGCGTCCGGAATTTTCTATATGAACAGGCAAAACTGCGTCGGAGATACCTGCAGTACATATCCAGCTCAGTGTTTAAATGTTTAAACAGCTTGCCACCAGTGCCAACATGTCTGCGGTGTTGGATGTATTTCAATACATATGAGAAAGATGCACAGATAGAGAGTTGCAAACGTGTAATGCTGAAATTTCAAGAGGCAGTGAAAAGTGCACTCATGCCAGCACAGGTTTCACAGAGATCTAATAGTACCAATTGGCACTACATTTCTTTCAGTTTTTGGCCCAGATTTTCTCATTTTTTGTTTTTTTGTTTTTTCAGTTAAGGCCAAGAATGAGATCATAGTCAATAGTAATAAAAAAAAAAAAAACAGGGAAAAGTGGCAGAAAATGTTTAGAAAAGCCACTGATGTGGATTCTGGAAAACCAGTTGACTTCCTGGATCCACAGGAACCTCACTCCACAGCATTTGATTAACCATGCACACCTGCTAACAACCATGCAAACTGGGTGACCAACACTCAGTTCCACTGGTTTTGTCAGGTGGGGACAAAGGAAGTACATTTATCCAAAGGTTGCTTGCACAATTCAAAAAACACTTAAATGTCTTGACTTGTTGGTGGGAACAAACAGGAACACAGAAGAGCAAAGCACTGAGCATAGGCACAAAGTATGGACACAGCATCAGCATAAACAACAACAACAATACAGCATGAACAACATACACTGAACAACACACAAATGAAGCAGGACTGGGTGAGGGAGGTTTATATACCCAGGGAACCAGGTGACAGGAGTGAGGCCGATTACACAGAAACACAGGTGAGTGTGATCACACTGATGAGCTCAAAGGAACTGGGACCAACAGACTTTACACGAACGTCAGTACCTCTGAGGACACAGAACGTCAGAAGAGTCTGACTTACACTTTGGAGCCATAATTAGGAGAAACAAGTTCCCCAAAGTGTCAGCTTCATTTAGTGAATTTAGTAAAACTTCACATAATACCTCACTAAGACGTCTAACTCATTGCCCACTGAAAATGTACATTATAGTGTCAGGCTTTTGGTTTTTACATATAGCCTGGATCTCTCCCAGTTCTAAGGCCCCCTGTAGCCTGGCCCAGACCCATTTGCCCCCATTCACTCCCGCCCTCCCATGGAGTGTAAGGCAATTTGGAATCTAACCTACAACCCTCTGCTGCTAGCCATAGTAACCCATTGCTCCTCCACCATAAATTGTTTATTTATAGTTTCTATAAGAAATAGTTGATGATAAATGACACCAAAGATCAGGGCGGTCTCTGTGATAATAATTACACATATATGTTATACTGCCATATGTTTGATAGCTGGTGTTCAGAGCCACAGACTCTTAGGACAAAAAAAATGATGCAAAACATTTTATAGTTCTTTTATTTTCCAGATGCACGACCATGCAACAGTGGGTATGAATCAGATGGGGCATTTCTTCTGCTCTTGCCCTTTCCCCTCCCCCTCTCCATCCCCACCCTCACACTCACCCTCACACTCAAGGTATTTCATAAAGTCTACAAAGAATTCATTGCAAAAGCAGGTCAACGTGGCAGTCAGGTTCATGAACTCTTTGAAGTCCACCTCACCGTCCTTGTCCAGATCCAGATCATTCATGATTTGTTCCACGGTCTTGGAACATTCGCTTTTCTACAAGAAAGACATTTGAACAGTTTTATGCTAAGACTGGAAACCATTTTCAGCTTGAACATGATAGTAGAAATGGTCTGTACTGACGTATTATGATCGTTTCTAGCCTTGATGACCATTCAACAGTCCAAAACACCACTCTCATCTACCCACAGACAGGACTAAAAACCTATAGTTGTACGACAATCCCACGGCCTACGGAGCTACTGCTAGCCCATATATAGTCACCTTGCACAAGCTGACAGGTAGCCTGTGCTAGTCAAACATAGGTGAAGAGTATTTACAGCCATCTTTGAGTCTAAAATAGAATTCATTAAAATACTGAATGAATATGAGGGTGATTTAAGGTGAGGTAGCAGGGTTAACGTCAGAGAGGAATGTTGCTGAGAAAATATTCTGATTATAATGGACGATATTACACACACCGTGTGGCAGATGTCAAGAGCATAAAAGAAAAGAACAATGTTGGACCAAGAGGTGAAGGAGAAATGACACGAGCCCTGAAGGTACTTACTTCCATGTATTCTGGTAGTTGTTCCCTAAACAGGGTGGCCAGCTCTGCTTTGTTTAGCTTGTACTTATCGCCTTCCCTTGCAGAATAGCTGTTGAACACAGCAACGATGGTCGATATTGCGTCTTGCAATGGAGATGCCATCTTCTCTTAAGTCCTACGTATGTGAGACAGAAAACTTCTGGGTCAGTTTCAGGCTGTTGGAGGGAACATGAGGAAACTAAAGGGTTTGTTCAAACAGGAGGGTGAGGCCAGCAAAAGGGACAGTGAGCAAGTCAAAAGTAAAAGAACAAACAAAACAATGACAGTTACTATATCTGTTTATGTAATTGTTGCTGCTTCAAGTGATAAGCTTTTACAAACCAATGTTTGATGTTAGTAGACATCAACTCTTACCTGAAAAGGCGGGTTGCTGAGAGGAGCAGGAGCAGGAGCAGGAGGTGGAGGTGGAAGTGGAAGTGGGAATGAAGAGCCTTCAGCTCTGCTCTGGAGCTTTTGTTTCTTCAGGCGGCCAATGAGAACAGTCTGTAGCAGATATTTTAATTCTCGCGCCAAGCGATGGGTGAAGCCACAGAACTGGTCTAGGTGTGTCATATGCAAACTGATACATTTGTTCTGAAAATTACAGTATATCCACTGTATCTCTATAGGGCTGCCCCATATATAAATATGGGTCAGCCCTATCTACCAGTAGGTCACAGAGGGAGTAGTGGTAGATCATGAGCAGTTAAAATAAAAATTGTATATATTATTAAATCTCTAGAAATGGAGTAGCAACAATACGATTACTGAATCATATTGTGCCATACCACTAGAGATATTTAGTCAACATATAGTGTACTGCATATATAAAGTATATTCAGCTCATATGGCTAAATATATATTAAGTATTATCAATTTAGGTAGATGACTTTGGTCTGGTCCATTGAAAAGAAGCTCCAAAACCGATAACAGGGGATCAACCGATCAACTGTCTACATTATTTCACTCCTGTTCATTTAGTGCTGTGCTAAATGAACACAAGCTTTTGAGTCGTACACAATAACAGGCTGTCAGTTTCATATGTGTAAAGCACATGACAGAACCTCACCCATGTTTGAGTGACAGTCTTGGTGAAGCTGCCCAGTGAGGTACAACAGGAACAACACAATCTCCAACCAAAACCCTGACAAAGTCAATGTAGTATTATATGTTCTATAACCTACGACAAGTTCAGTGACAAACTGCAGACCCTATGTTGAGACACGGGCCTACACTGGTCAATATATGGTCCATGTTGTGGCAGACCAGCCTGCTCTTTGATGTATGACTGTGTCATGTACACCACCTTATCAGGTCAACTTCTACTTTGCATGTTTTCTTTTGTTCATTCTCGTAGTGATATTGCAGCTTACCACAACATTTAATTTCATTTGCATTTTTTTTTCTTTTTTTTTTTTGGCATTTTGGTCTTCACACTGTGTCTTTGCCAACACACAGAGACTCGTTTGACATTTCTAAATGAAACTGGAAACATAAGCTCTTTGGTGAAAAGAGCGACACGCGTTGGTACTGTGCACATCCTGGCTCTAAACAAATATAAGACAAGACAGACCTGCTCAGCTGGAAAGGTTAAAAAAATGCCACTGGGGTGAAGTCACACGTGTTTGTGCACGACTTTACTGTACGTTACACCTACTATAGATGGTCACGTCAGGAGACAGTTGTAGGCTTGTCAATGGGTGTGTTTCCTCTCAAGGATATCAAATAAATGTGCATGACATGAACTAACTCTTCAACAGCTTCTCTTCACTCCAGGCACAAGTTTGAGTTGCTTTAGAAACTACATTTTCCCGCAGGTTTTCATCTTCTGTGTCTGAAGGGAGAGAGATATGAAACCCCACTTTATCTCAGATTGCACCAATGAAGTGTCAGTTTAGGTTGCATAGTCTTTTAGACCTACAGTATCCAAGGTGGCTAATTGTTATTACAAAATTAAAATAAGTTCCAATATTATATAAATAAATAATCATAAAAAGAAAAAAAGAAAAGCCTACGTATGTCATTGGGCCTTTCTCATGGAGCGGGGGCGCGGCCTATCACAACAGGCATTATAGAGCAAGGTAGGGCCAGCTGTCATCTCAGGTCGGTGACTCATCTACAAACTATGTGCCCTCAGCTGACTCCAAGGACAGATCTTTCTACCTGCATTTTTATTTGTTAAACTGTCAGGTTTTTTATTGTGAAGAACATCTTTTTTATTTAAAAAATTCTGCATGAATAAACTTTATCAACTCACCTTGAGCCAAATGCACTCTACTGCACTGAGGTTTCAGATTTGTACAATCTTTCAGGTTTAGTCACTGACAATATTTGGCTAATTTAGTTAATGTGCACGGCATTGAACTGTTGTTTAATTTAGTCATTTTAAATTCATCTCATTTTTATAGACTATTTCCACGTGTACACGTTAAAAAAAGTCTGAAATTACGACAGTAAATACAATATTCCGTGCGACCGCTGGGTGGTGCCCAAGGTTTTATTCGGCCTAAAAACAAAGCGCGCCCCCCCCCCCCCTCCCGACGGCCTTTGTGTTCAAAACACACATTTCTTTTGTTGTTTCAAAGATTAAAAAACATCTGATCATGTATCTGATTATCAACCAGCATTGAACAAACACTATGAAACTTGATCACATTTTTATTAGTAATCATTGAATATACATTTTTCAAGTGTTACATTTTTTTATTATTATTAATAATTTGAAACATTTCAGTTGGAGTTTCTTCCATCACCTCTACTTTCTGCCCTTACAGTTTTCCTTGATAAGATCAACAAAGAACTCGTTGCAGGCGACTGTGAGAGCAGCCACCAGAACAACAAACTCTTGAAAGTCCACCTCGCCATCCTCGTTCTCATCCAGGTCCTTCATGATCTTCTCCACCACTGCAGGGTCTTTGCTGGCCTAGAAGTGAAGGGATAATGAAGAAAAAAAAAAAAAAAAAAAAAAAACTTAAATCAAACTGAAAATGAAATATCATCAACATTAGGGTCAGACACTTGACTTATTTAAAGTTATTTAATTCAAACTTCAATCTGCTCTGCTGTAGGAAATGTTTAGGTTATTTCCTCAGAACAAAAATCACCTCAAATCAGCCAAAACTTTACTCCCTACCCCACCTCATTCATCTTTCCTGCAGGAACATTTATCATGAAAAAAAATCTTGAAATGCTAGCATTTATTTACTTATTTATCAATTACTTTTTTAACCCTTTAAAATTAAAACTAGAAAATTAACTATTTTGTTGTTTTGCTTTTCTTAAAGGAAACATTAAACTAATTAAACACTTAACTAATTGTTTTTTTTATTTAGCCTTGTTCAGCCTCAGTTAGTGAAGGCCACCCAGGCTTCTGCAGTGCTAAGAAATTAATATAAATAAAACAATTTCAAGAACTGTTTATCATCGTGAGATTCCACAAAGATATCAATTGTGTTGCGTAGTGACATCGAGGGTTCGTACAAAAAGGCAGTGGCCTGAGACGAACAAATAACCAAGGTAAAGCTCATATCAACGTGTCTAATCTGTCTAATGTGACAGTTACTCACTGCCAGGAAATCTGAGAGCTCCTCCTGCAGCAGAGTCCTCAGCTCTGCATTGCTCAGCTTGTACTTGTCACCTTCTTTGACTGAATAGGAATAGAAGACTTTGATGAGACTCTCCATGGCGTCATTCAGTTGGGATGACATCGTCTCCTCAGTTTCCGCCGTCAGACCAGACAAATCAAGAGCTTAGACGTGCTGAGGTGACATGACAAAAGGAAAACGGTAGAAGTCAGTGAGAAGAGGAGCTGTGTCAGAGTGTGACAGCAGAGGAACAGCTCACTGCTTAACATTAATCAACAGTAGTGCAGCACAAATGCCCGAGTGAGAGAACATCAAATTATTTCTGCCTCAGGCTGCCAGGAGACATGGAGGTGCAGAGGAGGAGAGGAGGCTGCAGTTCAGATCAAGTCTCCTCATGACTGAATGGAAAACTTAAACAGCAATAAGCCATGAAATAAGACAAGACGCTGAGCAGGACTGCAGTTCCTGGAGCTGTAAACTGTTAGCTGCACTAAGTTGCTATTGAAATAATTCTGTCATCTGACAAATGGATGAGATCCATCAGCAGAATTGATCTCTGCTGTGAAGTTTCACTGGTTAAAAAAATAAAATAAATAAATAAAAACTCTCAGACTCCTTTGGTCTAAAAGCATTTGGTTACAATAAGAAAAAAGTGCAGAGTCCAGGTCACAAAGACTGAAGAGGAAGCACTTCATCACTGAACAGACTGGGCTTTTAGGATATATACAAATACAATAAGAGGACTAGATGAAAGGCATATGTTGGTGAAAGCAGCTTCTCTGAGATAAGCATACAGGCTGGAGAAGACGGGTTCGTATGAGGACGAATGATGGACAGACGTCTGGCATTCAGCCGCAGACATCTGAGAAGCTGCCACAGGTCAGTGAACTGTCGCTGCACAAAGGGCTGCAGATCTCCCGCAGAGAGGTTTTTAATGAGAAGTTCGTTCTGATCGACGCCCTGTCACAGTCAGACCACTCAGACGTTTTACTGTTCTACGACCACGATAGAGATTCAGTTCATACTGAGACGGCAAATACTCAAATGCACTTCTTTTTGTCTATTATTTGCAATGTAATCAATCTGCGTGATGATAAGAACAGTTTATCATATCTGTTAATTAAGGAGATTAAAAATGATTATATTGTGATGTTAAATCAAAATACACTGAAAATGTCAACCACGACATATTCCTCCATTTGATCGTCATTGTCATTTCATATTTCATGAACTCTTTTTAAACTGTGGTCTGTGACCAAACAGTGTGGAGGAGCAGGATTATACTGTTAAACGCTATTTCTTACAGTTCTTTCTCAGGATGTTCCTGATTTAGCCGGGGGCTTTCACTGTGCCACTTTACATTTTTCGCAGAATCAGCTTTTACTGTAAACAGCAGCCGTTTCTCCGTTAACTCCACATGCTGAAAATATAGATAAAGAAAGAGAGAGAGAGAGAGAGAGAAAACACCCGGCACTATCTTGTATATAGTGTATAGTGTCCACTACATACACTGGTCTAAGGAAACGTCCACATGATCCAGGACCAGCATGTTATCAACGTTTACAGCTGGACTCATTAGCAGGGATTTTCTGTTATTGTTGAGAGCAGAGGACATTGAGATCCTCTTCCCTCTCCTGCAGACAGAGGGAGCTATAGGAAACAAATGTCAATAACCTCAGTATTTTAATTTAGTATTTTAAAAGATGAAAATGAAATTAATTCTTATTAAGACATTCATTTATTTTAACATTTAAGGTAAGCAACTACAACTGGGATAAACCCAGTTGGTAATCAACGACAGCCAGGAAACACTGGGGAGCATTTACATTGACACTTAGCAAAGCTGTGACTGCTTGGAAAATCACGGAATATAATCTGAGTGATAACGAAGTAAAAATGGAACCAATATTGAAGCCCAGACTGTAGTATTTTTCACCTTGGTGACCAAGTAAATAAATGGAAGATATTGTGTTTGTTTTACCTACAACACGTTATTAGTTTCTTCTGAGAGAAATATCAGATGCACAGACAAGACATACTGTAAGTTATATGACATGTGATCCTGGTACGGGCCTGCAGAGGCTGCAGCCTGTGTTATGTTACATGGCATTTAAAAAAAAAAAACACAGTGAGAGTGTCCCATTTCATTGCCTCATTATTTAAGCATGTATGTCAATATTATTCTGGACTGAGTTCATCACTGATGCAGTTGGGATTAGTGAGGAGTTCTATTTGATTAGTCTTTGTTAATTGCACTTGATGAACGAAATCGAAAGTCCTCTAAATGTCAGGCTGAAATCTTCACTGCAGCACAGACCAAACAATGCACAGAATGACGTGCACAACCAACAAGCACAGGTGCACACACACACACACACACACATTTAGACTAATGAAAGAAACAAAACATTCAGCAGCTTAACAAAGCCAGTCGGTCAAACACACTTACCTGGACAGAGACACTGGCAGGAGCTGCTGGAAGTGGCTGCTGCTGCTGCTCTAAATCATCTCATCAGTTATATTGGCTCCTCTCACCTGGGTGCAAATTAACCAGAATCAGATAAGCGCCTCCTTCTGGGAGACACCGGCACCTGCTGCTGCTGCTGCAGAGGTTCTTGCTGTTGCAGTTTCCTTGTATGGGGGAAAAAAGCCTGACTGTACACAGAGCACAGCTGACAGCTTCCTAAACAGGAAACACAAGCCAAACTGTACACCTATGAACTTCCTGCAGCGCTATCAGTGCATTCGTTTTCATAGAAACACAGTGAACAGTGGTGTCAGTTAGACATGATCAGCTCGTAAAAATTCTAAATGACACAGAGTCAAACGACTGATCGTAAACCCATTTAAAGTCACAGATGATGGGACACGGTCACGAGATTCAATCAATACCTGCACATACTGCATCTGCATGTAATGTTGAATTCTTGAATGTAACATTTTAGTACATTATTGATGATATCCTGACACATTTGTAAAGACAAGGAACATAATGTCTTTCTTTATTCCCAAAAAAAACCAAACAAACAAACAAAAAAAAAAAAACAGCCTGAACACTGGGAGATCCGGCACATTCTTTGAGGCAGACAAGAAGATGAAAAATAGATCCTTTTTTATTTGATTGAAATAAAAATAAAAAATAAAAAAACACCAATAGTTCAAAAATAATGAATGTCCAGCATTTTCAAAGTCAAAAAGGCACATTCTGTGTATTTAGGTATTTCCTTATAACAAGTGCATAAACACATTTATTTTAATTAACTTATGGTATACAACACATTTACACAGCGTTTATACATTCATACGCACATTGACTTCACACTTTCTCTCATGCTTCAAAAATATTTTTGGAAATTGTGGGGTTCTTCTCATACAATTTACTGTCTATAAAATAAGACATATTAACCAAAAACAACAAAGGCAGTGGCACCACCTACAGGCCACTTGCCCTGTGGCTTCTTTTTTGGTCTCTGTCACAACTCTTTTATGGTACATTGGCAACAACATTTTTTTGTTGGTATGTTATAATAATATTATCAAACCAGGTTTTCACTTGAGTTGTAACATTAATCACTTGAAGGTTTAAAAACCGTCAGATTTATGTCCTTGCAACATTTTTTCTTAATCATTTCCCTTACTATTGCTAATTATCTCCATGATAGGGTTCAGTGCTAACTTACAAATCCATATTTTATGGGAGACATTATGGCACTCGCCTCTTCTTCTGCCCCCTGCTGGCAACCACAAACACATATTTCTGCCAACTGTCGTCTTACGTCTTACGACAAAGACCTCTCAGGACTAAGACTATCACTTAGATTGTCAGAGTCAGTTGAATTAGACTGGCACTAATTAAACATAAGTGAATACATGGCTGTGCACGTAGTCTTTTAATAAAGAGCCGGTCCAATTCAAAGTCCAGCACCGTCCACTGAGGGCTGCTTCAACATTAAAAGTTAATTAGTGCACGTTCAAAGCACTGCAGCAAACAAGTTTGGGTGACTCACAACACAAATCCCTCACTTCTGTCTGAACCTCTTTGCTGTGCAGTGTTCTATCACTGAGCTCTGCCTATACTCATGAGCCAGCACGAGCCGCTGAATCCAATAATCTGCCAACATTCACTATTTATCTCTGCTTTAATGTGCCCACGTGGGTCAGCAGTTGCACCGGTCTCTCCCCCTTAACACTGCGCTGAGCGGAGTATTGGCATCATATGGCCTGCCTGGCCTTTGACTTGGCAGGGAGACATTGGAGCAGGAACGAATTACGATGATCTCATTCTTCCAAGAGTCAGGAGTGTAACAGACAAAGGTGCTTTTTTAACAATGTGGGAGCTGTCACCACATCTTCCCGGGCACCTAGCTTGTTATCCAGAGTGCAACAGGGGGAGAATTAATTTGAGCCGACGGGTTTGTGGCCTTTCAACGCCTGTCAGAGGGGCACCGGGCCCTGGACGCTGAGAGAGAGAGTGGAGCAAAGGGCATCGGCTCGGCACTCCAGAGGTAACATGACAGAATGCCATGGGCAAGTAGTGATCATGTTATGGCCTGTCGTCTTAATGAGACATTGGCTTTTGCTCACAGCTTGACATTCAGCACTCACACAGGGGTTACTTGAGCTCAGCTCTTAACCTAGACAATACTGTAGAGCCATGATAACATCTCTATTTCCATAGTTAAAACACCACCACTGGTATCTGCCTCTCATTTGACAACTCATTACTGCCTTTCACAAAAGTGATGTTCTTTTCTTGATTTGTGTTATTTTGGGCTGTTTTTGGAGTTTCACCCTCTTCGGGACACACAATCACAGAAACACCCCCCACCGATGAGGTTCTGCTCTTCACGCTGTGCCCTCTTTCTTGGTTCATGGTGGGCTTGCCTAGAACGGTCCTGAGCTGCTCCCAGAAGAACGCCTGCTGGTTGACCTGCTGGGGCCACTCCAGGTACGTCTTGGTGCTCAGCATCTTCTTCAGCTTGCAGTACTTGCTGGGAAGAGAGCTGGGGTCAATGGGCTCCTTCACCACCAGGATGACGTCACTGAAAGTCTTTCCCATGGCTCTCTGCTGGGCGAAGTACAGCTCGTAGTTACACCACTCACTGTTGACAAAGTGCCGCGAGAGGATGAAAATAACCTGAGGAGGAGAAACAGGAGGACGGATTTAAACTTGACGCCTCACAGTCAACCTCATGTTTTAATCATCACAGTTATTTTAATTGAACTCATTTATTAACTCAAATTAAATTCAATAAACTAGAAATGCAATTAAAACATAGCCACCCAGATATTTAACTATTCAAAACACTGAAAGCTTTTTCTCTCAGTCATCACAGAATGGAAGTGAGCAGAATAATAATTTAAAGTTTGTTGTTAATGATGCGCCCAAATGTCATCCACTCATTAACCTCATACTCAGTTTTACAACAATTAATGATGGAGAGTAAAGTAAACTGCAAAGTAAACAGCATGACTATTGGTAATTTGATCATGAATCCCTATAACGCAATGCCTGCTGAAATGATATGTGCCCTAAAAATAGTTTGGGGATTAAAAGCTGTGTATTAAAGTGAAAGTCACTAGATGGCAGCATTGCAGCTCATTTAATTAATGTCTTTTAATAATCAGCGCATTGTATGGAGAATGCCAGAAACTCAAAAGAGTGATTTGTACAGATAAATAAATAAATATTACCAGGTCTATATCGGTATCGGTTGATATCGGAATCTATATATATATCGGTGTTTGGACAATATCGGCAGATCAGATATCAGCCAACGTTAATATCAGACGTCCTAAATTTTTACAAATATTTTTGATGCTAAGATAATTAACAACATTTTGTCCTGTATCAGTTAGTAATAGCTTTAATCCCATGTGGAATGATTGGTTTTTGCCCCACTGATCGAATTTACTCCACTACATTTACTGCTCTGGTACCTTTCTACTGCTCTCAATGTTCTCAATGATGTTGTCAATGATCCACTTTCCAGGCATGAAATCCCTCTCATGAATGCACAAACGGTAAGGGTTCCTGTTGTTCTCCAAACAGGGCAGTAGCTGTTCCCTGACCCACTCGGCATCACAGTGGCTGTATGATATAAAGGCGTGGTAGGTGAACGACGACATCTCTCCTGCTGCCTTCTCCTTATGAGCTCTGTATTTGGCCCTGATGATCTGGTAGGTAGCCTTGGTGTACCACGGTAGGTCAAAGATGTAGCAGATCAGCACCAAGATTAAAATGACGGCTGTTGTGGTGGCCACCGAGATGATGATAACCAGTCTGATGTCACAGGACACTTCGCTGGGCAGGTATTTGGAGATGACCGTGTTGAGGAAGGCTTCTGGGTGATAGCACCTGTAGTTCCAGGGCCAGTCTGTCAAATTGACCATCCCTTTTAAAACCGTGTTCTGGACAAAAGCATGAAGCTCACACGTGCAGTGGTAAGGATTGTTCCCAGCTGTCAGTCGGGACAGTCGGGGCATTCCATAGAAGGACTCTGTGCTGATGAGGCCGAAGGAATTCCCATCCAAAGCTAGTGACTGCAGCGAGGGACTTTTCCAGTCCGATGGGATGAACTTGATTTTATTCCCAGTCAGCAGGAGCTCCTTCAGTGTGGCTGCCTTCTCAAAGTACCTCATGTTCAGCTGGTCCAGGTCACAGTAGGACAAATCCAGGTACTGCACTGTGGTGGGCAGGCAATTCAGGGCTTCACTGTCAAAGGAATTGTGGTGAGCGATAAAACGAGTGAAGTTCGGTTGCCAAACACAACCTTGGCTCATTTTCACAGATCCTAGTTTGTTGTTGCTCACATCCAACACCGTCAGGCGTTTGAATTCTCGTGTCAAATCTGAGAGATCTTTGAGACTCGTCAGTTCGTTGGTGCTGAGGTTAAAGGTGTGAAGATTGGGCATGTAGCCCCTGTAGTCACACCGCTGGTTGGAGAGATAGTTATCTTGTAGTCGATTGTTGGAGATGTCCAGCAGTTGAATACCTTCCATCTCCGCCCAGGAATCGCAGGGCACAAAGTTAAAATACACGTACTGGATGGACAGTTCTTTGATTTTGTTGAACCAGGTGAAACGCCAGTCAAACCGTAACACATCAGGATTGCTGATATACCTGCAATATGAAAACAAAGATATTTCTATTGTCAAAATGTAAAAATAAAAGGATTTCATAAAGAAAATAAAGTAAACAAAAATCACTTCAATTTTCGGCTTGTTGGGACATTCAGATAGATGCAGAAAACACCTGAGCACAAATTGCTCCCCCAGTGAATATAAATAGAGCAAAAATGCATGGAAACATGTTCAACATGGCAACAGCTATAATCAGGTAAAACAGTAAAATCTGTTAACATTGATTTTTTTTTTGTCTTCTTAGAAACAGTGTAAACCTTGAAAAGATGGACCATGTGTCAAATTCTTATAATTAAAAAAAATAATAATAATAAAAAAAAGTGAAAACACAGTGCCAAAATTCTTCCTAAATGTGCCCATAAATACTACAGTAATGCCATAACAGGAAAAATGATTAATAGTTGTATTGCCACCTTGGGGTCAAGTGTATTACTACAGTCACCTTGTCCATATTGCTGCTGTCCTGTTAGGTTCATGGCAGTGACAGACCGTCATATGTTTGGTTTATGACTGTTTCTTGAAAAATATTGTTTTACTATTCAATTTTACTATTAAAGACAGACATATTTTATGGTGTTGTTGCTTTGCCTTTTTGTACGTGTGACCAGGATTTTACTGTGCTGATAAAGTAACAGCAGTAGATGACACACCTCTGCTGTCTGATGAATTTATTACTGTCAGAGAGCAGATTCCAGGGAAGGGTTATTAAAGTGTAGAGAGAAAAGGAATTCATTTGAACTGCTTCACATCATGAACTGGAAAACTGAATATATTTCCCTTGAACTTTTAATACCTCCAGATAAGAAGTACTCACCAAAGATCCAATCTGTCAAGTTTCAGGTCAGTGATGCTTGAACCTGCTCCGCTATCAACAAAAGTGGGTGAACGAGCAAAATCGATGTACTGCAGTCTCAGTCTTTTGATTGGAGCCACTTGTAAGTTAGTCAAAGCCATTCTGAGGAGGTTCTCGTTGTATTTGCCTCTGTGAAAGATTAACTGATACGCTGTTATGTATTTTAAACCCTGAAATATGTCTTCGTCCCCAGTGTAGTACATGAACTCGAAGAGATTCCTGAACTGGAGGGCAGTGAAACTCTTGTTGTACAAATCATGCAGCATGTGCACAAGAGCACGGGGCCTCTGATCAACGGCCATATCAAATCCCATCTGCCTCGTCTGAATGACTTCTAAACTGCCGGGCTCGTAGTAGCTCAGGTTTGAAGAGCATTTAATCGCAAACCCTTGTAACCTGATGTTCTTCAGGGGCTGGAAATCCGATTTCTTCAGACCCTCCACCAGGGGGCCACCCATGGAAAGAACCTGGAGTTTGGCTAATTTGGAGAAGCCTTCATCCAGAGTGGCATATCGGTAAAGGTTGTTGGACATGTAGAGCTGTTGAAGATGAGAGAGAGGCGTCACGGCTCGGGCAGGGATTTCCTCCAGTGAGTTGTTGAAGACGTTCAGATGTTCCAGGAGTGGGTTGTTTTTAAATGAGTCATCATGAATATATGAGATGTTATTGAACTGCAGCTGAAGGACCCGGAGCTTGGGGAGGTGGTGGAAGTCGTCGGCGAGGACAGTCTGGAGTTTGTTATAGGAAAGATCAATGTCTTCAAGTGTGGTTGGAAACGTTTCCCAGGGAATGGTGGAGAGCTGTCTGCCCAAACAGTCTGCAGAGCGGGCGGAATTGAAGATACGACAGGGTCCTTCCATGGAGTTAGTGGTGGAAGGTGAGGTGGATGGGGGTGTTGGAGAGGAGAGTGCTCCAACCAGCAGGAGACCAAAGAAAAATACCCTGCAAATCATTTTGACAAACCTGTAAGAAACACAACAGTAAATATAGTAAATAGTAAATAATATTTCTTTGACATTAGCAACAAATATAACAGGTCATTAGTAACTATTACTTAAATAGATACAGAGATCCCTCCTATTCAATCGCGGTAGTTGCGTTCCAAGACCCCCAGCAAAATGGGAAATCCGCAAAGTAGAGGCAAGATATTATATTATTTACATATATATTTAGCCTTTACGAACCTCCCCCACATAGTTATCAAATCTCCCTCGACAAATAAGATAAGAAAGATATCTGAGCCACCAGGAGATAATTAAATGGTAAATAGTTTGTGCTCAGAGCTGTCACAGTTTCTCAATTTAGTCCTTTGTCAGAAATCAATCAGCTGAGCTTTGACTGTTAGACTTTAAACCTTTTTCTTTATGCACAGCCACCCAAAAAAGATAAGAGAATTTTTTTTTTTAATTTCTTACTCCTTAATAAAAACTGTCACCATGTCGCTTGGCAAAAATAAAAAGTTTGTTTCTTCTTTTGGCTCAACAGCCGACATTAAGACTGGCTCTGTAGCCAAAGAGAAGGGAATAAAAATAGAACTAGATTTAATAAGAATGTCACAAGGGGTTACATCCAGTGGTCATGACCGGAAGATACAAAATACTTCTGCCAAGTGAAATATTGAAACATCCGCATCACGAAGAAAACACTGTAACATCAATGTAGAAAAACAAAACGTTTTGTAAATTCTTCACCAGATCTAAAGAAATGTGATGATTGGACAAAGAGGAAACTGCATATCTCAGCATTCTGTCTGCATGCTGCCTGTGTTGCTTGTGATGGAGCTCAAACCCACACCTTTTGTGTATTTTTTTTATAGCATTTCACGCTGTACTGAATGAAAAGACTGAATGTGGCTCACAAACACTGGTAAAGAACACATGCACAGCACCAGAGTAGTTACAGCCAGTGTATAACACACACAAACACACACACACGCATGCTGCAGTCATTGTGTACACCCACACAGTGAGTCTGCAGGGAGAAGGATACTACACTGGTATGTGCCGTATACTATAACACAGTTTCATTGGTCCACTGCTGTGCTACAGTGTGCACTTACCCCTGTTCAGACCAGAGCTCTGGATGCCAGTGTCTGAGCTGACTCTTTAAAAGCCTCCTCTCATTCAACCTTTATTTATACAGTCCAAGGCTAAACACACACTCATGGAGAAACATCCAGGATTTATGACTGTCCGTCCGATCAAACACCGGTTGTTTTCTCTTGTCCAGAGGAGACGTGACTTGAATAAACATTAATGTCTGGGCAGATCACACAACCAGGTAGTGAAATGTCCCTGTTCCTCATAATGAGCAGGGTGATAGTATGTCAGAGAGATGACATCACGCGAATGGGTCACTTCACCTGAAGCAGAAGTCGCAAAAGACAAACATGAAAAAATAATAATATTTGATTTTTTTTTTGTATTGAATCAGAATTTCACAATGTTTAATGACTGAGATTAAGATAACACAGTCACCGGGATTAGCAATGGAGGGAATCTAACCCCCAACTATGTGTTTGACAAATGCTGTTCTGATCTGAACTGATCTGTAGAATAAAAATATGAACCAATTCACCATTGATTTAAGTTTATTATCATAGCCCGTGTTGTTCACTTAAAAAAATGTGTTATTAACTAAAAGTAATGCAGCTAGCAAAAAGTATTGTGTACAAAAATGTTTTCAAAGTAGCTCAAATGAAACCCATTAACAAATGTTTTTGCAAAAGAAGTTAAATATAAACATATAATTGCTTGTAGTTAGCCAGGCAGCTAGTAGGAGCTAAGTCTATAAAGTTTTTTTTAAATATATTGGCAGCGGTAAACAAAGCTGCAGTGATTAAGGGAGTTCCCTAAGGTAAGTCCCGGGGGATTAAAAAAGTTCGATCCATCTAAGAGTTCTCTATCCTTGGCAGACGTAAAAAAAAAAATTCCAAAATCAAACCTATTTAGTTGCAGCAGTTGGACAGGGCTGGATATTCTTAGATTGAAACATTTCACAGTTTAACCAGTGCAGAACACAATAATTCACACTATTTTTTTACGGCTTTCTCTCTATCCCGGGAAGGCAGTATTTGTTCAATAAATTACTGAGGGATGTTTCTGTGATTACTCCTGCGCCTCTTCCTTCCAGCTCATATAAGCAAATGAAAACAGAGCTGCAGCTGTGTTGCTGCTTCACGGAGGAAATCAAAAGCATCTAGTTCATATAATGTGGTCAACAGCGGACATCTGTTCCAGTAAACGGCCATTAGATTAGCATCAATAATATTGACTCAGTGCTTTAACTCCTCCGAGTTGTAAAGCGGTGCACGAGGTGAGGAGCAGCAATTAAACCTTCTCATATTTACACAGCTCCACTCGTGGAATATTGCAGAGTTGCAAAGCTGAAGGGCTGACGTCACGGAAGAAAATCAAATCATGGCTTGATTGGTGCGCTTGAAACGGTTTGAAACGGGATAATACATGCTGCAGTACCAACTATTTCTACAGTCTCTTCCTTGAACTGAAGTCTTCGCAAGTTGCAAGATTCACTGTCTATTGTGCAACTCCACCTAAAAATAGACAAACAGACTGACAGGCTGAAACTAAATAGTCCTGTGAGAGAAAACTAGGTGAACAGTGACCTGAAACTCCTCTCTGGTTTGACATTAACTTCCCTGGCAGGGTTTATATTTCTGCAGTGAATCATTCACACTTTGATCAGCTGTGGACAGTTGTGGTGTGCATTAGGGATGTCCAATAATATCGGCCGACCAGTATAGATAAATAAATAAATATTACCAGGCTAACACTGATATCGGTTGGACAATATTGGCATATTGGATATCAGCAAAGAGTTAATTTGGGACATCCCTTGTGTCCATCCTTATCTTTGGAATGTGCACAAACATTCCTGCGATGCTGAACCCTGTTCTCCGCTGCTGCGCTTTTAATTTCCTAAACCTCGAGTGCGACGTTGTATTCACTGTGTGTATATTGACATCCGTGGGCTACTATATGAAAGTCACATTCTTTACAGCCTCCACACAACGCTGTCCTCACGTGCTTCACTGCAGGGTTCATAAAATATAATGGATAAACAGCAGGAGGAAACCCCCCTCCTCCCGAGCCCCTGTAGCAGCACGAGGCTGTGCTGTGGTTATCATTGTTTTGAACAGTGTTGTTCATGTTTGGAACCGAGAGGTGTTGCAACAAAACAAGTGAAACATGATAGTGAGTCAGAGATGACGCTGTATTCAATAATCAAAATCCGTGCGGACGGTGTTAAAACTTGAACATTGAACATTTCAATTTGAGTCACAAATATTTTTGTTTTCCCTATCATTGATTTGTTTGTCTTTGTAAAACTGACCATAGACAAACAACCACCTGTAGATGAAGATGCTGTGTTGTTTGTTAAAGAAAACTGTAATATAAGAACCAAAATACATTTTGTTGTTGTACATGATTTTAAAATAAGACCTCAGATCAGATCACCATTGGTTTCAAATGTAGATTATTGCAACGAAAAATTCCTGTTGGAATGCACCCCAGTCCTGCCCCTTTAGTCCACTGTTGTAATATTTATTTATTTATTGTGATGTTTTCTACTACTACTACACAAGGCATCACTGGTTGTGTCTTGCCTTTTCTTTACACATAATACCTTAAATATTGGTTGTTATTGTGAGACGGCACACACTCACACACTAACACACACACACACACACACACAGAGAGAGAGAGAGAGACTCATGCAGTATTCATGCAGATATTCTCTACTCTGTTGTCAATCTATTCACTTTCACTCTTATCTTGTTGCAGTTCTGCTCTGCTCCCACACTATGGAAAGGACATGTTGTTCTAGTAGAATGGTAATTCCAAATGCCTACATTACCCAGAATGCAACCAGAATAGCAACAACCCTGCAGGTAGAGGAAATGTTTACAAAAAAGATTGGATATGAAATGGGTTTTCCACTGTTGTCAGTAGCAAAGCCTAACACCTAGTAAGCTAATGTCCAAGGACCGTGTCATTTACTCTCATTGTGAGGTGGAGATCGTGCGTCAAATGGCCAACCAGGCTGTCATAGCAACAACTGTCTTTGCATTGATTAAACTGTAATATTTGTCTGATGTGTGAGGAAGGATGTCGTCCAGCCACTGTGTGTCGTATTGATCCAGCAGTCAATAAACGGTGGCCCGCGGCTCTTTCATTGACACGCACCGGCAGTGCTGCCTTCAGATGACACATTAATCCTGCGGTGGACGCGTTCCCTCACGCTCTTCACTCACATTAGACACTCCATGTTTATGTTCATGCACAACACAGCTGCTGGGAGGAGAACACTCTCAGGTAAACATGCTACTGCTTCACATACACGACACACTGCAGTGTCACTGTTGATATGACACAGCTGCTCCACTTCTTATTTACAGCAAGGATTCTGTAATCTGAGAATGTGTTCTTGGTCAGATATGTATTTTAAAAAAGTGAAAATATTACATTTTGTTGTGGCACTTGTTTTAGAGATTGCTTCTTTCTTTTAAAATAATAAATAATAAACTAATAATGTATTAAAGTTAGTCCTATACTCCAGCCTGTGGTGATATTTGAATTGAATTGTATTACATTTTAATAAGTGATGTGTTGATAATGATGAGTTGACCTGGTCAAGGCTCAGACTTAAACATACATTTTAAAAATGGCACTTTTTGGAACCTGGATCTAATCAGAACATCTCAGCGATGATGTCTGTTATTGGACAGTTCTCACATTTGGTGTGGGGACATGTCCTTATGTGTCCATTGCTGGGTTCTCTCTACCATTTCAGTAACTCAGGTTTGACTGTGTACTGTTTAAAAATGTGTCGAATTTCAAGTCAATTCTTGGAAATCCACAGCAATACCTTACAGTCTCCACCTGGTAAGATGTGTTTCCGTGATATCAATTACATTCTGAACTGACAACATACAGTAAAGGCTAAATATTCCTGTATAATAACTAAAGTCACAGGGTCCTCACATGGTGCAGGGTCATTTTTCTAACAACGTTCCGCCTGTACTCTGTGAGCTGTAATCCCACAATGGTAATATTTCAAATTAAATGGAGAAGAAGCCATTTATTAGTCTTCTGTCCACAGCTTCAGCTCCACTGGAGCAGACATTTAAAGTCACCCACTGCCTCAGGCTCAGTCACCATCAAAGATAACCCTGTGAAGCGCTTGTTATTTATTATATTAAACATTAATGACTCTGTCCTCCGTGTTGAATTTTAAATAATCACATAAATTAGTAAAGTTTTTGGGCTATTTACGTAGAAAATTGATGAAATTTATGACTAACATTTCAGATTGTTGACTTCCTCTCATATTTAAAAATGTGAAAATCCAGCTTCTGGCTGCTGTCACGTCTTGAAGGAGAACAATGCCAGCACAGAACAATGGGTGCAGTAATTGGGTAATTATGCTACAAAGAATTATGTGCAAGACGTTCTGTGCTCGGTGACGTACAGGGACCTGCATCAACTGTTGAATGAATAATAAGTGATTCACAGCAGGATAACTCTACAGGCCCTGTGTTCACAGTTGGTCTGTTTACTGAGCTGTAAACAGGCAAATAAAGGAATCCACAGACAGAGAAATCAATGTTGGTTCTGTTTCTAAAGACTATTTTCTACTTGGAAGTTTTGTAAGTGTTGGTGACAAATGTGTTGTCATTACATCATCAGCAAACAACAGCTAGTAAAAGGGGGAACTCCTTCTAATATGCGTGAGCAGGATTAACATAGTGATACAGAAATCCATCCCCAGTCTTTTACTAACAGTAATCAAATGATAAAGTGCACCTGCGAGAATTGTTCCATTCATCTTTTTATAGATGCCAAATAAAACCTCAGTTTGAAAAAAATCCTGTTGAACAGTACCTCTGTTACGCCTGAATTTACCCTCCAAATACACTTTTAAATTACAGTACATACTGTATTTTATTCATAGCCAATCACTGGCTCAGAAAAAGGCAGAAATTGTTACATTAAGCAGAACAGGGAAACAGGCAGGACCCTACCACAGCACTGAAGAGACTGAAGGGATACCACAGCAGACAGGGACACATGACAGGAGCACAACACATGAACCCAGAACAACAAACCTAAAAGACTGAGTGAGGGAGAGAGGTATATATACCCAGGCACCAGGTGACAGCAGTGAGACTGATTAACAGGTAATCACAGGACACAGGTGAGGCCGATGACACTGATTACACAGCAGAGGCAGACAGACCTCACAGAAATACTTTAAATAAGAAAATATGGCAAAAAACAGTGACGGTTGATGATGAAGGCCAAAATTAGCAAAATCATTATGTCAATAATAGCAAAACAATTTCATCTTAAGACATTTTGCTAAACCTTTTGCTTGTTAGTGATTGTCTGAACCGTAGACATTAAGGCCACTGGTTTTTAAAAGGATTTTTATGATAAAAAAAACACTTCAAACCAAAGTGATTCAGCAGGTTTGAAGATGTTGAAACAGCAGGAAAAATTCCATTTGACACCAAAAACCTGCAGGCTCAGGCAAACATTCAGCTTTTAACCTTTGACACAACTCTAGCCAAACACAGCATTGATGCCTCTGTGTTGAAACCAACCTGGTGGCCACTCCTGACACTAACTGGATGTTAACCCACAAAAGGTCACGTTAGTTAAGCTCAGAATTTATTAATTAACCAAAGACTACTAATTCCCTTTAGGACTAAACCCGTTTTTGTGTGACTTTAGCATAAGGGTTAGCTTTAACTTGAGCGCCGCTCCCTGCCAATTATAAAGTAATTCCCTAAATCTCACAATCTTCTCTTTTAAGGATAATACCCAGGTTGAATGTCATATCTTACATATGTGTCAGTAACTTAGTACGAACCAGTTATTACAACAAGGAAGTGACAGCAACACAGCTTCATTTGTTGGTTTGGCTGCAGCAGTGATTTCCACGTGTTGTGGAGCCGGTTTCTCCTCAGCAGATGACGGAACTGCGAGATAATTCATTCAAAAGTCTGAGGCAGTGACAGACCTTTTCCACAAATCATTCCAAGTTGCTGTGTCTGGTCTTAATTTAATAATTTTTAACACATGGCTTGTTTTAAGAGTTCCTTCTCTTTAGCAACTACAAAAACAGATGTGAAACAACTTACACTTTTCCTTTAGTAAATTGTTTAAAAATATCTGAAGCTTTTGGACTCCCAGGAGATTCTTCTGACTAAATATGTCTTTTAGAAGACGAGGCAGATGGAGGAAGGGAAATGTTTTTTTTATATTACTATTATTTGTTTGTTTGGTCTTTTATTCAAAATAAAGCTGTTCCTCGCTGCAGATTAGATCAAATATGTTTCGTCTTCTCTGGGTGCCTGTTCTTAAAATTGGAAAAAATGATCTAAGGATTTTCCAGTAACCACCACACCATCTGTCATTGTTTATTGTTTAAAACTTCAACTTAACTGTGACAACTAAAGGTTATTTTTCCTCACTTTCATTTTCCATTACTGTCTGAGTATTTTAAATGAAGTTTTTAGGCGTCAGCTACATTGTACAAAGTCTCCAGTCATTTTCTTTTTCAAATACCCTGACACAAACAAATGTGGGCAGCTGTGGCTAAGAAGAAGAAGAAGAAGAAGACTACTATATCCCCTATATCCTCTACATTTCAGTGATCAGTTTCAGTAGCAGAGTTTGACATCCCAAAGGCTGCATTCAAACCTGTCATTATCTGATAACATGCCCGATCTTCTCTCCAACTCTAGAGGCTGCCTGTACGACTGAGTCAATATTATATCTTCTTGGAAGAGTTAAAATTCATTCTAAATAATATGACAATTTGGGAATTTTCACACACAGTATCCATAACTATGAATCAAATACAGGCCAATACAAGATTCTGTAGATCCACCTACTGTTGAAATAATGTAAAAAAACATGGAACTGATAAAACACAGGGTGGTAATAGTTCTATGGATCAGATGTCTTTGAACCAGACATAGAGAATTCATGATCTTAGATGCAGTATTCCATTATGTATTGCATACACAGAATTGTATTGATTATATTTGTTGATTGATATACGGTATGATATTGATCGAATCATATCATACCATAGAATTGTCAACCAAGAAATACTTAATAAATGGAAAAGAACATGTGTTGCTTTTAAGCAAGACACAACACAACACAACAAAACATAATATAACATACAATAACATAACATAACATGCAGTAACATTTTAAAACTAGTTGATGTTTCAAAGTAACTATACTAAGATGCAGACAAATCTCTTACATTCCTCCGTTTGCTGCAGAAAAACTTTTGAACAAGTGTCAAACAGCCTTAACTCACCCAAGATGTTGCGTTTGTTTTCCTCCCTCAGCTTGACTTGACTTGTAACACATTTTAACCTGCGCAGTGCGCTCCACGCTGGGTCAGAAGTGACTCAACAGCCCATGATTTTGCCTGTGGCAACACTGTCAGCACAGACCTTCTCTCTCTCTCTCCACCTCTCGTTCAGTCTGCCTGCCTCTCTCACCCTCCCTCACTCTTTCTCTCTGTAGCTCAGGAATGTGAAATAGTGTTCCTTTTGCTTTTGCTTGCCAGAAGCTGAACACTGCATTTAAATCAGACTGCACTATGGGAAACAACTTAAAGCTACAGTCCTAACAGAGAGGCAGCCTCAAGGAATCATTGTCTTTATCACATCCAACCACATTTCCTTGTTTGTCTATAGAAAGTGTGAGTTTCATTCCTGTTGGCCAATACTCAGACAAGGAAGTAAAATCTGACAGTCAGGACCTTTGATGCCGAGAATCTTTCTTGTGTGTCATGGATAGCTGTGTGACTGGCTGTATGAGATTATGAACTGTCTCACTGTGACAGCTGATTGTCCTCCTAGGTCTCCTTTGTCTTTGTTTGTCCCCGCTCTGATGTGTCCAACAGGCCTCGTCATTCATTACCATAACTGCAGTATAGCATGTAGTAGATATGTTCAAACTTGACAAGAGAAGAGAGAAGTGTAATATTTGATCATTGACCTCCATCTTACCTGTCCTGCCAAAACCTTGCAGCATTGCAATGAACTTTGAACAAAGCCTGGAAAAGGCTCTGTGACTGTCTGGAGCTGCATTCCTTCAGTGAGGATATGTTTTTTCCAACATTAATGTTAGCATTTTCTTCAGCTGTTTCTCATTCAATACTATTGAGGAAACTATTGAACCCCTAAAGAACGAGCCCATCTGTAATTCCAACACAGCTCAGATGTCATTGTCCTTGTGTTTAAAGGGATCCCTGGACAGGAAGTGGGGCAGGAAGCAACCAACCCTTAAATGGAGAAGAGGCTGAAGTCTTAGACACACCACTGAGCTTATCTCTGGCAGAACATTTGAGGTTTGTTCCTCTAATTCACTGCCCACATGTTCAGAGCTATTATCTAATGTTTTCATGTTTCACTTTTGGTGTCTGTCCAGTTTCCCTGGACAGGACGTCTTCTGATGATGGTGATCCCACCTGTCAGCCCTCGAGTGTTTTACTAAATGCAGTTTTTGCTGCAAAGAAACATTCAGCGTTTGTGATCTCAGTGTCTTTGGGTTTTAACATATCTAGCATAGCGTAACTTAGCACAGCTTTCACGCAAGATTAGCGTAGCTGCTTATTGTATGTGTGTGAGAGAGAGACCATTTAGTAAAAACAAAACTTGTGCAATAACCTGTTTTTTTTTCTTTTCTGCTGTTGACAGGACCTGTTTATGCAGACTTTTACACTGATGGTTATTTTAGAGAATTGACCAGCAGTAGATCATTTCCAAGAGCAGAGATAACGCTCAGCCTCCACAGTATCCTTTAATAACACACAGAACTAAATCAAATCTTCATGTTTGTATCATCATGGCCTCCTGACAACACTGTTACTGAGCTGTTAAGTTTTCTGCTGGTGTTGGCTCTTAAGTTCATCTGTGTGTGTTCAACGGAGGTGACTGACGTGTGGTGAGTTGAAGTAGACAGTCCTCGTTCGTCTGTGTGTGAAGAAAAGTCATTCAAATCCTAGGGTTTTTATTTAATATCTATGTTAGACAGAAAAACAGTAACAGGTTTGAGATGTTGGAAAACAGAACCATGTTACACTCTAAAGAACTCTATTCATTATTAAGGAAATCCAGGAATTGTTTGTCCTGTGCACCTTGTTGATTGGCCATACACTGCACCACAGTCTAGCTAGTTTTCTAATTCAAAGGTGAAGCTGTGTGAACATTCCAGAAGCTGTGTGTTGGCACTTCCTGTTTTCAAGGTGGCTTCACTCTGCGAGAAATACCTGCGACTGGAAAGAGCTCTCATTTTTTGGTGATAGTCTGTAGCTGAGCTGTAAAAGCTCGGCCGTGTTATTTGTATTTGCACTAACTTCTCTTCACATGTCTCTCCTCTTCAGAAAGCACTTTATCAGCCTGTTTATTATTGACTTTCTGTTTTACTACATCCAGCTACAAACGGTAACTTTAGAACAGAAGACCATCTGAGGCACTTTCGTTTTCCTGGTCTACTGTCAGACATTATTTCTCCTATTGTTAAGTACAGTGGTGTCAAACATACGGCCTGCGAGCCAAAATCGGCCCGCTAGGGTGTTTAATCTGGCCCGCTTGATATATTATGAAAATAAATGAGAAAACACAAATACTACTAATAATAAATATCTAATAAACTGAAAACAAAGGAGAAAAACATGGACTAATTGTTATTTATGTTATTGTTAATTATGATTGTACTGGTCTGGCCCACTTCCAACAACATCCGATTAGGTTGTATGCGGCCCATGAACCAAAATGAGTTTGACACCACTGGTCTAATATGTGAATGTTTCATTAACTATGAATTAACATCATTACATCATATTAGCCAACTTATCATACATTCACATTTGTATATTTTCTATTAACATGTCTTTTGTTAGTATTGGCTACAATGAATGGCCACATGGTTAGCAGTAAAGATCCAACGGCCTGGGGTGCTAGTTGTGAAATAGTTGCGCTAACAGTGTGAATTTTTAAATTCCGACCCTACTCTATAGTCAGTGTCTAAATTTAGAGTCTGCAGTCAATCCGAGGACAACTGCCAGGATATGCAGTAATTATGTCACAAGTATTGCACTATTAAATGTAACTTTTTTTTTACCACTCCACTGCGGCAGTCCTCCGTTGAATCCTGGGACTGTCATGTGGCACTATATGTAGACGATGGCTTTGTTTACATTCGCACATTGCCATGTGATGGATTGTGCTAGATTGGCTTTCTTTCATTAGAGTTGCATAAGTCAGACTCCTCTGATGTTTTTATGTCCAAGATCACGATGTCACCACTGTGTTAATGTAGGTTAGTGACACAGGTACTTGTGTACAGTATGTGAGTTTCACCTTACAACCTAGTTTCAACAAAATCGAGTTACATGACATTTATGTGTAAAGGGTTACTGTTACTATGCTGATCGTGTTCTTTGCTTACCGTCAATAATCAGGATTAAAGTTTGACCTTTTCAACAGTAGAACTTTAAGCTCTGCTGCTTGAGATGATGAGGTGAAGCATTGCTGTAGTCTGTCCCAGTTCTTCTAAAAGCTCATCATTTTTCAGCACTAAATATAATACCTTTTAAATGGAGTGTGTCCTCAGGTTGTTACTCCAAACTGTCAGCTTGATCAGACTCCTAATGCCCTCTTTTGGAGCACCTGGCTGTAATCCTTGTTTGAGTGTGTGCGCGTGTGTGTGTGCGTGCGTTAGAGAGAGATTGATTCAGGTGCTGGTGGAAGGCAGATGTGAGTGATTGTGACTCCACAATCTGACGTTGTCTTCTTCTTCTCACCACATGTAGAAAACAACAAAGCTCCTTCTGTTTTTTGTCAGTGTTTCCTTACATTCCAACACCAGCAAACAAGATTTAGACGTAAAGACCAAACCTTCAGAAAGCAGCCAAATTGTAGCTTAGCTGCTCATATATATATATAGATAGAACGATCGATCTTTATTAATCCCTCTCTCTTCTAGTTCTCTTCTCGAAATTTAGGTTTTGGTTTTGTTTTGGCTATGGAGAATTTCTCCTCTGTTCCTTACAGTTACAGTAGTTACTGTAGCCTGTTGCCATGGCGCTGTCCCCAAACACCAAAACAGGCCGTGGTGTAACACACACTGATTTAATGACCTGCTGGTTTTCCTGTCCACTATCACTGATTACTGGTGCAGGCTGTGCACAGACCAGAGTTTTGGTCTTTTGTGGACTTTGTTCCTTTTTTTACAAAGAATGGATTTGTTCCCACATCACTGGTTTCTAGACTCTAACCAGCAGGCGGGGCTGTGACCTGAGTACAACACTGTTTTCAATTGTTTTATTTTTCAATAGCTTCAAGGTAAAATTCCACCCAGTGTTATTATTTGACAAGCGTTCATATCCTGACCCAGAATGTCGGACATTTTTAGTCCTGATTCTTCTGACAAATCAGTTACTTTTCCAATGTAACCACGGACTACAGACTGGATCTGTGATGTATTTCTTCTGTCTCCTCTGCACTATAACCACAGCTCCCATAAAGCAGTGCATTTGAATGAAGACACCGTGTCATTTCTTCTGGTCTTTTGTATATTTTATTCGTTTTCACCGCACATGTTCAGGGAAACACATGTCAATATGGATTTGTTACATGAATATCTATTGTACTATAGATATCTGTTATTTAAAAATACATGTGATGAGATGACAATTCAACTGGTAATGGCAACGTTATATAAATTTCTTCTTTCCATTCATTTAAATAATAATCATAATAGAGTTTGGCGTGTTACACATTTCGAAAACATATTGAGACACAGATTTGTGGGGACACATCATGTACAGAACTTGACACCCCAGAGTAAACAGCGCAAACAGGGACCCGCTTCACACCACGCCGGCTCATTTTAAAGCAGACAGATAGATCCCCTGGGGGCAAATCAAGGGCTTCCTTTGAAGTAGATAAGCCTTTATCACACTCGCCAAAGACGGCGGAAGTGGCAGAGCAATAACTGATTTGGGAAAAGCAGCTGTACTGAATTGGCATCAAAGCAAGGGCTTGAACAAAGAGAAAAATAAGCATTGAAATTACAGTTCAAATGACTAGTATTTTATCAGGACATTAGAGCAGAGGCCTGTTGAGTCGATGAATACGGGTCAACTTTTCTGAGAAGCACAGAGAATACCGTGAAGAGAATACTGACAGCTCTGCACAGCGGCGTCTCACTGAAGGAGGTTTGGTAAATAAAAGATCATGTTTTCAGGTTTACGCTGTTGTCTTCATGCAGTAGCTGGAAAATGGCTCCAGTCACTGCAGATAAATATCTTGTTAATCTGTATGTATTGACATTTCTATGTATTTCTTCTCACATTTGGATTAATGCACCTAATGTAGCAATAATTTACAATCAGGAAGAAATAGTCATCTCGTGTTTTTTTAAACTGAGAAGTTGGACTGTTGTAAAATATACTTCTTCGTTATTGGATAAAATATAACCACAATATTCACTGCAACACGTCATCAGAAAGTCAATGACATTAAGACAAACTTCAGGCTATTATGTGCCATTATCAATTTGTTTGGCATGTGACCTAAACTGGCCTTCACGTGCTCCGAATGCACCTTTGAACTTGTGTTAACCATTAGTTGTTTACTGTTTGGAATATTTAAGCCAACGTTGACACAGATGAGTCCTGGCAGACCAGCGTTAGGGCTAAGGGTTGAAGACGGAAACAAGGCGTTAAGGCTTCTTTGCTATCGGGCGTTTTTGATCACAGCTTTCAAAGTTATATGACAAAAACACACAGCACATACAGTTACAGAATCAAGGAGTTCACACAGAAAATATGTCTGGGAGAAAACATCTGCACGCCTTGAGTTAGTTTCCTGTTTAAAGTCTCTGGTACAGTGAAGCTCAGTCACAGCCTCCAATAAATGTTTCCCAGCTTAGGGCTGGTGGCTGGTGGTATCCTCCCCCCGCTCTCCCCCACCCTGGTGGTGACACAGAGACACACAGACGATTAATATGCGTGTTAGACCTGCAGCAGATTTGTGTGGGTGTTAGGAGATAGTGAAGGGCTCGGCACACAAAATGGCTCAATTCGATTTTTTTTTTCTGTTGTTTTTTTAGCCTGCATCAGTGCGCTGCAGAAAGCAAGCAGACCCCTGACCCCCCTGGAGCAGAAGCACCACAAAACAGAGCAGGGTGATTGTACCGCTGCCACAGTCCTCAGAGAGTTTCCACACACTACATCCACACCTGATGGAGTCGAAAAACAATCTCTAATATTTTGTTCGTGATGATGAAACTACATGGACTAATTAGATACTAATGACATTTCTGCCACAGTGGAAGGCCTGGTGGGGTGAGATGATTGGTACACTACTGAATGATAATTTAACCAAAGCTCTGGAGGAACATGCTAACCCGCTGCATAATTCATCACTGCACAGGCCTGTTCTGTCACTCGGCTCTTTAGCATTGATGGGCAAAGATTTTTTTTTTATGGACATTCTATTCCTGTGCATTCACAGCTTTAAAGCAGGGTATGTCCAAATTTGACACCACTTTGGCTATAACTATGGAATGACGTTTGAGCCATTTTTCACTTGCACATTTATAACAGCACAGCCTTCCTTTCCATCTAACCAGACCAGAAACAGCAGCAAAAACATCTGCAGGACTGTAACCCCTTGTCTCCACCCAGTCATGTAAATCTTGAGCATGTTAAATGTTAATTCAATTTTTTTTAAGAAAATGAGTGACTTAGTTACAGTGTCATTCACACATGATTCTCAATTTGTATTTTTATTGGACAATAACTGTTCCACGAGGTCACAGGCTTGGATTTATGTTTTATATCATTTTGTAATACCAACTTTCTAATATCTGCACGCTCTGTGTTTTATAACCACATAAACCCAATTCAGATTCCACCTTTAATTTCACATCCCTTCCACTGGACTCATCACAGAGATGACGTGATTTATCTGCCCAAAGCGTGTGACATCAAATTTGTATCTCTTCGTATTCTTGCTTCAACTTTATATTTAATCCTATCACCTGAAAAAAAAGAAAAAGAAAAAGCAAAACTGTGCTACACAGTCTGTGAATGTACCATAAATCTGTTTTACTGTTTCAGAGGCGATGCTAAAAAATGACAGTGCTGCAGGTGTAATATCTGTGGTCTGTCCCTCCATTCTCTGGCCTGTTTGTGGTTGCTGCTGCACATCAGTGAAGTGTCTTGTTGTTTTTGTTTCACAGCATAAAGGTAACAACTATAAAGGAAAAAATAAACAGCTTTCATTGTTCACTGATGTCCCTGGGGAACGAGGCGAAGCGGTCCGAACGTACGAAAACACATTCTAACTATAACGTTTTCAAGGATTAAACAAACCATCAAGACTATTTCTCACACACAGAGGCAGCAGTGGTAGAAATTAGCATCTGCAGAGCAATAAAATACAGAACAAACTTCACAGATCATCTAATTACAAGCCTTTTTTTTTCTTCCCACCGCAATTAAGGAATTGCAACTTATGAGAGTGTGGATGCGCTACAGCGCATCACCTTGTTCACGTCTTTATACATCGTCAGAAAAACAAACAAACAAAAAAAAAAAACATTATCACTGATTTGATTTTCACTGTTTACCAAATCAAGGAGTTTTCCCTTTCAGACACTCGGGATGTTGAAATCACAATTTGAAAATTACAATACAGCTACTCATTGCTTTTCAAAGGTGAGTAGATACTGTCAGAGGAAATAAAAGATTAAGATATTTTGAATCAGACTGTGTGTCACCACTGAAAATGGTGAAAACTCTTTTACCAAAGCTGCAATAATTCCTCCAAATTTTAATCAATGCCAAAATAATACTGGAGCTGAAGGCTGTGACTTCATAGCAGCAATGACCATGTAGCAGGCTGCTAAGCTAAAAACCAAAACCAAGTATAAAAATGTCAGCTGTGAAAAGGTGTTTTTTTGTCTTCCATCTGGATACTATTAGAAAGTGATGACAGTACTGCAGCTGTGCATCATCATCAAGGATGGGACGGATCATATGATAAGCACGAGTGCAGCTGGTCTTACATTCTGGTCACAGATGACCATCAGTGGACACTAATATGTTTTGTTTTTTTCTCAAAGTGAACTGAGATAGATCTTTTTTCTACGGGTCAGTGATAAAATATTTGGTTGAGGGGTGAATGTAGGGGTTGGGCAGATGATAAATAAGCAACTTAAACGGCAAGCTTGTCCCTGCTCATAACCCTGACCTCTCTACACCAGACCAAATGTGTGTAAAGTGAATCTTTCTGTCAAACTGCTGTTAGTAACGTGTAATACAGTTGCTGTCAGCTTGAAAGTGCAATCCTTTTCTTTATGTGTCTTTGTGTTGTTCCCGCAGCACCAGTGATCCCAGTATCTTGCACTTGAGAATCAAAATATCACATTTCCATGACAAATAAAAATAAACATTCTCCGGTGTGTGAATGATTCCGAGTCTAAGGAACTGTTGCTGCTGGTCAAATCCTTTCAGTGCAAGAGTTAAGAGCTGATCTCGAAAAGCAAAGAGCAGCAAGAGCAAAACCCAACAATGGACAAAGCCGTGAACAAGGTGTCAACAACGACGTCCTGAACCATCTGTTAAAAATATGCATTAAACTGCCTCACCTGAGGAGGAGTTACTGAGACACAGTGATGTTCAAGAAGGAGCCTCTCGCCCGTCCGCCTACTTCCTGTCACAGAGGCGACACTTCCTCCCAGTGATGTTTTTCGGACTCAGCTGCACTAATTTTAGCGCCAAGTGCGTCAGAGTCTGCAGTTTTTTCTGCCTCCACTGCAAAAAATTGTGCTTAGGAGTTTATGTCCCAGATGTGTTTTTAAGGCTTCTTTTAAATATCAATACCAGACGTTTTACTAAGTACGAATGAGATATATCAATTAAGATTTTTTTAACGAGGATAGTGAGATGAATGAATGGTATTATATTCACAAATAAGCACAGTCAAGTCAATCTCAAAATAAGTACAGAAATGGTAGAAACAATTGGCCTGGTATTGGCGGTTTTACATTTTAGCCCAACTCATAGGATATGTTTCTTTTTGAGTTAGAGAGGAGAGGTTTGCAAAGCACCTATAGTATGGTTTAAATCACGTCAACTGACATGAGTCGTCAGACAATAACTATCTAGTTTTCAAAGAAAATAAAGTTTGGATCTTGGTGTGCAGCTTTGGCTACAGTTTTACTCTGTCCTAGTGGCTAAAAATACAGAATTTGTTCCTTTACTCACAGGAGTCTACCTTAAAAATTGAAACAATTGATTTGAGACCATAAAATCCAATTGTGTAATTCAATGCTCTGCGAACCTAACCTCAAAACGGTGGCTCCATTCCTCTCCTGTCACTGAGAGCCAGCAAGGATGAGGGGTTAGCATTAGCCTTAGCTGCAGTTAATGGAGCCAGAGAGTGGCCATAGCCAACAGCAGTGACGGCCCAAGGGTGGAGGCCAGGGAGGCGGCCAGGAGCCTGCCATCGTTGAGCAGCCTGAAGGAAATGACCTCCACCTTGAACCCATCCTCAGTGGCCATGCACCGAAAGACGCCCTCCTTCAGGGGCGTGTCCATGAGTGGCCCCAGCACGCAGAAGTCCCCAGAGAAGAGACAGGGATAGTTCTTAATGCAGTTGTCCTTCTCCCAACGGTAGGTGGCGTGGAAGGAGCGCACGGGGCAAGGGAGAAAGATGGAGGTGTTATAGGGCACCACCACCTCTTTGGGTGAGGTTCGACGCTGCTTCAGGGCTGCAAGAAATTATTTTAACACAGCATTATCTACAGAAATCACTGACTTCATTGCTCTTTGTGCAGCTCCAGTGGTAAGTTGATAGAAATTGAACAATGATTTTTCTTTCTGCCCAGACCATGAGTCTAAATCGTTTAGATCCTTTTCAGGGTGAGACTTTAAAGGAGGTAATGACCTCGGGGCCTTTGGCTCGCTGAAATCCCTAAATTCATTATGTTTCAGTTTGTTTACAGCTAATTCATTAAATTCCAATTTTATTTGGGGCCAGTGCTTGGTATTGAAGCACAAAATGAAAAGATGAACGCTTGCTTTAACCTGCCAAGCTGCCAGTAAAAACCCCTGGGGTCATTTTTGGCCCTGGGCCCAGGATATTTCACTGAAGCGTGACCTTTCTGTTCAAAAGCCCTATGTTGAACCTAATTTAACCTCACTAAGACAATGCTGTTCTCTTTGGGAATGAGGGGAGGATATATATTGGATATTATATATACTGTATTTGATATTTTTAGATATATTCCAGTGTTAATTGTGCTTTTGATCCCAACAAGCACCAACAAACTCCTCCTGGCACATCAGTGATCTGTGGGAACTCAGCTACAGTCAAGCCAGTCACATAGACATTATTAAGCTACAAGCAGCACAATTTTCCAAATATGAATTTTTTCTTTTCAACATACTAACAGGAGATTACCTTACTTGCTTGCTAACAGCAAAACAACAAAGTACCACAGTCTTCTTTTATTGGAGCTTCAACATCATCAAAATGTTTCATCTAAACTTCTTCACAACCAAATACAGAATTAAACACTGAGAAAGGAGTTGTATTTTTATCATTAAATTGAATGTGGCGGCATTTCATTCACTTAGACTGTAATCTCTCAAACTAATCCAAATCCAGATTATCATACAGTGTATATCTGGAATCGTTGCCCAGGTGTAAACAAGTAAAATCAAATAAAAAGTAAAGAACTTGCTAAACCTCAAACAAACCATTTTATTTCCTAACTAAAGCAGTAAACTGCATGTCCAGAGATTCATGACCACAGCCTGTGGTCAGACTCAGTGATTACAGCTGTGGTTCATCCCAACAGTGAACAAAATAACAGCTAATTAGCAGGGAAAAAAATCCTGATTCTCTAGGAAGAATATCTAACAGGCTGCACTTGTTGATTTACGCTCAGTGTCTGACCAGAACAAGAGTTATGTGTATAATACATTTTTAACACAGCCGTTACTGCAGTGTGCTGGACTGCACCAACAGGGAGCGTCGGCTCGTTGCACCGACCGGACTAAACATGCAGCTTGACACAAGCATTCAGCCGGAATCCAGAGAAAATTTTCACAGGAGCGTAACTGGCATGAAGTCCAGCAGCAGATGGTGTGGCCTCCACTGAGGGCTGACCTCAGCATCATGGAGTCACTGTGGAATTCCACAGTGAGACAGACAATGTAGAGACTGAATTAAATGTGACGGCTCTTATTGGCTGCTGATACAGCAGAGAACGCACCAGCTTCATTTAACAACGTCCTGAAGCATTGTTTGGGGATCAGACTTTTTTTTAATATAGTCAGCAGGGTTTACATATGAGAGTGTCTAAAATGACTCTAGTCAAAAACTGAAATGTCTGGAGTTTGTGAATCAGACAATAGAAGAACACAACAGGAGAAGCACCCCAATAAAATAAAACCTCCACTGCTTTTCTATTGTAATTTGTACTACAAGACTAACAAGAAAAAGCATCTTGATCATTACGATTTCTTTTGCTGTTATCAAGTAAGTTGACGGTTCATTTAAGTGAAGAAATATTTAAG
>NC_024319.1:14727300-14747214 GCF_000523025.1 Cynoglossus semilaevis | reverse complement strand
ATTTTACTATCAAAGCTGCCAAAGTGTTAATACATCTGTACCTGAGAATAAGTTACATAGTGTAACATACCATGATGCTATGTTTTAGCACAAACAGAAACATTAAAACTGCCTTCAACTGCAAAAATGTGTTTCTGGGCGCATATGAACTACCTACCAATGTATGTTTCAATGTATACTACAGATTCAAATAACTTTGAAACTGTATTGATTACCTTGTTGTACCTTCTCAGTGTCTTTATAAAAGGAGCTAGGCCCATACCCAGGAAATAGCATGCTAACATCAAAGAATACAATTTAATTTAATAAAATCTTTTAATTTTTTTATTTTTAAATGTCTAAAAAAGACCAGAACTAATTATTATTATTATTATTATTGTTCTGTTCTGTTTTTTTATGTCAAAAAACAGAAGTGTTTCTGTTTTTTTTATGTCAAAAAACAGAAGTGTTTCCTGTGATTATTTAAAGTAATATTTTTAGTAAAGAAAGGCTAGAGGTTTTGTCCAATGGCAGAGCATGTGTCACTGCTGACACAAGTGAAACTGTTGTGTTGGACTTATATCTCTGTAAGGAAGACAAGCTCTGTCTCCAGAGGGAGAGAGATTTTCAAGATTGCTTCAGGGTTCTATCTGGGTTTTGAGCTTTGAAACAGGACAAGCCATGACATAAGGGGAAAGAAAAAAAATCTCCCCGTGGGTTGTCGAACCCTGCTCAATTATGTGATATTCATCTTTTTCTAACTGGTGCTGCTCAAAAAGGTTTGGTTTTTAATTAAGATTCAAAGAGTGTGAGGGGGCCAGATAAAGACTCACCAGCAGCTTCCCCGCAAACCGAGGAGTTGGAATAGTCCAGATTCTGAATCAGAGCTCTGTTGGAAAATAATAGAGGACAAATTAGTGGCATTGAACACTTTCGCAAACCCTGAGCCTGAGAAAATGAACACGTAAAGACACACATCATTAGGCAGCGTTACGGTGGGAATGGGAGACTCATTAGAGAACGTGATTGATTTCTCTCATTCCTTTCTCAAATTAGAATTGTGGCGTTTCCAGTGGCGACACATCAAAGCTGCAGAGTGAGAAATGGGCAGGGAAAACTACAAACATCAACAGTACATTTAATTTTAATGATTTGAATTATGATGGGATTTCTTTTGCCCCCCCCACCCCACCCCAGAGACAGTGTTGTAGTTAAAACAAATATGATTATCTCAGAGCAGAAGTGTAACCACCAGAAAGCCACAGCTCCTCCTAGGATTCGAGGACAATACGACTACAATTCACTGGAGTAGTACTACACACTGTTTTGTTAGCTTTACAATATGTACACTGATTATGTAACCTACCCACACACTACGCAAAATATTTCAAACAAAACATGTTGGCTTTACTTATGCAAGTGACACGCATGAAAAAGCCAAGAAATCCCTGATGTGAAGGCAGTGAGTGATGAAATCAGAAAATGTTGAATGTGAAAATGAAAGCAAAAGAGGAAATATGATGTCAGATCAGATGAAAAGTTACTACTGCTATAGTTAAAAGTTAACAAAAGTTCAAACGTAAGCTGCATAGCTCAGATGGGGAAACGTTAGAATATTGAAAATAAAAGCCAAAAAAAAAAAAAATACACCTGGGAGTTGACAAAATTTTACAAAAAGTTATCCTGGAACCTAGAATTAGCTCAAATGACAAATAATAGTTTCCTTTAGTGATGCTTTCAAAGATTTTCCTTTATTATATGTTAGGTCATATAGGAATAAATTCTGATTACTGGCTTTTAAATTACAAAAAAACCCAGCAAAGGTCATAAGGTCATATCACCTCAGTCAAATCTACACCTTAGACAAAAACTGCTTAAAATCTTTAATATTAGCAAAGCAGGACTGGATAGCATTTAGGTCAAAGTTGGCTAGATGGGCCAAGGTGTACTCTACTGTAGCCAAATTAAAACAAGGACAGTTAAAGGTTAGGAAATAGTGACCATAGTCGACTAGAAGGTAGATGTAAATAACAATAAAGTTTGGCTAAAAAGGTTTGAAATGGCTCCTAAACAAAGTGTTTTATTGGGGCAAATAGGCCTTTTTTTAAGGAAAAGTTACATTTTGTTCAGATAAAACATTAAGAAAATTACTTTTAGAAAGAAGACATTTTTCCACCAATATAGTACTACCATGGCTACAAAAACCAGACGTTGGACACGCCTCCTCTGAGCTCAATCCTTCCCAGTCTGAGCTTGATGTCATTATTGTCCTCCTGTCTCTGTGTCATTGCATAACAAACAACCAATGGCTCTGCAGCGGTGACATCATAGCTAATCATACCCAGTCGTGACGTTGTATCCAGGCGGGATAGCGATGCACTTCCTCCTGGCCCGATCCCAGCCGCAATACGGATCCCGGGAAAGAATGCACTCTCTGCAAGTGTCTCCATAGCGACTGCAGTCAGCCACGGGCAGCCGCTGGACCTCCATCGCCGTTCCAACATACAGATGTCCCTGTGGAGAGAGATTCAACACACAGTGTACCTCAGTATGACTGGATGAAACATCACACAGACGGCGCAGTGTCATTTTTCCCACTGAAGTGTTGCTAACAATCTCTCCGCTCCAGTTTCCAGACCCACATGGACCAATAAAAGCCACAACTCTAAACTTAAAGTGAGGGATTTCTCTAATATCACCCTACACACAAAACACATGGCTATTAAATATTTTAGCAAAGCTGCTGTCACAATCTCATATGAGGAATTAGTGGTCCTATTAGCCATGAAAAAAAATCCTTCATGACGCTTGAAATAACTTTGAGGATTATATTAAAGCAATGAATAAAAGCGATAAAAATGTTCGAATTTGAAAAAAGTAAGAATAATCAGTGAATATGATCCAATTTCTTTGGTTCCACTTCTCTCCTCTGAGACAGGAACAACATTTTACAAATAACTACAAGGCTTTTAATCCCCATTAAACCACGGCTCAGTTTGGAAATGACATATTTGGAACAATTCCCTTCATGTTGTGACAAATGACGAATTAATAAATAAAAGACAGGAAGCTAAGCTGCAGGAGGCATAATTCTAGTGTTGTTTTTGTCTGTTTCTTTGGGGGGGAGGGTGCGGGGGGGCTTCATAGTCAAGCTTGACTTCAGCTAACATTTGTTTTCTCCCCCTTGTTCTACCAACAATATTCTCTTTATCTACATGCATGCATTTTCTCAAGTGTCTTCCTTTTCTGTCTTCTGCCTGGAGGCTTTATCTTTGACATCTTAATACCTTCAATGTCATCTTCACTTTTTACCTCTAACTTTATCTATCTGCTGATACGGATTAATCCTTCTGAACATTACTTTACTGTCAACTCCAGAAGACTAAGGAATAAGCAGCAGAAAAACCATAACAACAACAACAACGCCACCTTGTGTTTTCATTTTATTCTAACCTAACTTTCAACTTTTGATGTCTGTTATATTTAACATTCATTTCCCAATGGTGGTAAACACTGACTCATTTCAATGCAATAAAAGTACAATAACAGTTCGTGGTCGGAACAACTAAACACCAGCCCCTGAAGTACTAATGAAAATGTCATATAACTCTTCACATATTGGAGAATTTGATCAACAGAATAGGAAATAAAACTTAAACTGCAGAAATGAGATTTACCTTCTGGGAGTCGATGGCCATGTTTAGAACTGGACCCTTGTTGTGAAACATGGAGTATTGAGATATGATGAAGACCTCCTCATTGGTGTGAAGGACTTTGAGAAGTTTGCCTTGTTCTGCAGGAATAAAGGTGGAGAAGACACGAGGTGAAAACATTGTAGCTGTGGATACATCATTTTAGCATAAGCTTCAACCGTCAAGACTTGATCAACAGGTTGTAAAAGGATGTGTGCAGGTCAAGGGGTGGCATTACTTTGGGGTTCGGTTCAGGGCAGTGATGAAACTCTGGTTTTTGCCATGCTGTAAGTCATAACTTACATTCAATTCCATATGACACATCACAAAAATATGTAAAACAAAAGAACCCGTTGGCTAAGAAACTATTGGTTTTATATGGAGTTAGTCAAAGCGAACATCAATGAAGAGTACACAGAAAGTGCAATTTATGCTTATGCCTGTGAGCCATAATGAAGGATTCTTCCTGAGTGAACCATACTACATGATGGGGTTTGAAGACATAACATCAAAGTGCTGTAGGTTGTGGATGTTGTGATGACAGTGATTTGATTATTCCTGAACACAATTTCATTTTTTTTAACCACATCTAAATAAAGATTACATCAAAGTCTTCATCTAGAAAATAGTAAACACTTGAATCTTAGTTCAAATGGTAAAGTGGACACTCCATCTATTTCTTACTTTGGCTCCTTGGACTGCAAACAGCTGAAAAAAGCACTTTTACTAATCTCAGTCACTTATTTCAATTAGGCCCAAGAGGAAAAAGAATCCCTCCATATTAAAGCAGTACTTTAATACGAACTCTGCTTTTTAAACTGTAGTTCATCTTGGATTCCTGCAGGGTTTATTATATGAGGTTCAATAAGGCTTCCTCTCTCTGTCGATATCGTGTTCAGAATTCTGCTGCTCACTTTTTACACAGTCTTCAGTACATTTTTTAAATTCTCTTCTCCCAGTCTCAGTGTGCAGCATAGAATTTATTCTAAAAGCCTGATGGTGGTTTAAGAGTCTCGTAAATGGTCTTGGTCTAGCTGGGCTCCCTGACCTGCTTCAGACTCAGTCTCTCTAAAGTCCTCTGATCAGCTGCTCACCACTGATCAGAGGGCATTTTCTTTCATTTCCCTTTGTTCCAAACATGATGTATTTCCTGTATACTTTGGATCAACCCCAGCTGTACTGGCGATCACACCTTACATAAAAATAGTAGTTTATAATGAATTTGTTTTTTTAACAGAACATGTGCTTAAACCAGTACAGATTTGACCTTTAGAGCTCATTTAACAAAATAGAAACGTAGCCTGTGCAGCCATGATGCATCAGTCTTCAGTCACTCCCACAGATTAAATCACTAATTTTCAGTGCCCTATATTTTTTATTACCAGCCTTTTGGAGCTGACATTCTTCTCTCCAGACTGACATTGAGTGACTTTTTGGATTACCTTCAGTGATTCTTTCGACAAACAATGTGAGGATTAATCATTGCCTGCTGATGTGTGATCACATCTATTTTGACTTTAGTCACATCCAGGAATATTTTACCTCCACCCTTACTCTGAAAATCCGATGACAGCGATATTGTCTTATCTTTCTGAATAATTAATCCCAGTGAAAAGCTTTCTCATCTGCTCTCAGACAAATACAGGCTTCGCCATCACAGAGGCTTCATCTGTCTCTAAACTGTCAGCTCCTGTATTTTTTTCAGAACTTTGATTCATTTTATCCCTGCAGTCGATGATAATGTTCCACATTTACCTCTGTTTATTCTCACATGGCTGTTCGGTTTTGTCTGCAGCTGTTTTCTGCTGTTTTATCGAAATATCGAGAACCTAACAGTGATGTCTGTAAATACATAGTTACACCTAGTGAATTCAAAACCTAGTGACCTTAGCAACTGTGCTAAGGATCCATTAGGAACCAAAACCTGTTTTCTATTCTCCTCAGACCATTAACGCTGCTGTTATTAACCTAATTCTGCCCAGTGCCTGGAGGCAGTGCTGTATTGTTTCCAAAACAACTGCACCAATTTCACAAATGGCTAATTCCAGCCAATCTATGTCTGCTCATTTCTGTCTATGTGCAGCAATTCTTTTCACGTTCCAAAGACTGATTAGGGAATTTGGTTAATTGGAGACTTTCACTTAAGCAGAAATGTACAATAGAAAGTATTATCATGCCTTAAATTATATTTGAATGTTTGTTTATCATGTGTAGTACTAATCAAAAATTTAATCCATCCAATCCGATAACTAAGCCCAAATGCTATTCCGGGATAAACAGGGATACCATCACCTCAGCATCGGCAGCCCGCAGCATGCTGGAGGAGAAAGGGCAGAATCTAATGGTAGTAGTTTTAATTAGATTTTTTTAAATTGTTTTTTCTATATTTTTCCCGCAGCTGACTTCTGGTTTGTAGTATATTGTGAATATTACCCATTATCTGCAGAATTTGGCCTTAACACCACCTCAGCAGATGGAAATATCTTCCCAAACAGAACCCAACTGCAGCACTAGAGAGATGTTGATCCTCTGCTGAGGATTATTCCAAACAGTTCAACCTAAACTCATCAGAGCACGTCCAGGCCGACAACAGCAGACTTGAATCAGAACTAGGAACAAAGACACGTCACAATGACCAAACACCCAATGAAGACTGACTGAGGGAGAGAGGTAGATATACCAGGTGACACCAGTGAGACTGATGAACATGTAATCACAGGACACAGGTGTGAGGCTGATGACACTGATTACACAGCAGACACAGGCAGGGAGACAGACAGACCTTACAAGATGGTGGTCTAAATCAGCGGCCTCCCAGAGATGTTTGTTTTCTGTTAATTTTGCTAGCTCGGGGGTTTCAATTTAGCTGTACTGAATTATGTGTTATCAGCTGAAGCAGACCCTTTAAAAAGGTAGCGTAGGTAAGACATGAGACTCAAGACTGAGTCAAGCATCTTGACATGTATCAAGTGTGAGTCATAGACAGATGCTACAGAGGGGATCCGCTAATTTTTCAAAATAATCGTTCGGAATCAGATCATAAATAAAACAGAAATAATGTAAGTTATGCATTCTTTCTGTGTGGCCCGGTAACAATTGACCCACGAACCGGGTGTTGGGTACCACTGGTCTAAATGTTTATGATGATGTTGGCCCACACACTAGTTGGGTCAATGACGAATGCTCACACCAAATGACAGGAGTCATGGTCTAAGATGCGTTGATAGTCTTCAGGTTAGCATCTTGATATACACTGGAACATTTTACAGTGTGATAATGTTGCAGTTTCTGTCAACATAACACCTCACTGATGTCAAAATTGATGCCAACACTGTAGCCGCAGCCATAGTTGCCACAGACTAACAGTGAGTTAGAACTTCTCTTTCCTGTCTCTGCCTCGCTAACCTTGAGCTTCCACCTCACATGTCACACCGGCTGAAAAGAGAAAAACTTTCTGATCTTAAATATAAAGTTAGCTTGAAAGGAGTGCTCTGACATTTCTTCCTTCCCTCTGGGAGTATATTCTGCTGCATTACTATTATGTCAGAAGTGATCCACACAGCTTTACTTGGTCTTCACAGTAGAGAAAGAGTGAATAGAGTAGAGAGGGAAAAAAACACACACACTTCACTGCTGCCTTAGAAATTAGCAGTTACAGCTCCGAGTCCTTTGTTTCTCCCTTTTCTATGTTGTTATCAGTGGCTCTGAAACAGCAGTATAGCTGTCAGATATGTGAACTGTTGGAAACCTCAGCTGTATGTTTTACTATTTACTCAGTGTTGGCTGCTCCAGCTGGTATTTTATAGCAGATATATGGACGACTCAGCAGACTGAAGAGACACTGGAGGGCTAAGAAATAGTTGGTTGCAGGATTTTACTCACTAAACCATTTTTTACACTCATATATTTATTTTGGATTGTTTTACCTCATGCCAACACACATCTTGTTTACTTTTTTTTAACAAGGTCATAAAAACTGATTGAATCTCAGATGCCTGATTGTCTCTGAGCCGTCATTTGCCAAGTAATAAAAGACAGCAAAAAAAAAAAAAAAAAACTCTATTCATGTTAATAAACCCATTACAACAACTGGTGCCTGGAACACACACTCAAACAAAAATTCTCAAAAATGTTTTGAGGTATTTATGAGTAATGTTATGGAAGAAGGTCCATTTATTTGATTGCTAAAATACAATACATACTAAATCCTTCATGTAAATACTTTTCTTATGTAGGATGCCACTCGTATGCTTTATGCCAAACGTTATAATCATAATGTTATGCCTCTTGTGAATGAGATCCTACATAAAAAATGTTAAACAGAGACTTTAAAGTTCAGACTTTAGTTAATTTTTTTTTTCTTAAGTGTATTAGTATAGAAATTTCCATGAAACCTCTGCAAAAACTAATTATATTTTATTTTAAGAAACATCAGGGGAACTATACTGTAATCTGTTTTGTTTTTTTTTTATATCATATTTTTCACCCCTGCTGACCTCCGTGTGGATTTTCAGTGTTCAGCTTGAGCAGAGATCCATTTGTACAACCTGCATATTCTATGGCCAAAACTTTCAAAATGATAAATTACTGTGTCAAAACTAGAACTTTCTGCATCATGGTGACAGAACAATTGCCCTCCATCGAGTGGGTTAACTTTTCTGTAATGGGCTTACAGTAAAAATCTGATTTGTTGTCATCCTTACAGATAGAGTGGTTGGTGATTATGTACACATATATTTTCTACCAAACTATGTGGTGACTGTGATGAAGAAGCAAGGGAAATTAACTTTGTCAAATCCTGTAATGAAGAAGCAGGGAAATTAACTTTGTCAAATCCTGTAGCACCCCAAAGCTTTGTGGACAGGTTTTAAACTGGTTCTGTAGCCTCACGTATACAATTTATATATGACATAACAGCCCATTATGCACTGCTACATTACCAGATAAAGTTTCCCTCCACGTGTTTAATCCTACTCTGTCCCTCTGGATGGTATATAGCGAGCTATTAAGCTAATTAGAACTGTGTCCCATCAGCCCGCTCCAGGTCAACACTGCGACTCTGTGAGCCCTTTCATCTCCCAGCACCGTACATCACTGTTTTGTCAGACTAATGTAACAGTAATAAACACAGTGAAGTCAGAGGAACCTATTTGAGTTATGATCTGGAACTTTCTAATGACCACCATAAAGGTGCCCTTGCAGTCAGACTCTACTGTTCAGACAGGCTTCTGCTAATGGTGTTAAACCTTTTTTTTTTCTTGTCTGGAGAGAAACTATAATTCAACTACTCAAAATTAAGACAGGTATAACCCTGGTTTTACATAACGCTGCATAATGAGAGCAGGTCGTTACATCAGCTAATCCCGTTACAAAGATCTTGGGATATAAAAAAAAAAACGGAAATAAGTTCTGTTTTTAGGCTGAGGTTTATTTCAAACGGCTTCATTAGCTCATCGGTTTTTTTATAGAATCAAACGCATGATTCCTGAAATATATTCTTAATGGCACCCTCGTTAATGTGCAGAACAGATTCTAGATACCAAATTAGCAACATAAGAAACCTTGTTGAATATGGTTCACCCCTCTTGATATTCTTAGACTACATGGGCCACACGGTGGGATAATTCATTAGTTCTCCTGCCCTATAGCACAGGGTCACTTCCCTGAACCCTGACAGGGACTTTACTGTATACAGTTTGCATGTCCTCCCTATTTGAGTGAGGGTTTTCTGCCGATTTCGCAGCAAAGTCTAAAGGCAATTGAAGCCCAGGTCTCTTGGACATACGATCACAGGTATGAATGTGAGTGTGAATGGTTGTTTGTTTCTACATTTAACTGTTGAGATTGGCCTCAGCTGTCCCCCGTGAGGAGAAGGATGACGTGCTAGAAGACGGTTAAAGATGATGGACAAGCTGTGTTTCCTAAATGTGTCTGAGTGAGTCTACCAATACAATAAAGGCTGTTAATTAAGAGGGAAAATATAAAATCTGCTAAATGACTTCCCTCTGGATACAGAGAAACAAGCTCCAACCTTCAATATGTTTTAGCTCTATCACTGTAAAACACTTAATACACTACACACTATTTTTTTTTATTTCTTTCAGGCTAACAGAGGGCATGATGCGTCATCATTCAAACCCCTAACAAATACAAAAATATGAGGACGCATCTTTGTGGGAGCTTTTGGACATTTTGTGTTCAGAATTCCAGACAATGTCTCAGAAAACAAACAAAAAAAAAGGAACACGGCGAGCCATCTTTTTCTAAATCCACCCAGAGCAGCTGGGAGAGTTTTCTGCCATCGGCATCATCCAATCATCAGGCACCACACCTCGTCCCAAATGTTCCAGACATCCCCCTGCTGCTGTGGATGTGTCTGACCTGAATAATCTACTGCTGCATCTGTCAGAGGTGAACGGCAAACTGATGTAACCCAATTTTCTGGTCACTTCACAGAGAGTCCGAGTCTAAAAACTCCAAGAGAAAACCTTTCTTTGCAGATGTTTACCTTGAATTCTTATCAGCGCTTATCTTCAACAAGTCAACTTCGACCAGTAGTTCACTGGAAACAACAACAACGTCTCCACCTTGACATGATTTGCAGGCGCAGAATGCTATTGGTTATTTTCTGATAAGCGATGAATCAGGAGTCACTTCTGGTGCATGCACTGAAGTTTTCCCGTCACCGTGTCTGTTTTTCAGTAATTAAAGCAACAATTAGCAGGAGGAGAGCTGAAATCCAATACACAAGGCAGAACCAGGACAAAACTGCTGGCAAACACAATCAGATAAAGCAGACACAATGTGGCGAGGAGCTGCTTCATCAGCAGATAAATCAATTCCACAGAAGTGCAGGATCATTTGCTTTTTCAAATTAAACCTCGAACATTTTCCTCAGACCAATGTCTGGACATAAACCCAGGACAAAAACACTGTACATCATTCACAGCGCATGTAATGGATGCGCAGGAAATGCAATCATGGAGCTGTCCTAATGTGAGGGAGCTCTTGTGAGGGTGATCTCACCTCCTTTATAGATGTTCAATATTGGAAAACTCTCTGAGTGATGTTGACTCTGCAGGGCAACTGTGGTAATATCAGCCTATTGCCTTTTGGTGAACAAAGATTAACTGTGTGGTTTGGGTCTCCCCCTCTGTCAGTCTGCTGTATAGGATATTAATGTCCCAGAGCTACCCAGAATCCATCAGCTTCCATTGGGCCATCTCAGGTCAGGATGCAGATCCTGCTGAGCTGCTTCTACTCCTTTGATTGGTGAAGATGGATCCCTGCATCAAGACGAGCTGTCTCGTCTATTTGTCAGCTGCACTCACTAAAGATGGGATTATTTCAACATGGCAGCTCCTCTTCATCATTTGTTCAGATGTGTGACTGTGTTTGCCATTAATTGTGCAGATTGATGAGCTTGAGCTCTTAAAAGCCTGTGAATATTTATAGCTGCTGCCCCGGAGTGAAGGTGACGCAGGAGTGAAGAGGACGAAAAAGACGATATGAAAGAAGCGGGATTCAAAGGCTTCCTTGTCTGGGACACTCTTTGTTTTTCTGTCAACGTCTGTGACAAACCACTGCAGAAATTACAAACTCAGACAAGTTCTATTTTCAGCCTGCTCTTCACAGAACAGGAAGTGGATTACAATGTAAAAATTAAGTAAAAGGAAAGGCCCAAAGACTGGATTTCATCTTTTTCTCATGCAAAAAAAAAAAAAAAAAAAATAGCATTTTTAATTTGATGCGCAATCTACCTTATATTACAGTCTTCATCCTAAGACAACAGACTAAAACAAATCCAAGGATAACAGAATCCATTAAAGCTATCATGTTGTTAATTTAGTTTATTTAGATGTGAAATAAATAAATGAATAAGCTATGAATAAAAACTCCAAAATATTTCAAGATATATTTAATATTCATAAGGTGAGTTCTGATATTTTCAGGCATTAACAACATGTAACTGTTACTCTTTGTTTCCTTTGAGGTGGATGGATGGATGGATGGATGGATGGATGGATGGATGGATGGATAGATGGATAGATGGATAGAACTTTATAAATTGTTTCAGAAAATAAAGGATTCAGTTGGTGTGAAGAGACAGATCTCCACTCCAACCTGGCTCGACAACTGGGACTCAAACTGCTCTAGTTTTCTTTTTTAGATCAACACACGGACCTCACTGCTGCTCACTGCTCTCCATGTTCTGAAAAAGGAGAAATAACCCAGAAAAACATGAACCATGACACTAACAAAAGTGTGTGAAGTGACACATGTTTATCTTTCAGTTTATTCCCCAAGGGTGAGACACTTGTACGTGCTTCTTGATTTCACTTGTGCCGGTTGCCATAGAAATCTGGCCGAGGCGAAGGAAGGTTTTTAAGAGCAGCAGCGCCTCAAGATTGAGACATTCAAATGTCACTCAAAAGGAGCTTGCCGTGTTTTTTCAACATTTTCTCCTGTTCAGTGTTTATTTTGTAGCTGATGTCGACTTGTCACAATAACAACCTGATTCTTTGACTCGGGAAACAATCCAGAATCAGTCAAGTGGATTTAATGGAAGCAAAACAACAGGGGGAGCCACTTCATATTTTGTCAACAAATGCTCCGATTGTTCTGTATTAACACTCACATAACGAGTAGATGACTGTGGCTCACATTGTGGAAGCAGTTGTTCAAGCCTGCTGGGAAAAATTGAATATTTTTTAACTTCTCTGGAGTGCGGTGTTTAAGGTTTATAAAGTTCTTATAGCCACTGATTTTCATCGACTATATTTTTTCAGCAGTGGCTGAATTTCTACATTCAGCAGAAAGGAGAAACCTAAAAACACAGAAGGATTATTATCTGCTTTGAAGAAATGGAAGAAAATTAAATATTCAACAGATTCAGTTAGAGCTAAACACATATTCTTTCTATTACAACAGTATGGAACCCTATAGAAATGAAGGGAATGGACAATATAATGTAAGCCACCAGACATGCATTTCTGTTTGTTGTTGTTGCCCTCAAATTTACATCAATTACAGTAGGATTTAAATGGCTACATAAGATTTATTGAACACATTTACACATCCTCAGTCCTGCTAAGGCCATGCTAGTCCAACTTAGTCTGCAGGATTATTACTGTATGTCTTTTTCCATACCTTGTTTGAGTTTACATGTCATATAATAAAATCATAAATTGATTTTTGATAGCTTAAAAATAGTCAAAGGAACATTGCAATGGCTAATTAGGTCATACATAAAAAGTTGCTACAAAATACTAAATGTTAGCACTGAAAAAATAAAATGTTGTCTTATCCAAAATACTAATACAACAAAATTAATGTGAAAACCAATTGAAAAAATAAAATGTCTTATCCAAAATACCAATACAACAAAATTAATGTGAAAACCAAATTATTCTTTTATTATTCCCTTGGCAGTTCTTCCTTGTTATATGGATGTATATGTACCGTATATGTATGTGTACATGTATATGTATATGTATATGTATATGTATATGTATATGAATATGTATACGTATATGTATATGTATATGTATGTGTATATGTATATGTATACGTATATGTATATGTATGTATTGCATTGAATACTGTTGGGTTTTTTAACTGGTAATTCCTTAAGTCTAATAATGACTTGATCACCTACCTGTTCCGAGGTAAATGACGCTGTAGTGCTCGTCGTTAACTGCCAGCACGATGTCCGCCACGGTGTGTGTAATCTGGTCATCTGTGGGCAGGTCAAGTGGAGCCACGCCGACGGGCAGGATCACGTTCTCAATTTCTGGATGGTACCTGATCACCCCGAGGGTCCTCATGTCGTTGTGACCTCCTGCTGTTGAGTTCTTGCGAACGCACTGAGCAAAGAGAGGAGATTGGATTGTTTCAGAAATAAACAAAAAAGCCTTGGACAAAAGGTTAAAAAATAGCACTTTTATTACCTCTCAAAAATATCACTTCAATATGTTTTATATGAGTGTGAGGCAGGCAGATCCCACTCTGTGTTTTCTTTGTTTTTACAATGCTGTGATAGAACAACACTACAGGTCAGATTTTATTTACCATTCCAGGGCGATTGCCCATGAATGAGCTGCTGTAACCCTTCAGTTTGCTGGTGGAAAAGGCCTGGTCAATCTCTTTAATGGAGTAGGCACAGATCACTGTTCTGCCCCTGAACAAAGACAGAGAGAGCAGTAATTACAGCGGCCATGAAAGCAGTGAGAGTGGTTAAGAGCGATGTTCGGAGGAAACTACTAGAAATTACTCTCCAACTCTGGGCCCTGACAACAGAGACGTATATAGTGAATAAATTGGAGCTGTTTGCTTTGACTTTCTCTGGTTGTATTCAGGATTAGACTGAGACATTATATTCACTGTTAACAGCTGCAGAGGTTGTGATGGCTGCTTTTTACTTCAGCCTCCAAGGAAATAATAACATGAAATTACAGCAGAGACGTGGAAGAAATTGGTAAGGAGACATTCATTACATATTAACCTGAGGCATTTGGTTATTTCAAAGGTCACCGCAGTGATTGGCTGGCTTCATTTTTGTGCTGATAACTTTTTGAGCTTTAATGCTGCTGCTAAAGTACTTCATCAAGAATGCACGTCAGTGTTTTCAAGGCAAAGATTTTTTCTAAATCTTTTGAAATAATAAAAACTAAACCCTATAAATAAAGCTTAAAAAACATTGTAGAAAAAAAAATCATCAAACTTAGCTCAATGTAATGTGAAACAGTAAAACGAATTAGCTGAGAAATATCAAAAAAGAACTTAACATATAGAAAAAGAAGACGAGACTAGCTGGTAGCTTTAGGCTTTAGGATTTTTGTGTTGGCCAATATGGAGCACTGAGGTTAGCCCAGAAAAACACTGTCTAAAAACAACTAACAATTGACATTAACAAGATATTTTTTCAAGTTTAAATCTCAAATATGTTGCCAAGTTATAAAACTAACCTTAAAAATGTTATCAAAGGAAGAAGCGGAATCATGAAACCTCAACTAACCCTGTCGTGACTGATATGAGGAGAACGCTGAAGTTTGTGGGTGGATAAATAACTGATTATTGTACAGTTGTTTTTTTGGCACAGCACAGTGTTCACTTCCAGCTCACCATGCGTTGGAGAAGAGTCCGTACAAGACCCCCGCCCTATTGTCCTGGGCCGTCAGCACCACCGCCTGTTTCAGGTTGTTGTACTGCTGCTGAGTGTTTCCTGCCCCACACATCATCCTGGCCTTCATGAAGGTGGTCCAGGACTCGGCCAGCAGGGCTTTGACGCCACCTTCATCCACCTGCACACACCGTACAAACAACATCCAAATCAGGCTTCAATGCACAGCCAAAATATAGTTCTGTAAACGGACGAAGGTGATTGGTGGAAACTAAATATTTTTTTATTAATAATTTATTTTCTTATCGAATATCTGGTTTATGTTTTGCATATTAACAACAAATATCTAATCTTTTTTACATTGTATGAAACCAAAAGCATACAAATTACAAAACCAACTTTCTGCACAAATGTGATGTTTCTATTGGGATTTGTCCTCTCTGATCATGTGAGTTCAGCACATTAACTATTTACTTCAAATTGCTGCTTTTACACAAAACCGCGCTGTTGTGAAACGTCCGCAGCTCTGAAATCTCAGAGAGCTGCTCTTTGATCACGCTCTTCATGATTCATATGTGTTCAGTAGGAGGGAGAGCAAAAGTACACCATGAAAAAAAAGACTTTGGATCAATTATATTGGGCTCCTGGGGAAACTTGGATTCAGAAATATATGTTTTTGTAGCTGTTCGTTATTTTTATTTTTTTACCGTGCAGACACGACCGATCCGAGCTCTGTACGGCTCCTCGTCCACTCTGGCCGTCTTGTTGAACTCGCTGAAGAAGAAATAAATCTCTTCCTTGTCCTTTAGTGGAGATGGGATTATGGCTGCACCGGCAAACTGTGGATCTGTGGAAGGAGATTAACCTTCAGTTACAGAAATTCACTTTGACCTGTGTAAAGTCAATTCCATGCTTTTTTAATTTCAATCGAAAATTGTACTTTTTAAGCCAACCTTTTTTGTTGTTATGCCTAAATACACAGCAAATCCAGTTTTTTTCAGACCATAAATTAGTATTAGTGATTAGTGATTAGTAATTGGTATTAGCTTTGTGACTACTATTAGCTACTTGTTGGCTAATTGTCTAGTTTTTCCTGGGCGTTAGGGCTAACGTTATTTCATCTTACACTTTTGCTAACCATTAGCCATGGTTATATGTAAAATATCAAGACTTATTGCTTTTTGCCTACATATGTTTGGGCTGAATGCTTAATAATTTTCCTTTATTATCTTATATCTTGCAAATTATTAAAATATTTATAAATCAATCAAATCAGTCATTTTTTTAAAAGCATGGTTTCCCCTGTGTTTCTGATAACTTTTGACCCAGAGATAAGAGCATCCTGCATAGATGCTTATATATTTTCCCCTTACACTCCTGCGGCAGCTATTTTTACTGTGTGTTTCAGCCTGTTTTTTTTTTTTTTTAAAGGACAGCTTGTGTTGTTGCTGCTGTCAGCACCATCCTACCTCAAGAGCCGCACAACCATCTCAAAAACCTTAAAAAATTACAACAGTTCATTTCAATTTCAACCAAATAATGTTGACATGGTGAAGTAATCTAATTCTACACTCATTTCTATGTCATTATATAACCAAGTATGACTCACACCATTAAACACTGCAGGGGCAGAAGAAGACACATAAATGCCATTTTATCACCGCGTTCAAGTGTTTCACTGCACGGCTGGTGATTTACACGCACAATTTCCCACCATCCTTATGTCCTTGTGTCTAAACCTGTTAAGTTGGTGCCTGACTCCAATCCTCCTACTCACTCAGCAGCCAAACGTTCTCCGTCTTCAGGAGCTTCTGGGAGCCAAACGTACGACGGATGGAGCCGGCGTGACCTCCAACTGATGACATGGCAGAGTACAGACTCCCATCTGAGACAGAGTGGAGAGAAAGCAGAGGAGCAGGTCAAAGGTGTGCATAGAAAAGGAGAGAGGAAGGTGGAGAGAGAGAGTGTGACGGATGGGTACAGGGTTCAGAGACTGCGGTGACACAGAGTACGCAGCCGACTGTAGGCACGGAGGGAACATAAGAGGCAAAGAGTGGACGAGGGGGGAGGACAAGGAGGGTGGTGGAGGTGGCAGAGTGGATATGCTTTTACTGTCTGCTGGCAGAGAATAAAAAAAACAGAATTTAACAGCAGGATAGGAACAAAGAAGACATCAAGGCAGAATAACTCACCGCTTCGATTGGCAGCCACCAATCACTGCGCTGCTACAGCCTTATTAGAGCCGTGGACGCGCAGCACTGAGATGTGGTTGTGTTGGAGCACTGTCTAATTAGGACTGATTGTTGTTAGACTGCTGTTCAGTTTAACCGTAGGGCCGGCCTTCTTGTCTCAACAATCAATCCCCATGCAAAGCATCCTGCAGCACAGGCTAACCTCTCACTAATTTCCAAGTGGCTCCTCCAGTAATTCATCTGCATTAGTTTAACAAACGCTCTCTCCACCCACATCCTGCACCACGACTACAAAGAGCTGGCTTTGGGTATGGAGTCATGGCTTCACGTTCGCCTACAGTGATACAGTCTGTGCTTCTGGATAGTAATGTGGTACGGATTCACATTTAACAGGGAGGAGTGAGATGCTAGGTCACCTGATCATTTTAATGTTGAGCTTTTAACTATTTAAATCATTTTTCTAACCTGATCTACACAACAGTTTAGTGTGTTGTTCACAAGATAATTTCTATTTAGCAGAGCTTGTTAAAAAGTGTTTTTTTTTTTATGATAATGAAAAGGGAGCCAGCTGATTTTTTGATAGAATGTGTGGTAGAAAATAATTTTCTATTCACATTTAACAAAATTAAATATATACGATATAAATATATGTACATATAAACATATATTTTGTTTTGTAACATGTGTTTAATGTGTAATATATATAGATATGTGTGTGTGATATATGTACATGTATATATAATATATAAGTACATATTACAGTTACATTTAGAATGTGACTTCTCTTTCTTTGCTTATGAATATTTGTTTTTGTTTAGTGTATCTATACCACATGCTGGACATGTGACATTGAAGTACTACGTAGTAGTACAGCACACAGGCTTCTATACTGTTTATAGCACCTCAAATACAACTGACCTACTGTTACACACTTCATTTCAGATGTGTAAGTGCTGTGGAATTACTAAACCTAATTTAGCACTACTACTGTCCAGGGGGTCATTATGTCTTCATTCTAATTCTGCTGTGTAATAACAACATTAAAATAAATCCCTTCTTACTGCTGGGATTTAACAGTGCTGGGCATTTGTCTTGAGCCATCTTTGCCACCCGCGACCTTCTTTTAAGTAATCTCGTTTTAAGGGTTTTTTTTGTTTGTTTGTTTGTTTTTTTTCTGGATACTTGTTCACCATACCAACAAGTTTAATCTCTGTGACTAAAAGCCCTTTGCGAAGCCTGTGCCAAAGTGAATGAATCAGCAATTCTTCTTGCATCGTGATATGGCGAGCATTTGGTGTGAAAAAAAAATCAATGTTTTGGGTTTTGTTGAACTGTTGAACCCAGTATATGGTGCTGCTATAAAGGCTGAAAAAAGTGTTTGATTTGTGCCCAGAAATACTGTCAATCATGCCTTCAAGATTAAAATTAGCATACAAGCTTCTGGGGGATGCTAACAGGCAGCGAGGCATTAATAGTTCATGAGAAACCCTACAGAGAAAAGGCGGCGTATTTCAGTTTCTGTAGGACTGAGCAGCTCTCCCTTTCTCTCCCTTAATGTCGTACACTTGTTCCCGAGAGAAATGTAAAGTTGGCCTGCTGACAGTGAAACAACATAACAACGGCATCACTAACAGATTACGCAGCTACGCTTTTAGAAAATCTGAATATAAAGTACAGTTACACTGTAATAACATCACTATTTTTCTCATTGTATTTGTTGAGTAAAAACTCTTAAACATTAGTCCTTTTACTACTGTCACACGTCACCAACCTACAGTACAGCCCACTTGGCTTAGTTTCTAATCTGGCCCGCCAAACACTGGTACAAGGTATGAGAAAGACTCATGTCGATCCTTCTGTTTTATTACAACAAATCAACTGACAGTTCTGTTGATGTCACTAAATGCAGCAGAAATCAAATGTGCCAAATCATCTTTGAAAGTTTAGGTAAATTCTTGTGAGCCGAAACGTTTGCCCGCCCCGATCCAGCTCCACTTTAGGTCAAAGTAAGTGCTAGAAAAGATTATATGCTATATATTATATGTACAGCGTAATGTACAGTAACCTTTGCTGTTTAGGCAGTTTGCCAATAGAAAATGTTGCTTCTTCCCAATGACTCAAAATGAATCCTTAAGTTTAACTAACTAATTTAGTGAAAAATGTATTGGTCGATTTGAAAAAAAAAAAACAACAATTCTACAGCTGAGAACACAATGAACAACAGCTGTCATCATCACTGCACCTTCCATCTGTGAGTGACTCAGACCAACAGACAGTGAGGGGCTGCGCCTGCGTCTGAATATATCCAGAAATCGATTTGTCTGAAGTAAAGTCCACATGAACCGTAAACGTAGGGAAGTCAATATATACTGCAGTAAGAGTACTCTCCTGTGAGTACTCTCACATTTAAGCCGCAGTGTTCGGACCCTCTTTCAGTCCATGTTCTCTACGAAACAGTTTGTGTGGTGGGTTGCATAACACCATTCCTCCCATGTGAAGGGCAGATGGAAGGCTGTTGCGTGTTTGGCACCCAGGGTGGTGCCGTCCCCTGGAGATTGTATGTGTGATAAATGATATGTATCATCTTCTGTAGCACAGCAATGAGATCATCACTACTGCGGTGGACTGATACACACTGCATCACATTTTTGTACTTTTTTTTTTAAGTAAATGAACAAAGTGTTTTTAAATTCCTGTGCTATTTGTTCCCTTCACGAGTACATACTTTATATACACGCAAATCCCTTGGTGGTTTTAACAAAAACTACTAATACATTTAGCTCGCTGAAGAACAGACTCTCTGAAGTACTTCAGATTAAAGCATTTACTCATCTGCAGGTTATGAATAGGGAATAATAGGAGACACTTTTCTCCCACGGGCCTGGAGTCGCGAGTGTTGCTCAGCTGCTGAGAAAATGAGCTGCAATCA
>NC_024319.1:14714437-14727198 GCF_000523025.1 Cynoglossus semilaevis | reverse complement strand
ACAGTACACAGGTGCCTCCGGATGGAGGGTAACTTCTCCACATGTGTATATAAAGTCCAAGATGTTTCTTTATTATACTGCATTTCTTGTGAGAAAAGTTAATTAGAAGACGTGTTTCTCTGTCATGTGATTGGGCAACGTCTCTGTGATGATACGTTCCAATTAGTTATTGGCAAACATTGCATTTTTCCAACCTGATTCGGTGAACCTACATTGCTTGACAATGTGTAGTTTAATTATTACTTATTCAGTATTTTTTTTTTAACTTTTTAAGCTCTTTTAAAATATTCATTAAATACTATTTTACCATTAGCTACTTAACCTACTTATGCTACATTCTATCTGCCTGTTAGATGAATCTTTGCATCTTTAAAGCACCTTGTGTTGTGTGTTGTACTGAACAGATACAGCTGCCTAGCCTTAGATAAGCATTTGTCTTGATCAAAGCTGTGTTCTTCCTCTCTTGTGTTCGTCCCCACTCCCATTTCTTCGTGTTACCATAACAGCCTGTTGTTGTAAAATCAGGAAGAATTTTCTGTTTTAGTTTCCTGTTTCTTGTTTTTACCTGCAGGCAGACTGATGGACTTCTGAGACGGGTATGGAGGAGAGATGTCAGAGGGGGAGGCTATCTGTCCAACACCCTGGACATCGGTCAGGACAGTGTCATTAACCTGCAGGAGAGAAAAGACATCAGAGCCAGGAGGGGGTCAAACAGCCAACTATATTATGCACATACATTTCAATGACGATTTATTACAAGTCACTGGAGTTTCTGTGATATTTTCTTCTAATGAGCCTGTTTTTTCATCTTTTGTTCATACATAATCAGAGATATAGTTTCATTAGAGTTTGAAAACATCCTCAAGGGAAATAAATATGGTTAGGGACCGATCTAAAACATTGACCAAAGCTATAGCCCAATAAATAAATTAGAGCAATTCATCTTAAAAAGTTTAGCCTTCAGAGTTGAAGCATCAGAGCGTCTAAAAACACAACATTTGCATAGGCTGCAGAGGAGCTTTTCTTAATCTCTTACCAACATCCAGCACCTGGGGCTGCCAGCATTTGTTCCACACACGATGAATTTGTCGTTTACTTTCTGAATGACTGTGATGAAATTATCACACTCCAGCTGCGGGAGAGAAAAAAAAAACAGCATACAAGTAAGTCTGTACAAGAGGGACAAAAAGGCAAAAATTGAAGTAAAGACGGAAAGGGGGGGGCAGAAAAGAAAACAAGTTGGGAGAGGGATTAAAAGACAGGGAGAGGCAGAGGATGGAGGGTGTGTGGAGGAGCGATTAGGGAGGAGAGGCTGCACAGAGGTGGAGATAAGACAAAGTAGAGCGAGGAAGCCAAACTGTGGAAAACAGGAAGGCAAAATGGAGGAACAGAGAAACAAAGAAGAAGATTACAATGCAAAAAAAGAAAAATTAATTATTACAGAGATACATTTAGAAATGTTGCACACATTGGTCATTAGACAAAGCAGAGGTTAAGCCTAACAATGCCTAAATACACAGCAAATCCAGTATTTATTATGTACAGAAAATAATCTGCTTTCCCCAGGGCATTGCTTAAATGGAGCCTGAAATGAAAACTACATCTTTGAATTTCATATTTCATATTGTAAACTCCACCGTACCATGTAACAGTGAATTTAAGATGAATCCAACAAATAAACTCCGCTCTTATGCAAGTGTGTCGGTGGTGGTGTATGCGTGTGTGTAGGTGGAATATTTTTATTTTACGTGTGTACTGTATGTTCGTTCTGTGATAATCCTGTTTTCTGAACAATTGGTGGAAATCTGGCGTTTCACAAAAGCCGACGATGGAGTGTCTTGCAGGAGCCAAGAGCTTATTTGGATTTTCAAACCACTCTTCTACTGTTTCATTTATTAGCTGGTCTCATTTCATTTTCTCACAAGAAATAAGATGTCGTCGTGCTGGGAGTGTGACCTTAGTGCTACTCTAATTATTAACCTATTCAGTGGATAATTACTTAGCATCTTACAGATTCAACTTTCCCAGAGGGTGTTTTACATCATTTGTTTTCCAAGCAGTTGACCAGGAAGTCTGTCACGTTCACCAACAGTGTTTTTCTCTAGTAATTAATCTGTAAATATCCATGGTATCTGTACAACCCATTGTTTTTAGTTGGCTTATCCAACTCGTGCACGTGTGTCTGAGTCATGTGTAGAGAGATGGATGGATGGAAGGATAGAAAGAAAGAAAGAAAGAAAGAAAGAAAGAAAGAAAGAAAGAAAGAAAGAAAGAAAGAAAGAAAGAAAGAAAGAAAGAAAGAAAGAAAGAAAGAAAGAAAGAAAGAAAGAAAGAAAGAAAGAAAGAAAGAAAGAAAGAAAGAAAGAAAGAAAGAAAGAAAGAAAGAAAGAAAGAAAGAAAGAAAGAAAGAAAGAAAGAAAGAAAGAAAGAAAGCAAGAAAGAAAGAAAGAAAGAAAGAAAGAAAGAAAGAAAAAAAGAACTTTATTAATCCCTCAGTAGATCCCTTTGGGAAATTAATTGTGTGCAGCATCATTACCAGTGAGAGTGATACCTTAGAGCTAAAGCCAATTCATACTGTAATACTTGCCAAAAGAAATATCTTTGGTATTGTCTTCTGTTTGCATAGTCTTAGGATCTAATCTTACATAAAAGGACAACAATGATGTGAAAAGTCGAGGAGGATTCAGATGACAAGGCAGACAGCAGAGTGGATATAGAGATAAAGAAAAATGTATCAATAATTATTGACATTATCATTGTCCTTTAAGAAGATTGTATCAAATTTATTAACATCTACCACTGGATGATTTCATTGGTCATTTGCAAAAAAAAAAAAAAAAATCACTCCTAAAGGGCAGTTTTTGTTGGACTGAGTACCGGGAAAAACAACACAAACAGGAGACAAACATGCAGACTTGATGTCAGTAAAGCCATCAGTTTTCTGATCAGACAGGTCAGTCTTACTGTGAGGCAACAACACCAACCAGCTTCAAGTATTTTACCTTGTTTTAAAGTTGATTTTGAATTGAGGGGTAAATTGTCATAATTAAATCCAGCCCTGACTTCAAACATCTATGCTGTAGCTGAACAGTAAAATCCAAGCCCTAAATACTCAGGAGAAGACACTGGGTACTTGCTACTAGATCTTCCCGGAACATTAGGTCCATAACTGTTTCCTAAGGCTGTGTATTTACTTTGCTCCATGGGAATAGAAGTATTCACCACATGAAAAACCCTCTCACCAAACTCTTCTGTGCCAAATGTCACTCTAAGAAATCCTCTGGGTGAAAGTCGTTGATGAACCAGACAACACTGAAGCCTCGGAGTTGGGAAAACAGCATCTGTCTTTCCAATCTAGTGACTTGTGTTCTACCTTTGGTTAACCTTTCACTGCTGGTTACCCTTCTCTCACCAACTCTGTCACTGCCTATCAACAGGGGACGCTGCCTCCTGTTTGTCACGCTTCCTTCCAAGTGATATTTTCTTTACTGAGGGAAATCTACTGCTTGACTAAGAAGCATGTCAATTTGCAGCATCTGCCACTGACAGACTATCTGCCATCTCTGGGGGGTTTGGTGCAGGGTAGAAACTAAAGCCTTAACTTTGTTATGACAGTTAATAAATATGTAATTATACACCGGTTCAAACCTGAGACTGGATTCAAGAAAATGATCTGTCTCACAGTCGTGGGAGGTTTTTCTCTGGTGTGCAGAATTAACATAGTCTAGGACAGGGGGTTGCCAAGGACTGCCAAACAGCATTAGCTTTTGGCCGGGTCTACACAGATTATGACGGAGTTGTGCCCAAGTTTCAGCTGTCACACGAGATACGTTCAGGTACCATCAGATATTAGAAAATCCACGATTACGGCAGTTTGTGTTGTGAGATTTAGGACAAATGGGTATATATTATATTATATTATATTATATGGATATACAATAATAATTATCCTTTTTTTAATTTGCCTTCCAATTTTCTGAGGACCCACTAGCGCCCCCTGGTACACCCTACATTGAAATGCACTGGTCTAAGACACTGGATACATCCATCTTAAACTGCCTAAAATTATAACTAACTGAGTGGTGTTTCAAAACAAATAAATTGTATTAGTTACATTGGAACGAGATCCAATCCTCCAAAATCAGTACGTGGTTTATCTGCTGTGGTTTAACGTCTGTCAACATTCAGAGAGAGACCTCTGTTTGGCTAAACTACAGATTTTCTCTCTACATTTTATCTATTTTCGCAACTTTGCTGTGTGGTACACAGTTAGATTCTGAGGTCATTGTTTATATATCTTTATATATTTCTTTCCTCTCCCTCAGGTTTTCCCCCAGGCCATTACTGGCTGCTGTGCCCAGCACTGCATTGTCACCTGGGACCTCTGTGAGATTTTAAAAGTTATTAACTTTTTGTCCAAGTCTGTTTGGAAAAAACATTTGAAAATCAGTTCTCCTGTTTCCCTGTGGTCTGTCTTTGGACTCAAAGACTAAAACGTCATTTCTTTCTGGAGATTGAGGGAAACCAGAAATAAATTCTACGTTTTAACAGACGGGAGTTACAGAGTTTACGTCAAAAAAGAGCAATAATTGATTTTTGAACATCTATCTACATTGTTGTAATAAGCATATACTCTCAGAGAATAGTTGGGTTCAAAGTGATAAAATGTTAAAGTGCTACAGGCTGAAAACATTGCCAATGTTTCTTTACATTCATTTTTAATTTGCCCTCAGCCTTGACTCTCACTGTAGGTCCACAGTGTGTTGGGACCTCACCCTGAAAATTGAAGGATCAAATCATGAGTTCGAGACCTTGGCTATGACATTCCTGGCCTTATTAGACATGAAGAATTATTTCTTTATGTGGCTGTTGCACATCTGAGACGAGTCTGTTGTTCTATGAGCTGTTCGTCTGAGTGTGTGGATGTTGTGCGGTGTCAATCAAGCTGCCTTGTAAGGTTTGCGTTCTGACGTGGGCAGATTTCTTTGTGGTATTTCCTGGTATTTTAATTTCTTTTCGACAACTCATGAATACATGACTGTTGAGAAATTCAGCTAATTGAATAATTCAAATGGACCACAGTGGTGAATACTGATTCCTCTCTACACGTAGTTCGGTGCTTACCTAACTGACATGACCAGTGGGTACAGATCATTGACACTGTCAGCTCCTGAGTGACCTTTGGCAGAATACATTAAATAGTAAATATACTGTATGATTCTTTCCATTGGTGTGCTAACACGGAAATCTAGGGAAACAGGGATACGTAAGTAAAATAAACATCTTTCATGCAATCTATACTGGCCATTCATTGGCTTATGGCAATACCTTAGGTGGTTTACAGCTTGATAGGAGCATCACTGTTGCACTCAAGTGGCATATATATATATATATATATATATATATATATATATATATATATATATATATATATATATATATATATATATATATATATATATATATATATATATATATATATATATATATATATATATATATAATTTTTCTGGACTATAAGTCGCTCCGGAGTATAAGTCACACCAGCCAAAGGATGAAAAAAAGTTTGACTTACAGGAGTAGCAGATACTGGTACACACGCCCAGAGTGCCCTCTAGTGGCTGTCAGTGTGAAAATAACAAAATTGAGAAATGATAATTTTTAATATATAAGTCGCACCAAACCCAGCAAAAGGATAAAAAAAGTGTGACTTATAATCTGGTCAATAAGGTATATTATATAAATAGAAATATATATATATACTTATTCATACTACAATGGGAAAATATTTTGCATCTACTGACCATCTACCCTAACGTGAGCTAAGGCAGCTTTTGAAGGGTTGGTTCGAGGAAGAGCTGTTATACATGAGTAATGAGTCAGGTTAATTTAAAGTGCTGAGCTGTGAAAATGCTGTGGAGATCCAACGTGGCAATGTCAGACAGGTTGTACCACGTCACCAGGCAGTCTGTTTGGCACCTGCAGGTGTAGGTGTCAACCATCTGGTCCAAGGTGTCTACACCTCCTTGGTCATGTTGTAGAATATGATCACTTCTATTTTTATAGTGATAGGTTCACAGTGCAAAGTAGTTGACCATGATAAGGCTGCTAATGAATGCATCAGATCTTCTGTCTCACAATCTTCCCGAGGCCTAACACCTGATATATTTGTGTGAAACACAAATATATCTTATGGCTACAATTGCTATTACTCTGAAGCTCTGACAAAATTCCATGGAGAATGTGTGAAGTAAAGTAAACGTGAATCAGTACTTCCTCCTTCAATTCCTCTTTACAGAATACCTACTTTACCGTAGGTTTAGTCATAAACAGTAGCGCTGAAAGATATAACTTATCTTTCAGCAACATGACTGTTTTTTAATTAACACTATTTTTAAAGCACTAGAGAAAACTTGCAAAAGTTACTAATGAGTAGTCACGCAAATGGAGAGAGTGAGTGCCCTTGATGACACTTAGCATTTGCATTTACACATTCTTTTGGCAGGTGACCTTTTAGCAACAACTTTGTTCTAACTAACTGTTAAAAATAATTCTGACAAGTAAAACTCAACCTGTGATGGAGAAGTTAAAAAGTTTGGAAGGCTGCCTTGGGTCATCTATGATGTATGAAGCCTTTCTTTCTGTCTATTCCCCGTGTGGTAGGAGGAGGTCAAAACAAAGAACCTCCCTCTGGAAAGTGTTGCTTTTAAAGATTTAGAGAAGAAACTTGGAGTTACTACTGTACTGCTGTATTACTACTGTGGTAATAATAGGAAATGGTCAGACAAGAGATTGAAGGGTTTGCAGACAAATTTAAAGAACCAATGTTGAAAGTGTTTGGATGTGAACTGAGGATAGAAATATTCACCTAATGCTGACTGGTCTGCATTTATATAGCACATTTGCAGACCCGAAGACCACTGAAAGCACTTTACACTACAGGTTATTCCATCTTCCTACTGAAAGGATAGATGTCAGGGGAAGACATGTTGAACCTTCTGGGCAAAGGAAGAGGAAAAGACATAGAATCCAAAAAAGACATGTGGGTGTGTTAAAAGAAGATGTGAAGACGGTTGACTTAAAGATTGATTAAGAAAGACACCAAGGAAAAGACATAGAATCCAAAAAAGATATGTGGGTGTGTTAAAAGAAGATGTCAAGACTTAAAGATTGATTAAGAAAGACACCCAATAAGCATGGCAATAGCCCTGATGTGTTTACTGTGCACATGGGCTCTGGGACTGTGTAGTGAACTCAACTATAAACCACACAAAACTTGTGTAGGTCACATACGTTGATGAGATGCTATTTACAAATAACAGCTGCAGACCAAAACCATATGGATCCCACCACACTCATACAAACCCTGAATACAAAAGCTCATTTTGCACAGCTGATGGAGGTTCCGACAGGGAGGGAGTGTTCCTACCTCCAGTGGTGCAGCCTTGGCCTTGCAGGTGTCAATTGCAGTCTGATCAGATGCCGCTGGGATCTGTGGGAGGAAGAGCTGTTCAGTTTTGTGCCAAGTTTTCCTCACACAACTCAGTTTCAGCATAAAAACAGTGACCCTGCTGCTGCAGCTGCTGCAACAACCTCCCACCAAGGCACTTCATACTGTACTCTGTAGGAATTCTTCATCCAAAAGTTAAAGCTGTTGCCATGAGAAATGTGTAGGTTGGAGTGCAAAAGGTAGTGAAGAGAGGGGATGTTTAAATCAGCATGAAGTGTTTAATTGACTGGAAAGGTAGTAATCTTGTCTGGTATTCAGTGAGATTCCACTGTGTATTTAGCTGCCATTTTTCTCCTGACACAGTGACAAGTAATTGTTAGTTTGTCAGCTTATAATCAATTAGTCTCCACAAAATACATGTTTGAATTTGACTAAACATTGGAACAAAAAAAATATGAGCAGAGGAGTTCTTCTTTCAGTTCATACTACACCAGTCTGTAGACACTTTGGTCACCTCTAGCTTTGAATTATGGGCTTTCATTGGCATGACAATGTCCTAGTGTCCCAGTGGTTAAAGTCCTGAAAGGTCAGGGTGTTAACGTGCATTTGTTCCAACTTTTATGTTTCAGAAATCTATTTCTTTGAAGCAGTAAATTCCCACTCTCTGTTTGACAAAGACACAAATATTTTTCTTCTTGCCTGAAAATACCTAGTAAATTATAATATTTATTATAGCAGTAATAGCAGGTAAGAAATAAACAGTACAAACAAGGACATCTATTTTAAAGAAGTCAAAATCAAAATGATTTTTTTCGAATTTGTCTTTTTCTCCTGTTTAAATGTCTGAAGCTGTCAATGATTTTCAGTGTTACTCACTGTCAAAGCCATAATAATTCGCTGCTACAGCAACAAAACGTGGGTCATTATGTTGTGAAATAAAAACATCTGTTGTGTCCATTCTCATTTTGACACAGTCTATCAGACTATAAACAGTTCCCCATGATGAGAGAACAGAAATCTTGGTACAATTATCCACAGTCTACACCAGACGTACTGAGATATTGACCATTACCCAGAAGCCCTATTAGACTAAATGGACCATTGCCTTTGAAACTGCTACTTAACCAACACGAACACTTTTATTCCGACTTAATGTACCTTCATAAATATGTAAAATGACCTAAGAATTTATACACAGCTATCTACAACGAGGCTGAATAACATGAATGATCCAAATCTAAGATGTCAAATTTTCTTAAAGAGAAGATGCTTGTCCTACATTAGGAATAACTTCATTGAACAGGAGGTGTTTAGTTGTTTACAAAATGGGCATTTCAGGGTATCATTTAAATCAGCGGACCAGTCTGCAGTATCTGCAGACCGGTAATACCACAAACTGAAGTATATTCTTTCACTGTGTCCCACTGCGGGCCTGTACCAAATGACCTCCGGACCAGCACCGGTCCCAGGACCAGGGGTTGGGGAACCCTGCTTTAGATCATCTCCGTTTAATCTTTCAAAAATATTTTCTCTATTTATTTGTGTTTGGCTCAGACTATTAGACATTTGTCGGCTGTTATTTTACTGCAGAGGTATTGTTTAAAAAAATCCCGACCATCTTAAATAAAACAGGCCATAATTATGAGCACAAAACTATTCTCTTCCAATATTTCCTTCCTTAGAATTATTGGCACAACGAAGCCTGTAATTATTGTAAAAGAAAATAAAAAACAGGGCCTAATTTAGTTGATCTCTTTAATTTGTGAGGCCAGTGAGCGCTGTCATGCTGCACCACACAGGCTGTAATCCCCAGCCTACTGTACGAAGACATCATTAGCCTTGTGAATTATGTTTTCTGTCCTCACAGAGAGAGTTTCATAAATGTATTCATGACTCCGACTCCTCGACTCGAGCTGGAGGTGAGCAGCTGAAGTGGCTCAGCAGTGGGCCGCTGTTTCTCATCTCCGTCTGCCCTCTGTGGCCCAGTTTGTGGCCCACACAGCAGGGACAAACAGTATGTCTGATGGCGTCTCAGAGTGTTGGTTGAACGGCAACAGGAGATTCAGATCCAAGGTTACAAATTTATCAATTTTCTTCTTTGACTCCTTTCAGTTCTCTTTTACTCAAAGTTGGGATTTACAGACAATTACATCATATTTCATGTTAGATCATTAGGGACCGGCAAAGCATTAAATTGAATGTGGACTCGTGGTGGGGGAGGAACACTGGGAACTCTAATGATGTCAGTCCCCAGCAGGGTTTGTCCAAACTCATTTCAAGGGAAACGTGGTTCAGGAAACTACACATCAGAGGCCTCAGCTTCTCCTCTACAGTAATGATTAAAGGCATTGATTATGAACACTAATGTATTGTAGAAAAACACTTATTTTGAGTGAAATTGAACGAAAGCATAAATTATTTCACACATCTGTTCAGGAAATGTTTGAGATTTCTTAGAAATAGTTAAAAATGCTCATGGCTGCTAGAACTCAGCATTTAAAATATATAGTAATAGTCAAAGAATAACTGTCTGCCCCCCTTCCCTCCTGTAGGTGGAGTTAATGAGTGTGATCACCCTCACCTGTGTCTGTCATTAGTTAGGCTTCTGCAACTTATACTCCGGAGATGACTTAAAGTCCGGGAAATTATGTCAAAAATCAGATTAAATGACCTTAAAAGACACTTTGTATCCAACATTTATAATATTACCTTTAAGTTAAACAAAGTTTACTTTCTGTCTTACTGTCTTATTCCCAAAATTTCACATTTTTGATAAAGAGCAACACAATTCTAACAGCCTGTAAACACTGATAAGCAATATATGTGGCCTTTACAGTGAAATGACGTGGCCTTATTGAGCTGATAGTTGCTGACGTCTCTCTTCGAAAGGCTTCACTTATTCCCTAATACTAAAAGAAATCTGTGGCAAAGAGACTCAATTCCACAAAAAAACATTTTGGAATGGTGGAGTCAGCAAAAACTGACGTGTAAAAGCGGAGTGTACCTGGAGGTCGCGAACCCCTCTGTCGGTGAACGTCAGCACGTAGATCATGGCCTGAGCGCCCACATACAGTGTGTCACTCCCTTCGTCGTGGTACATGCTGATGTAGTTCTCAGGCTTGTTGAAGTGGAACCTGGAGGGCTCTGTGTGGGAGAGAATGAAACGCATTAGAGCAGTGAGCTTCGGGAAAACATCGCATCCAAAACTCTACAATGGCAGTTACTAATTCACACATTTCTTCTGTGCTAGTTAAGATTGTTGGAAGTCAATCCCAGCTCAACTGGGAAGAAGAAAGAATAGAGGGATTTACTGTATACAAAGTTGATGCAACAACAGGATTTTGTTTTGTTTTTTTATGGACCAGCAGATGTATCCCAACAGGATTCTGATCAGTAGAGACTTGAAGCTTGCTATAACCATTAGTACTGGTTCTAATCCCTCAGAACTCATCTTCTACCAATATATCAAATTCAGGGTCCTGAGAGGAGCTCGAGCAACTGCCACGAGCACAGGGTCACATATGGACGCAAACAATTATTCACACTTACACTCATACCTACAGTTAAACTGGGCATCCAATTAACACACAATCTGCAGGTTTTTTGTAAACTGGACAACCTGGAGGAAACCTTCTCCCTGTAAGGATAAGGTAGGAGCACTAATGACCTTGGCCCATCTTTTCAACCTACTGTATGTATTACCATAATCATATGTTCAGTGCAAAATGAGCTCCTGGGTTTCTTCACTTGCATGAGTTTAGACCAGTTATTTCCAAACGTATTCTGCCACGACAACGTCCCATCTACATTATGAGCTATAAAATCACAACTGCACTTTGTTTTAAAACACTGTAAATACTACAAAATCTACTATTTACTAGTCAATTGCCATTTCTCCATTTTGGAACCAAAAATGTATATTCAAACTTAAATGTAATTGCCCCCTCCACACCCTCCTTCAATAGCTCCACATCTCCATACAAGGGCCCCAACCCCCGCTTTAAGAAACTATTAGTTCAGATTCATAACAGAAAGGTTCAGGAGCTTTTAAAATGACCAAATCTAAGTATCTCAGCCTCTTTTAGAACACAGTGACCTTGTGGTTATGGGTTATGTACAGAAACACAGCATGAGCGTCCTCCATGTGCATCATCACACAGCGGTGAAAGGTTTTAGTCATTTCTTCTTTGGTTCAAGGAGACTACAGACTGCAGGAGCTGGGACGGGAACCACTGACATTATCTCACCAAAACACAGAAAAAACAACTACAGGGGCTCCTAGGCCTACTGTATATATACAGGCCTACTGTGTATGTATAAGTACTTGTTCCACTCACCTATGCTAACACATTGCTAACATCATAATCTAGGACGTAAAAACATCAAAAGCATCTGACTTACGCTTAGGAGCTAATATTTCCCCAAAATAAAAAAACAAAGAAAAGACAGTGAATCATTGGGATGTAACCATAAAAAACCCCTTAGATCGAGGTCGTACTAAACTGAAGACCCCTGTATATTGAGCTAATGTTTGAAGTCAGTCCTGAGAAATACATTCAAATGGGGGAAAAAAACTATGCAGATACAAAAGAAGTACATCAGAGGTAAAGTCTTTAAGAAGACTGGAGCTCCAGAACCTAATATTAAACGAATAAATGTGTTACAAGATGTTACAATTCCATTAAAAGACAATTTCTACAGGGAAGAAAAACCAATCAAATAATAGGCTGAATAGGATCAGAATGGAGGCCAAACATAAGGAAAATAAACTACACTGAGTTTCAGAAACCCATTTAAAGTTCTGTATAATACAGATTGGGCTCAACATATTTCCCAGGTGAACCAGGGATTTTTAATTCACACCATATTTTAATATGTCATTTAGCACCATCACAGGTTTGACACTGCTGTCGTTTGAGATGTTATATCACAAACGTTATACTATCAGGATCTGAAGAAGAACTCTCCAAATACCAACCTTTTCAGAACCACTCAATGATCCTTCTCTGTGTTAAATAAACTATAGAAAAATTGGTTAGATTCCTGTTATGATTCTGAGTAAGAAATATAGATGAATAAATAATAAAGCAAAGTATCCTTCAGGGTCTTGTTATTGTGTAGAATTACACTCCAAACACCTATGCAGGTTCTGGGCTTCATCCAAGCATCTCTGAATAACCAATCCTGTCAGTTTCAATTATTAATTTGAGCAAGAGAAAAACTCAGTGATCAGTTCTGACATATAAATCTGTTGTTGCAGCTCTTAGAGTGGGATCATTATAGAGTAAAAGGACGGCAGGGATTGAGTATT
>NC_024319.1:14689430-14714407 GCF_000523025.1 Cynoglossus semilaevis | reverse complement strand
AAAACCCAATGGTGCGAGTCATCAGACTGTGTTTTAAGCCTCTTACCACACTCAGAATGTCATTACAAGTGCAGCACAACATTAACTGCTCCCCATTGAGACGCAACAGTGAATGTCTGCAACAGTGATTAATAAAAGTTATTTTCTTACAAGTTCTCCCATAAAATTTATAATTAGTAATTGTCAGTTGTAAAAATGTTCTTTCTTAGTCAGATTTACAAATGAGTGATGATATATGCTGCATTTTATTTGAACTGGATTTATTACTAGACAGTGGAACAACACGGTTGTTTAAGATTCTGTGTGGTGTTTTTAAAAAGAATAATAATTAGTTGAAAAAATATTTTATTAGTATTTTTTTAATCACTTACTAGATTGTGAGCCCAAAGTTGATAAACACCCCAGAAATTTGAGGGACAAAGATATTGTCCTATAGTTCTAAGAAATGCAAGATATAACCAAAAAATATCTGCCCCAAGTCTGCCCCAAGGGGTAAGGAAAGGTAAAGGTACTGTATGTGATGAATATGTCTGTAAACATTATATTGACGACACACGAAGAAGCTGGAACAGACATGGAGGCAGTCGGGGGGGGGGGGGGTTCACAGCTGCCTCACCTACTGTTTCCTCTCCTTCTCAGGAAAGAAGAAACATCAGCAGTTTTGGGTTTACAGTAATCATGACTGTGAGACTGTGAGACTCTTTCTCACCTGCCTCTCCCGTCCCACGTCACAGACATCTGGGCTGAAGTAATCCTTCGTTACTCACTGGCCAGCAAACCATCTCAATACATTCTCATTAAAATCCACAAATCAGTTCACATAATAATGAATCTGTCTTCTAAATGACGTCATTCTAACTAAGGACACGCTGTGTCAGAAAAAGAAAACCTGACTCAGGTGTACTTGACAGGGAGATGTTCTCCAAGCCTAAAGAAAAAGTCACTACAACCACAGCAATCCTAAACGTGTCACTCTAGTCTGGTTTAGTCAACATAACCCTTTCTATGCCAAAGATATGTTTATCAAATTTAACAAAAATTTAACAAAAAAAAGAAACGCCACGGTTATTTTAAAGGAAATAAATACATTATTTCGAGTAGAAAACCACCCTGCCAGGTGATTTCATTAAAGGTCAAATAAATCGGTGGCCTTGGGTCGAATAAGGATTTTGCTCTATTTTCAGATATAAATGCACTAACGAGGCTCAGGACTCACTCATTCTGTTGTGATTTTTCCCTTAGATCTGAAATTAAATAAAAAGACATCCAGTCTGACAGAAAGGCCAGGACAAAGTGATGATCACTGATGCAGGTTGCTAGCCAACCAACTAAGTTTCTATGGCAACAAGGGTCCGTCTCATTGGTTTGAATCTAATTGATGAAGGAGTGCGCGCACACACATGGAAAGCCAATGTGGCTGAGGACATCATACGAGTTTCCTTCACCCTTCAGTACAACATTGTACAGAAGGCACATTGACAACAACCGACCGCGTGAATATTAGGTTTTAACAAAGCCGTCTTCACAGCGTGAGTCAGCTTTCACTGATTCACTGAGACTCCAGTGGCAGACAGAAGCTCCAACTTCTGTCAGAAAAATGCACATCCTGCTCAGAGAAACAAAGAACAAAAGCATTGAAAACACACTGGAATGCTGAGCTCCCTCATAATACTGATGCTTCAGGGAAACAAAGTGTCCAACACATTTTGGATTTACCACCAGCCCTTTCTCTGTAACACTTGGACCTGATTCACAAGGTCAAACAATAAACAGCCTGACGTAGCTACGTGGACAGCTAAGGTTGGGAATCCTACACTTATTACTATGTACTGTATGTTTGCCCATTTGGAGGAATACAGCAAAGTTGGAGAAGAACCTGGAGAGATGGGATTCAATCATGAATCTTCCTTTTTTTCATCATCAAATTAGACAAAGGTCTGGAGTCAATCCCAGCATTCATTGGGGGAGGGCAGGATACAGCCTGAATCATTTTCCTGCCTGTTGTTGAGCTACATATGGACAAACACTACTGAGATAGTCCAATGGTTAGAAGTTTTGATAACCCTAATCCCTAATTTGGTGGTTTTGAAAGAAACCTGAGAAGATGGATTAAATCCCTGCAATCACAGGAAAACATGCTGTGATTTCTTGGTGTAGTAGATCATATAGAGTCAAAAGTTAAAATCATACACTGTCATACAGTTCCATGAATTAATCAATGACTATAATACTTTATAGTACATATAATGCATGTACAAAGTATGTTCACTTCCTTTGAGTAAATATATGTAATGTTTTCACTTTAGTCTGAAATGGTAGAATCTGGTTCGAATCCTGTGTAAATTCTTCTTTATCTTTAATGATTTCAGAGAACAGAACGTTTGAAGCACATTTTATTCAAAACTTTTTTGATGAAAATCTAATTTAGTCTTCTGTATAATTATAATTATATAATTCTGTGGTGTATAATTCTATTTTCATGGCTACAATCATAACATATTATATTTTATGATGATACTAGAAATTGGATGGAGGATTATCAGATTCTAGAGGTAAAAATCAGTTCGTAAGGACAAAGTGGACGACTAAACCTTGACGGTGATTTCCTCTTCAGAGTATAAATGAAAGAGTAACGGTGAGAAACAGACTGCACACCAGTTGCTGCTCCGCAATAAATCTATTACCTACCAGGTGACAGGTGTTGCACCTTGTTTTCACCACAGTTTAACTGACCATGAAGAATCTTCAGAGATAAATATGTCCCTAACGTCTGAGTGAGTAATAATTCACTGAGAGTTTACTACAATCCCATGTGACCCCCGATGTGAGCTGCCCGTAGCATGTGGCAGTGAGGTGAAGTGGGAGTGAAGGTTTTTTCGTCAAACAGCAGCTTTGAGATACCGCTACCAAAAATACCTCGCACAAGCAGTTTTTGTAGGGGCCTAAACCTAAACCAAAAAACTAACAAAATCCTTTCATACTTGACACACACAAGAAAAAAACGTAACTTTATAAAAGGTCAGCTCTTCAGGAACCAAGACAAACACCTTTTTTCACTTGTTTTCTGAAGACAAATGTTTCATTTAAGTGAAGCCTTGAAGCAGCCTGTAATACTCAAGGGGAATGAAGACACTTTTAAATCAGTGACTTCTAACAAACACATTCCTAACTAGGCTGGAATGGCTAATTGAAGAAGAGTAAAAAAACAGGTGTTATTTGCTTTACCAGCTGCAACTGGTGAATGAACTGAGCCGGAGAGCTTTCTAACTAAGAGAGAAGGTGAAATCAATCACCGGTTGAACTTTGGAGAAGGCTGTGATATTTGGGCTACAACTGCAGATGTCAAATTACCGTGATGTGTGTTGTTGTTGTTGTTCCTTTCACTCGCCGTGTCTAACTCTACGCAGTTGACTCAATGTCGCCACTCTTTTTCTGTTGCTTTCTTATTCTCCAGCCTGTGGCACTCAACCATCAAAAGTAGGTGTGTGAGTGTAATTTTCTTTTTTTCGATTTGGAGTAAATCACAGTTTAATTTTCTCTGTAGCTCTTAGGAAGTGAGAGTTGTTGCCGTACTCTGGCCAGGATTGGTTGGTGTTTATTAGTAAATTAAATAGCTGGGCACAACTCTTCAGCCAACTGTATGCAGTACTTAACTTTATATTTAACTAAAAAATATATGTGTAATTCACAGTTCAGCCGGAAGGCTGGTATCTAATATTGTCTGACTTGTAGTTTTAAATGTGTGCATTTTATAATAACACTATATTTTCTCCCCTTGCAATTTTGGAATCCAGTTATGGGCTGGATTGGTGGATGATGAGGTGGAGTGGATTTGGCCTGTGGGCCAATGAACCCTAACCCACATTGAAATACCTGAACATCAGTATAGATTGTACCAGAATGAATGAAAAAAAGAAAAGTCCAAGTAGGACTTAGGCCTAAATCCCAGCCAATTGTTTTTACTCTTCAAATATTTATTGATCAAGAACCTACAGACCAGTTAGCATTGTTTAATGCTAACGGCTAAGATTTATTTAAGAATTCTGATACAATACTTGTATTTTATACATTTAGTTTTGGTAAAATGCTTATACAAAAGAAGAAATTGGGTATAGTGATCCTTAACTCATTCACACTGGATTGGCATGAAAAGTTTCTTAAATGACGAACGACCTGATGTAATGCGTTCTTCTTTCAGACTCTGACGACTATAACGACACCATTTGTTACAATTTTTCACTGACACGTCTCATTTCTCTTAGTTTCTATGCAGTGTTGGCACCTGTGGCCAGTGCCTTAAAGTCTTGGTAGAAGAGAATGGACCAGGTTCACCTTTATCCCTGAGCTGCAAACCTGGGATTCATAACAATGTCCCATCAAAGACAAGAAAGGAAGAAACACATTTTAATATATAAGAATATATAATATTATATATATATATATAATATAATTCTAAGGTTCCTAATGTATCATTTTCAGAGTCAAACCTTTCACATTAACCATGTTGAGGAAATCTCTAATCCCTAATAGGCTGTTGTTTGTTGCTGAAACTACTCTGTGAGAGAGGAGCCAGGTGCTGTCCGTGGTGCTGAAAACGCTGCTCTCAAGTGTGATGGATGAACATCCACGCAAATATGAACAATCTCAGTGTAACAGCTCTAATATAATGATGACAGAGCAGAATTGTGTACCAAAACCTTTGGACTTGCATGTTCAGAAAGTGCACACGTCATATTACACTGTAAACTCTTTTTTTTTTGTCTTTGTTTGTGTAGAACTCCAGGCCAGTCACTCTAGAATGACACTCTAAATAAGGGTCTCACCCCTGACTGCGTCCACATAGATTTTATCTGACGATTCTGTTATCAGACCAACAGGTATGTACATATCTCCAGCATTTCTGCAGCTGACTCTATAGAAGAATCACTGTTAGCTGCTGAATATATAAACAATATATAAATATATATGACCACGTAAACATTCAGCACAGTTACAATGCTGTTTACCTTTCCCACATACAGGAGCTTTGGCTCACCCTTAGGTGTCATGGGTATGATGGCTTACTTAGGTCACATGTCAGTAAATGATAAAGGACTCACTGTCCTTCGTGGTAAATACTGCATTTTGTCTTTATTTAATAGCATCCTTCGCTTTTATCTAGTATTTAGAATGTTCAGTAGTTAAGTGTGTTGTTACTGAAGTAATTCCACTGTTGAAACAAAAACAACAACTTGGGGGAGGGGCAGCCTCAGCTCACAGGAAGAGACTCATTATTACATTTCTGAATGCACCCATGTGCAGTTTTTGTCTTTAACAACAGAAGACACTCACAGAGTACCGTCCTTCCTCCTACAGCAGCCACTCATCAAACCTCATCCAGCCAAGGAGCTAGGACGATGAATCAACATGATTTCCGTTACCAGTAGCTTTGGTGTGTTTATTTTCTACATCTTTGACATGTTTAATAAACACTTCTGGACTCCTCAGTACAAATGCCACCGCACCTGTTACATTTAATCTCTCGATGCACACCAGCAGTCGGTCTGTATCACCTGACACAACAACAGGGAATCAACAGAGTGGAATGTTTGAATTTAACAGTCCAAAGACCAAGGCATAGACTGACCACTGAACTATGACAATGAGAACATTTTGTTGGTTAAAAACCTACTGAAGTCCACGGTGTTGGGTGGTCGACTGCTGTGTAAGTTAAGGTTCGACATGTTTGCCTCAAACTGCACTGATCAGTACCAGGTTTTTGAAATGACATAACAACTAGTTTGATTGATGACACACACGTCGGGATTGTCAATCTGCATCTACACTGCTTATCCCTTGAAAGAAAAGGAGGGGGCACACTAACAGGTACACACACACACACACACACACACACACAGTTTGATTGCTGAATACATTAGGGGGCTGCATGAGGAGTAAAAAGGCGTGAGAGGAATAGATAAAGGAGTTGTCTTGGAATTTTCCATTCATCTCTCTCTCTCTCTCTGTGTCTCTGTCTCCCACTCTAACCCTCACCCTCCCCTTTCCCTTTATTTTTCCTCTCTCCTCCTTTCCCCTCTGTATATTTTTTGTGTTTGTGTATTTACGGGGCTGCTGCTGGCCTAACACAACCTCCCTCTCCTCCTGGAGCCTGACTCCTGTGCTGCTGCAGTGTAGAAACAGCTGCCATGTCCCGCATTGCAGCTCAGAAAGGACTAGGGGGGAGCAACCGTGAGTGTGTCAACCTCCAAAGAGTCATATATCTCAGTAATGATGCTTTCTAGCGTTTGCATGCGGGTCCATCGCCCGCCGCCCCCTCCCCCTCTCTCTTGCTCTCCCCATCTCTTTCTCTCTCTCTCTCTCTCTCTCTGTTTAGGGCCAATAATGGACGGGCGCCATCATGGTCCTCCTGCAGGCAGAGGACACTCTGGCTGCTTTAGTGCGCCTCTGGTTTTATTGCGCTCGGTGCGTTTGAAGGTGAGGACACGGTGGAGCGGGCACAGTTATTGCCAGGTGCTTTAATTAGAAAAGGCTAAGTCACGCACTGAGATGTTAAAGAAGCACTGACCTAAGGCTGCCATCAACCCAAAAACCTGGGGAAAAGCTACAAGTTGCGCAAAGCAGCTCCATGCGGTCCAGGTCTGTCCGCGAATTAACGGGAACGCCGCAAAATCTACTATATGATGTGATTTTCATACGAAAGAGCAGGTTTTTTATATAAGAAAGTCATCTCGTGAGATTGAGTGAACATGTGTGGAGGTGGCCTGGATGATGGAAGGAGCGCGTAATTTACTACTGGGGCCAGTAGGGAGTGGAGGGAGGAGGAGGAGGAGGAGGAGGAGTGTGGTGTTCTAAAGAAATTAATCCAGAGGTGGCCCCTGGTGGAGGAGGAGGCTTCGTGTGTGTGTGTGTGTGTGTGTACTTGGCGCAGAGAAAGGACAAAAAGAAGTTAAAAAAACACACTACCGGTCACATCATCTGAAGATTAAACTGTCACTCTCATCATTCATTCATCCGTTCATCTACTCATCCTTTCATCCGTCTCCAACCACACACACACACCATCAAGCCAGTTGTTATAAAGACACACACATCATTGAAATAATATTATCTGTAAATGACTTCTACAAGGACAGAATCAGCTTTCCTACCGTGCACAACAAATTTCAGCCGAGGTGACTTTCCGGCGAAGACCGTGGCAAAGAGACACAGCAGGATGGCAGACTTCATCTTCCAGAGGCAGTCGTCCGCAGTCAGGCAGGAAAAAAATAACGAACCAAGCTTTGATCACCAACACACTTCTATGATCCCCTTCTGAAATCGACTCTTCCTTCCAGATTTTCTGCTGCGTCTTGGATCTCTGTCCCGGATCCCGATTCTCTCCCGTGCGTCTGCTCCTCCGGTACTTCAGTTTGGAGAAGTCGGGTGTCTCTCAGGCTCCACCTCGCCATCAGAGGGAGAGGGGGAGGAGGAGAGGAGGTTTTCAGCTGAGCGGAGGGAGAGAATGGAGAATAGGATTACAAAAAGCCAATCATTAAGTGAAAACATCTAGATTAAAATGTACAGGCGTGTGTGGTAACGTGTCAAACCTGTTGCTGTGGGAGATACGGTACACTTACCGATAATATCGGATAATATCTCGCGTTTCTCAGGACCAGAAATACCACGTTTTTTTCCCACGAATAGTAATAGGCTATTTATTAAGAGACTGTCAATTAACTATTCCTAGTGAAACTAGTGACAATAACATGCAAACACGACGGGGCCATGTTATTAATCACATCATGTTAGAAGCAGAGGTGGGTAGAGTAGCCAAAAAATGTACTCAAGTAAAAGTACAGTTACTTCAAAATAATATTACTCAAGTAGAAGTCAAAAGTAGTCATCGGAATAATTACTTGAGTAAGAGTAAAACAGTACTTGGTGAAAAAACTACTCAAGTGTTGAGTTACATCTTAATTATTTTTTAATCAGCACTCAATCAACTAGTAGAAATTACAGAGAGAAGAGTTTATCCTATTAATAAAATAATAAAATAAAACAAATTAATTAAATACCGTAAAATAATCTTTGGGTAAATTCAAGTACTTCAATGAAATATGCTTAGGAAAAATTGGGAAATTGTGGCAATTAACAGATGTACAGTGTGTACATCTGGATGTGATTTGAAATAAACAGTTTTGTTTTGTTTTTGTTTTTTTAAGACCACCTCAGGTTGACATGTACTGGGACAGTGGCCAGGTTGTCAAAGTAGTGGACTGGGTGTGTGCCGTCACTCTGTACTATATATATTATATGGGCTAAACGGAAGTGTTATATATTCAGCTATCTGACTCATCAGTTAAATGTCTTAGGGGAAAAGAATAAATCAACAGGTTGAAGCTGATGTGATGCAACATTAGCTGATATGTTCACTTCTTCTGTCCCTGATAAGCATCTTTAAAGTCCAATCTGGTCAGAGTAAGATATACCTTGATGTTTTGTTTTGTTTTTTTCTTATAAACATTTGCGTCAGTGAAGATCTTGAAAACTCCTCCCCTGGCCTCCTCAGACTGTCTGACCACAGAGACCCTTCTGCAGCCAATAGCAGTATCATTCATCTCCTGCCTTTACAGTAATATCTTGTGTCTAATCAATATGTGCCAAAGAAAACCAGAGTGGCTGAATACCAATTAATCAGCAGTTCTGCTGCGCTGTGCCTGCTTGTGTAGCAACGTTATTGATTATTATTTACGAAATGATGCGGTACTTACGGATAGCCTGAGGTTTTTTACCTTCCTCTTCTTTTTCTTCTATGGTTGTTCCTTTCAGGGTTCACCTTAGTGGATCACTTGCTTCTATCTCACTCTAACTCTCCATGCCCTCTTCCATGGCATTTATCAATCTTCTTTGTAGTTTTCCTCTTCACTCCAACATCTTTTGTCCAACAGACCTCCTCCCAACCCAAATCACAATCACGTCAACCTTGTTCCTCTAACTCTGTCTCCTCGTCTTCCTGAGTGAGTTGTCTTATTGTTGAGGTGAGATGCAGACAATTTCACCAAATTACCGTTTGTGTGTTTGACGCCAATTCAAGTGTTTTCTTGGGCTTAATTATAGACATTTAGAAGCAGTCAGTGAAAAAGTGCTTAGTAATATAGACTAAAGGGAGAAATGTGAGATATTTCCTTGCAATTTAAAGTAAAGCATTACATCCTTCCACTACGGGGCTTTTTTATCTTATGTATTTTTTGCTGTTGCAGTGTGTATGTCAGCACATTATGTTTTTCAAACTCCACAGGAATTAAATTTGAGTAATGTCTCTGACTATGGCAACAACGGCCGCAGAAATGTCACTTTTTTAAGCACTGATTAGAACTGATTACCTTGAAAAGAACCTTGTAAAAATGAATGTCTCTCCGAGACTGGACACAATCTGTATTTTTACCGCAGATCAAACAATACAAAGTAGATTAATTATCCCCTCCACGGTGTTTCACAAATTGTATTGTGTATTTCCTGAAAGTGTTTGGAGGTGCAGTATTATCCAGTAATTAGGTAGCAGCTGAAGCTGAGGAACTAAACTAAGAACAATTGTTATTACAGACACACTGTTGATATTTACAGCAGCGGTTTCTAAAGGTCAAGTCCCGTAAATCTCACCCTTTTGTAGGAAACTGGAGGAAAAACACGCACATGAAAGAAGACCACACCGTCAGATCAAACCAGTGACCTTTTGGCAGAATAGAGATCCTCATCAACTGTTCCGTCACACCAGTTGCATGTCAGCATACAACCCACAACCCTTTTTGATTTCAGTCTGCACACCTGAGCCTGTATCACCTCCAGCTGCTGTGATTGATGACCACGCCCAGTGTTTCCCAGTTGGGCAAAGTATGCAGTTGTCTGAACTAGCTGGGATCAGTCAACAGGACTAGTTAGCTCAGTAATCTGTTAGCGGCTGAGGGGCAACAGAACACTTCTCATCTGTATTCAATCAAACAGTGCATATGGATGTAATCAGGTGGTGTGAACTGGTTACAGAGCCAACTGAGAACACATGTTGACAGCAGCCAATGAAAACAGAGGATTGGACACAGGAAGAATACATATTGCAGAAACAACAATGAGAGACAGCAGATCTGTTTACAGATATCAAGAAAAAAAATTCCTTTTTTTAGAATAGATTTTTTTAATAATGTTTCCACAAACACCACATTTTCAGAGAAAGGCATTTGAGCACAGATAAATCTGGATGCAGCTTCTTCCAGGTGTTTTGTCCCCCAGGACTGAAGAGACCACATGAGCTGATAAAATTGCTTACATTTGATTTCCTGTTCCTTTGTTATCTGCTCCACTGTGGTCTGAGACACAGAGCAGCCCCTCTGCAGTAACTCTGCGCTGCAGTAAATATTTCATGACCTTTAATCAAAGCACTGATTTAATTTTCTCTTTATAGTCTGTTTATTTGATTACCATTGGCTTTCTAAATGATAAAGCCTGTGATTTCGGGGTTTCATATACTGTATGACCTCGTTTCGCGGTGATGTCATGCCTATGTTTCCCCTCGTCACTAGATGGCAGCATATGTCAAAGAGCAAGGTGATTTCGGCTGCAGTCGGTTTCTCCATCATGTCGCAGCACCGATTAACCTGATTATTCCGTCTTCAGATTGACGTCACCTGCTGAGACTCCGCAGGTGTTCGACTGATTTCACTTTAATTGGCATCCAGTCTTTATCATCCATTATCATTAACATACATTATCCTGTACAGAAATAGATGACATTAAGAATATGCCAGAACATTACTGATGACATTAACATTTCAAACGCCATTGGCACCATTTCCTCATGTTAATCTGTCAGTGTGGAAAAAGTAAAAAAAAAAAAAAAAAAAAGGCTTCTATTCAAGTTTTTCTCTTTCATGATTAGAATATGTCAGACCTTTAAAAAATATATCTACCAGAGCAGTTATAAATAATAAAAGCTTATTACATATTTATTTGTAATGCTCATAACTTCAAGAATTTTCTTATCTTTTTTTTTATTACACTTCATATTAAACATACTAACATTCCGTCCGTGGTTTAGCTAATTATTAGTTTTTATGGGCTAGCTGACTTAAATCTAATATTACTACTATCTGGGTTCATATAATAGCACTTTACCACATGTTAAGCTATTGAAGTTATTTTATATTAGCATTTTTTATTGCAACCAATTTAACCATAACTGTAGCTAACATTTATTAGCTTTTATTTAGCTAACCTTTAGTTTTTCTTTTCTCTTTTCCTGAACTAAGGTTAGATTATCAATAAACTATCTGGAGTCACATTTTGAAAATGATCAACCTTTGGCTGTTCATCTTTTCTTTAACCAAACTGAACAGCACCACTAGGTACTGTGTGGCTAACGACTGCAAATCATTGCAGCAATTTTAACCAAAGTCTTTTTTTAACAAATCCCATTCCATTTAATCAAATAAATTTAGTAAAACTAAAGATTAGAAAAAGCAAGAGTTTCCTTCATTTACATATTATCCAACTGGGGCATCAGACGATTATTAACTGCCTCTGATGTGGTTTCAAAACACCTGCGGGTAATTAATGCTAATTGCATGCTCCATGTAATAAATCCCTTTGATTTGCTGAATTATCCACACTAGCTCATGCAAGTCAATAAAACACAAGAGGAACACTCAGAATATTTACTGATTTCATTTTCAACCTATCAGAAATTCAATTATTTCAGCCTTTTTTGGGGGGTTTAATTGTCCAAGCAATCACAACGAACACAGAGATTAGTCAGTGATTATTCCAGCTCAGTGGAATCACAGGGGACTCTTCATCCTACGTAGGGAATGAAAACTTTTATTCACTGCTAGACAGTCACGCACTCTGACTTTGCTGCTGCTGTGTTCTTTAAAATATGATGGATTGGATATTTAATGCTGACCTTGATACTGGAAAAGAGATTAACTGCAACATCTTCGGATCTGTGACCTCCTTTTTAGTGCCAACAATATGTCAAAATATCTACGTTACCTCCATCCATGGAAGAAAATCCTAACATGGACCCAAAAATGTGTCTCTTACCCTGATGAAGCAGGAGTGTTAATCTAGCCTGTTAGATAATCATCCAAACAGCAGTTCTGTCCACGTTGTGGATGCTAAAACTTTGAACAGTTAGTCGCATCTGTCAGAGGAGTGGAGGGAGAGCTAAGAAGAGATTTGTGGATGATGTAAAAGAGGACATGGAAGTAGACGAGATAAAATCTGTGAAGGGAATAGTTTATCTCTGTGTAAAAAAAAACAACCAGTTGGTCTCAGTGTTTACCAACGACAAAGAAACCCACAGACGTGTCGAATATCCAGAAGAAAACTGAAACTGTGTTTAAGCCGTCAAATTTAACCTTTGACCTCAAGATTTAAACTTATATGTTCATGTAATGATGATTCTATATTTGTTGTTGAACTAGTGGAGGAACCTGAAACTGAACTTAACAACAAATGCCGAAATCCCGTACTGTTGGATGCTAATGCTAGTCATTAGTGAGGAGAGTGGCTTTTAAATACCACCATAATCCCTACATCTTTGTCTCACTGTCCTTTGGGAGCAAAAAGTTGTATTAAAATAGATCATATGACATGCAAAGCTGGGACAAAAGGCCGTACCCGCCAGACAGACCTATATACAGTAGATTGAAACATGGCGAGGTAATCCCGAAGGATTCAAATCTCCGCTTGATGATTATCACTTTTATTTCTGGGTTATTCTCTTCAGTGCAAAGACAGGCAGAATGAAGCGGTGTCCAGCAAAGGATCCGAACTGAACTGTAAAGGTGAGGAGAGGGTAATACAGTGATTAACGTTCAGCTTATCACCCTCAAGTGTAGTAATTTGTTTAAAGTGACGAGTCAGCAGTGAAGGGGTTTGCAGCAGGAGAGGAAACAGGAAACGTAAATATCTTTGGAGATCCATTTGTGTTACGTGATGATGCACCTGGCTCTGAGAGTAAACAGCCAGGGCAGCGTTCCTTCTCCGCACATAATCCTCCATCATCGCTCCAGTAAAATGAAACAGAGATACACACATTTGTGCCTGGCTCCCAGCCAGAGCTAACTTTAAAATCCATTTTGCCTGAAATTAAACTGCCCAATGGGCTCATGGAACAAAGATTAAGCTATTAGTTTATTCATAAAAACAACTTTGTTTTGCTGTTTATTTTTAGACAACACAGTCATTTTAGAGAAATATCCAATGACATTGTAGTTTCCAGATGACTGGAGTTGTTGTTTTGATCCAGCTAACGGCAATTTGAAAACACAGGTATTACTGGTATTTAAAGACACGTTAAAGTGAGCTAAAAATTAAACATAAATCCTGTAAAAAACAATAATAATACAAAAGTGGTTCAAAAATGGTCTGAAGAATTCCAATGTTTAAAAATTCATTTACATATTGCAATTAAATTCTTGGAATTTTAAGATGGACACTAAGTTAGCCATAGGTTTAAGTGTGATTGTGAAAAAGGTTGTCTCTACAAGTGGTCCAGTGATGAGCTGATAAACTATCCACAGTAAACTCAGTGACTGCTGGTCTTTCTTTAATATTCCCATCTAACCAATATCAGTGCATAAAAAATGTTACTTTACTATCTGCTTGAGATTCTAAGGCAGACAGACCCAGAAGCTGGAAACATGGCAGGTGAGCAAGGAGTAACAGAGCTTATGAATCAGTGCTATACAGTTCTTTCAGGTACTGGACGTGTGGGAGCTGTGGTAAGTGTCAGATCCCAAAGTAGGGGTGGTTCAGCCTCAGTGACAAAGTAGTGAGGAATCTCCAGTGACAATCTCCAAAAGGTGCTGGCAGTCACCACTCAACAAGGAACTGAGAACAAGAAGGCAGACAGAGGAACTACTGAAGTCACAGGTACTGAGCCAGACCTGTGTCTATGATCCACTCTGTACTGCATGGTACAACGTCCTGGCGCTGACTCCCTGTGGAGCTGGAGCTAACGGCCTCCCCTGTTGATTAGAAGGAACCGCCTTCAGGTGCACAGCTCATCAGCTCAGGAATCAGCACAGCTGTGAAAGAACAGGACAGGCAGCAGCTCTCTCTCACACACAAACACACACCAAACCTCCCAAAAAAAAAAAAAAAAAAAAAACCCTCAGAAATGGTTTCCATGTTTTAATCAGACACTTTTATTAATATTTGTTAAAAAAAGCAGTCATTCATAATCAACATAAATACACGACTAAACAAAGCACGTCTATAATAATGCTGCATTTTTACAGTTTGTAACACACAGCAGCGGTGTATCATTGTTGCACTAATCCTCGCAACTATCTAAAATTATAGAATAAATGCCTTGCACTACAAACTAAACGCTCAGATTCTTCAGTATAGATTGTAAGAGTATCACTGAGGCACAAACTGCAGTTTCTGGTTAAAATAGAAAAAAACAATAGTTCAAATGTAAAGTTTAATCCATCTCTAATGAGAGAACGTAGTTGACGTAGTATCAGTGATGTGCAAAACAAAGACAGACATTCTCATTTTGGAGTCTAAAATGAAAACCTATTGTGTTTATATGTTAATATTGTCTACATATAAAAAAGGATGTAGAAATATGTAGCCATCGGTGGAGTAACTCCATACACTGTAAATATAAGTCTGTTGAAAAATAAGGCTACTTTTAAACCATATTGATTTTCCTCTAAATGGGACTGGATCATACAAAATTGACAGAATGTTCTATTGAAAACTATGAAAAAAACTAGGGCTTAAGATCAAGTGATTATTGATGTCAATGTAACAAATAGACATGTAGTCTGATATTTTCAATTTTATTTTCTATGGAACTATTGTGGAAATCAGCACAGGACACTTTCTCTGCCCTTGACCCATAGTTTGGCACTCCAACTACAATTTTATATACAGTCTATTCATGCTATTTGTCTTTTTACACTGCTACATGATTATTTAAAGCAAGCTGCCATAAGATCAAACACAATGTATTTTCTGTATATTTATTGCATAAATATTAAGAGCGCCACCATCAGTTGTAAAAATTACATTTTACATATTCATGTAAGTCTGTCAAAAGAATGATCATTTAGGGTCTCTCCTGTCTGGAGAAGCCCCTGATGTTACTGTATATACAGTACAGTGATGTGCATTGGTCTGTGTCCACCCTCATTTTAGTGCATTTACACTATGAGCCTATAGCAAATAAACATCTAATTATTAAACAGAATTTTCAGGTTTAGTTCATTTTCTTATTTTTTTTAATGCACTGATGCATTACTCTAGGCTTTGTGATCACATACAGCCTTACTGAAAACAGTGAAGTATATAAAGTTTATGCCATATTACTACAATTTCAGTTTACAATTTGAAAGGCACCTTTTTTTTGGTGCTGGTATCAATACAATCTACACATCCACACAGGAAGCTGTCAATAAATTTGTACAACCTGGAGGAGTAGATGATGGACAAAGATGGTAGTGGGTCAAGACCAGTACATACCACTGAAATGCAGCTAATATAAACTGTATAACTCAAACTAATAAAAACAAATCTGTCTCTGTGTAATCTTATATTGACCAACCATAAAACTACACTTTAATTACATGCTATATGTAAAGATACTATTTAAAGACATATTTTGCTCATTCCGTGTATAGAATAATGGGAGCGAAGCACATCTGAACCAACACAGTGCTGCATCAGTCTAGTATAAAAACACAGGGTTGCCAGATAGCACAGCCGTGGCTGAGATGTTAAAAACTCCACAGACAGACTCCACTGTCCTTCAGCAAAGAAGTCCTTGAAAGTCCCGCTGGAGCGTTTGTGTTGCAAAGGACTCAGAGTCAATATATACAGATACCCATACCCCCCATCACCTTTACCTCAGCTTCAAATTAGTTTCATGGTGAATCTGCCACCATCCCCATCCCCTCCCCCTCCACCCATGGAAGACCGAGGCACAAAGTCAATAGTGGCTGTGTGTTTTATCTGCCCTTTGCTCTGGCTCCAGAAGAACATGAAGACAAAGCAGATCGCGACAGAGCTTAGGAAAGATAGGAAGCCCATGGTGGTGGCAATGATGAGGGTCTTTGCATCAAATGGATACGGCTTGGCCATTTGAGCTGAGGTGTTGGCAGCTTGTGGGTTTGGAGGCTCTACCCAGCCCTCTTCTAAAAAGACAGGGATGGTTCGGTTACGCGGGAGGCCCTTCACATACAGACTGACTGTCAGACTGTCGTTTCCAGCTGCGTTGCTCGCCAGACACTGATATGTGCCGCTGTCCTGAACTTGGGCAAAACGAACCTCCAGTGTACCATTGGGCAAAACTCTGATTCTCCCTGTTGGGGAAACTGCGTTTTTTAGGGATGAGACCCATGTGATGGAAGGAAAAGGGTCTCCATCTGCCTTACAGGAGAAGAGAACTGTTGTGCCCTCCTCAACTCTGGCCTCTTGTGGCCTCCGGTCCAAGATAGAAGCAGGGCGGCAGGTAAACAGCTTTGGGAGCTCTTTCTCTGCGAAGTCTCTGAATTTTCTTAGCCTCACTGCATCGGGAGAGAAGCAGGTGGGCTGATGTCCATCAAAATTGATTCGCAATCTACGGCGGACCACCCAGAGAAGGCGGCAGTCGCATGCCAAGGGATTTTTGTCCAACCGTAAAACCTGAAGGTTCCCCGCAGAGTGGAAGACCCCTTCCTCTAAGGTTGTGAGCTGGTTGGATGTTACATTAAGCATACGGAAATTGACCAGTCCCTTGAAGGCTCCCAGTTCTATTCGTTGCAGGCTCCCCCCTATTAGGTGGAGCTCCTCAAGTCTTAAAAGGTCTCCCAGGAGATTGCCCTGAATGACGGTAATAGGATTGAAGGACAGGTCCAGGAAGTTCAGATAGACCAAATGGCGAAGTGCTGAGTAAGGGACAGCACTAAGGTTGCAGTTTCTGATGACAAGTGAGGTCAAGTTCAGACCAATGAGGCTGTTGGTCGCAATAGTATCCAGAGCTGGCCAGTTAGAAATGACAAGTCTGCGCAGACGAGGGAGTCGTTTAAAAGCATTGTTGGGAAGTGTTGTTATCGTGAGGCGGTGCATGTTAAGACTTGTCAGACTCTGGAGTTGGGAAAAAGCCTCAGTAGGAATCGACGTCAGGTTACTGCGGTCTATGATGAGCTCCTGAAGATTTTGTAGACCGAAAAAAGCTCGTTGTGAGATGAACACCAAGTCATTCTCTCCTGCTTCCAGCATCTGAAGATTCACCATTTCTTTAAATGTATAGTCCAGGAAGACCAGAATCTCATTTTGGCTCAGATCTAGAAATCTCAAGCTTGAAAGGCCAGAAAACACCCCAACTGGAATGATCTTCAATCGGTTGTTTTTAATCCGAAGTTTTCTGATGTTCTGTAGTCCCTGGAAAGCCTCCACTTCAATCATTGAGATTAGATTATCACTGAGGTCCAACTCCTGAAGGTCTGCCAGCCCAGAGAACTGGCGGCGGCCCACAGTTTTAATCCTGTTGTGGGAAATATCCAAGCGCCTGGTATCGCTGGAGAAGCCTTCTGGCACCGAGTTGAAATGTTTCCCAGAGCAGATCACTTCCTTGGCCTCTGGTTGACACACACAACGTGGAGGACATCCTCCAGCAAACACACCAAAGAGTCCAAAGTGGAGCAGGATGCTCCAGGTTCCCCATCGCACGACAGACTCCACAAACATCTTACTCCCTGCCTAAAGAAAGAGAAACGATTATTTATATTTGTCAGTGTGTCAGCAAAATGGTAAATCAGAAACTCAAACGCATTTCTACTGAGAATACAAGTATACCAATTTAATCCTGGTGTGCAGATTTTCATAACCAGTGCCAGTCACTTTAGATCAGACTTGAGCTAAGTCCTCTGTTGGGAAGATGTTCAGGTCGTAACATGTCTTTGTGGAGTGACCTACGAACAAGAAAGAGAGGAATAGGTCAGCATAAAAAATGAACACTGGCAATAGTTCTGTATTATTGGGTTTTTATTCTGGCTGGTCAGGTTGGTTTCACAGCAGGAACTAACCCCTCCCAGTCCAGAGACCAGGTTAGAGAGACCCTAAGTTAACTATAATTAAGTAAACTGTTATAATGGACCGGTGACATTTAGCATGGCTGTTGGATTTGTTTTAATATCCTACAGTATTAACCTCCTAACAGTGCAGAAACAAAAATATATTAAAGAATTTGTTGTTGAAACAAACATCAGTTTGGGCCAGTAAATAGAACAACAGTAAACAACTATTGTTGTAGCTGCTGACAGGAAATCCATCCATTTGAGCTTGTGCTTCCTGTGATCAAAAAAGAGCCAACATTTCAGCTTGTTTTCATTTTCATGACCTGTTTTACTTCCAATTTCCCCCGAGGGAGAAAAAGCAAAAACAATACAAAATTAGAATTTTAGATGTGGTTAATATAACACCGGCCTACATTACTGTAAAGAAAAGAAAAGAAAAGAAAAGAAATGTCTTATCTAATCTATTTTGTTACATGGAAACTGTTTTAAAGAATGTTACCACTGATAATACTAATACTACTACTAATATTAATAGAAGATTTTACTTTACTTTAACTTGGCAGCAAGTTTCTCAACGTCATAACAAAGTAGTATTACGATGGCAAAAGCTACTCTGCTGCAATTCCTGGCATAAATAAAAACATTTTCTGAAGCAGTGTTAAAGTTGAGCAGGACTGGCCTTGCCAGCTCTCAAAATACTGTCTGAATTTCATCTACAGAGTCAAGTCTCCTAATGCATAATAATGCAAATGTATTAAAAGTAATTTATTAAAAGAAGCACAATAATTCAGAGTAATGGAAATGTGAAACTATGAGTTGAGAAAGGATCAATATCAAATTAAAGATATGGAAACTTACCCAACAAAAGTAGCAGTACTGGAAAATATTGTACTTACAAATAACTTAAAAACTAAAAACACATGGAAAAACTCCTGAAAGGTTCGGCGGACCAGCCACTGAGGTATCCTAAAAACAACTTTCGCTTCAAACCACAAAATCTACCAGGAATGTCTCATAGCTGCACATGCTTGCGCAGCATAACAGACTTAAAATAAACATGTGGTCCAAACCTTCGGCATACACAGTTCAGTGAAGCAAACTCCACTTGGAAGTAAAACCCTTCTGTCTTTCCTCTTCTTGAAAACATTTCCACAGAGATCTGGACTCGCTGCAGCCTCGTCTGTGAGGGTCAGAGCTGCCGACAGCCCCAGAGCCGCATTGCTCTGTGTAAACTCTGCTCCTCATGCAAACAGCTCCGATCCCGGCCAACCAGAAGAGCTGACTCACAACGCACCACTGGTGTCGGACTGATCCACAGCAACAAAGTCAAAGAACCACACACACACTCAGAGATACCCTGACCCTTAATGAATAATAAATGTACATATTGTTTTTTCACTACTGTCAATTTTGGTGGACTCTGTCTTAAGGTATTGAGTGTTGAAAATGGTTCAATTTTTAAAAGTATAAATTATTGTATTATTATTGTTATATTGCAAAATTAATTTTATTTCAAAGCAGCAATAATTTGATTATTACATTTAAAACCCTGTATGCAATGTTGTTTTTATTGAATCTTGTAATTATTCAATTGGTTTAAATTTTTATTCAGGTTAAAACGTGCCTAACGCTGTAGTTACTTTATAATCCAGCAGAGGGGGCTCCAAATTCAGCTCAGCTCAAATTCCTCAATTTTAACAGAGGAAAAAGAAGACAGAGATACTATGTTGTTTCCATGTTTGAAAGCTAGAGGTCTCTGAAAACTACAATAATTTCAGCTTTTGGCGTTTAAAGATTTGTGTGGTAGGAAGCTTTTTAAAAATATTTTTTTCTTTACGATAACATTAAAAAACATTAAAATAAAAATGTCTAACTTGCCATTTTTATGTGACTGTATATGCCTTGATTGAAATAATTGTGATGACAGAATTTTACATAATACAAACATAAGTCATTTCCAAAATACAGCCCCCTACCCCAAATGTTTCTAGGATGAAAACATCAGTCAAAACAAGTTTAATATTAGCAACAAACATGTGTTTTGTGTGTGTTTAGGAAATCCCCCCAAATGGGAACATAGAGGGAGTTCACCGTTTTAGAGGGTTAAACCCTCCCCTCTGAGCCAATGTGTCAGAGACAGAGACTGGCAGGTGGTGATATCTCAGAGGGCTTTGTGGGCTGTCAGCTGAGTCCAGCCAGCCAATCAGAGCGCCATTCTTTTACAACCATAAGGCTACAGGCCATCCAAAGGTCCCGGCCCCTGGGTCAAAGCCAGTACTGACCTCGTCTGTCAAATTAGAAAGTGAGGGGATAAATGCATTTGTACTTTTGACATGCACTTCACACCCTGAGAGACAGCACAGCCACATGAGTGTTGGGTTACAGTGTTAATTATCCCTGTAACTATTTTCTATCACACGTGGACACTTGTCATGTCTAATAATGAAGTTTCATATGGGAACGGGCAGAAGTCACTGACTCAGCTGTGCTCATAATCTAAACATAGACATAATCCTAAAAGAATTTAAATCTTACATTTTTAAACGGCAACAATTAAATGTTTTAATTGTGGTTAATCGGTTGATTGTATGCAAGCAATTGCTCATTTATTTGCAAGCGATCACAATTAATTGTATTTTGTGCAAAATGAAATTAATTAAAAAGTAGTGCACTGTGCATATTGATTACAGCGTACCATATGAACAAAGGCACAATAACACTTTGTTTGGTTTGTCCTAGTATGTTAAAGAAAAACACAGCCTTTGAGTCCAGCACCACATACATAACATTATAACAGGCAAAATCACAACAACAGCACGGTTGAGAAAAAATGGCTAACCCTCAAGAGAAGGTGCAATGTGCATCATGGTTTAATGAAACCAAATTGAATACTCAAAACTACCCAACCAAGTATGGAAGGACTCCGCTGCCACATCTGTCAATTAGTGCATGGCACAAGGAAGTTATAGTGACAGAGACATAGTTGAATAAAGGAAGGAGTGGACGACCATGAACATCTAAGGAAAACCACTCGTGTAAGAGAAGCCTTTGATAGATCTTCTAAAAAAGTCCATTCGTACTGCTGGAATAAGAGATAAGGGACTATATATATATATATATATATATATATATACAGTATCATGAGTCAGTAAAATGAAATATTGATCCAGGGGATATTGTGAGCTTCACATGTATATATATTATATATATATATGTGAGCTTTAATATATAATTTTAATTAAACCTACTTCTAATGAGTTCAATGATCTACTGTGCTCCCTTCAGTTGAATAATGATGTTGTTTGGATACTTTAGTGTATTCTGCCACTTGTTTAACAAGTGGCAGTCTGGCCAGATACTGCAGCGTCTGAATCACATGCACAAAGTTGCCGCTTCATTTCTCTGAAAAACTCACTGTATGACCAAAAGCATTAAGCTACTCTATTTCCTGACCAAGTTCCTACCATTTACAACATCACTTTGCCAAAATGTTAATAAAATCAAAGGTGAGATCCAATCTCTCTACAGACAATCCACTGGCAGAGCTGCAGCAGACATTTGGGCAAAATTTAAACTCTGGCTCAATTCACTGGAGTAAATTCCACTTTGTTCTCCCCTCTCTCCATTTGGCCTTTTTGCTCTGTCATCACAAAGAACTCATCAAGTCTTTAAGCCTGAAAAGTGTGGGTGTGTACAAAACACTAAGGACAACAAGAGGGTTAAAGGGCTGAAAATATTTAGAGTTGCAAATAATACAAAACTACCTCTGTAAGGGTTTGGGTAAAACATACCTGCATCTCTGGAGTGTCTGTCTATTCATTAACTGTCAGGTTGTAACTAGGCAGATGTTTCATTATCTGACAAATCTGAAATCTGTCTCAAAATGAGGCATTCCAATCCTGAGCATTTTGTGACTTTGCAAAGCATATTATAATAATCCCCCCCAACACTGGTTGGCTTCACTCGCTCTCTCTCTCCTACCTGCCTGAGGTTTAGCCATTTGCTTCACTCATTTATGACATTCTGATCGCTGTTTAGTGCAACTTATAAATACGGAAAATATTCAAAAGTCATCAAATACACTGTGTCCAAGCCAACCTTTGACAATGTGGAATCTGGTACTTCAACAGTCCAACGTTTCAATCATTATGCCATAGGCTAGCCTTGGATAGAACACTGGGTGCAGAAATAAAAGTTAGCTCCACGTTAGCTGATATTATCAAAACAGATAACAGATAAAAATAATTAAAAATAAGCAGCCAAATTAGAAAAAGAGAAATAAAAACAGATAAAATATCTAAAATAGCCCAGAAATTGCAATAACTTCATCTGGTTACATAATCCAATTTTATTATCCTAAAAATAATAACAGTAATTTAAAACCTTGATCACCAACTTACTGTTAATTAACAGTTAGCTAGTGTTTCAACCACTGACAGATTGTTGTGGATTATTGAAGGGAAGACAGTCTAAATGAAAAGCTTCTTTGCAACAGGAAAATAAAGGATGGAATGGACTTCACACAGCCAGTCTCTGTCTGCATCTATTTAGATTCCCCTCACCAACCCTCATCCCCTCAGCACCCGCCGCCTCTACACTTGGCATCTACATGTGTAACAGACCATCTGACAGAGTCGGAGAGTCTGAGCCTTGCTGGGTTTTTCTGACACTTGTATGAAGACTAATTTTAGCCCTTCAAAGTAAGGAAAGACAATTGGTTGACTTAAATCTCCAATTAAACAGTCTGGAACAAAAGAGCAGTGATGAGATAACAGAGTGTGAAGCCGTGTTGTCTGTTGTGCATATTCTAATTGGACTGTGTTGTTTAGTTTCTTTCCATTTTGGTCTCTTTTTCAGGGGCTTCTGGCACCTGCTGCTGTGTGACGGCCCCTGAGACCTCCTGTATGCCAGCAGTAAATATTAAAAGGTTTACTGGCAGAACAGCTGCTGGTGACTCGGCCGAAAAACTAAAGTCTCATCCTGCGCTCGCTCTCTCTCGCTCTCTCTCTCTTCATGGGTTTGTTGGTGAGCCTTACAAACAGGTTGTGCACAGAGTGCAGTTTTTATTGTAAATAAGGAAAACGAAGAAAAGCTTTTATACACCATAATACTCAACAACAATTTGGGGTAAATTCCAAAGCTGGGATGTGATATAAAGCAGATGTCCCAAACCAGCAGGCTGTGAGACAGTATCAAGAAAAAAACCTCTGTCCCCTCGTCATGGAGGGTCATGGCTTTAACCCATCACCATAGTGAGCAGACAGCACTTCCTTAGCCACCAAGCCACCACTGCCCCGCAACATCGACATCGGAAATTAAATATTAGGACATTATCGGCATATCGACATATCGGATATCGACAAAAAGTTAATATCGGACATCCCTGGGTTTAAGCTATGGGTCATTTGGTGTTAGGCCACAGAGATGGTATAACTAATGAATTATTTTATCTGGTTGACCATTATGGATGGGTAGGTTTGAGTAATTTTACTTTGTTAATATTTTTGCAAGTGGGCCACAGTGACAAGCTGCAGGCTGGGTATAAAAAACTTTAAAACTCCTCAATTTGACACCGACTGCTAAGACTCAGTGAGAATGTTCATCGTACAGTATTATTAATAGAACAAATAAATGAGGGCTGGGAATTAGTCTCTCAGTGCTATAACAAATGAGGGCGTCACAGCCAACCCAAGTAAAGCAAGGATCCAACACTGTGTATCCACGGAATGATGGTAAGGGACGCATTAAACAAGAGGTGTCAGGAGGGTTGTTAACCTGGAACAGGCTGTAAGTCAAAGACGTATCAGACAAATCCAGGGCGGAATCAGAGGCAGCAGAGAGTTGGACATAAAAATGTACTATTTTATTGTTAAGTTTGGTTTTGTGTGACTGCATTTTATTGTATGACTGATGAGTGAATGTCACAGAAACCAATAACAAACTGTTTTGGGTCGCTGTATTTTATGTGGTGCAAATTGGTGAAATATCTGCCAATAGCGATATCAATCCGATACCTTTATATCTTTCAATGTTCAAGGCTGAAATTATGACCAATATCGGACTGTGTATTGGATCAAACCATCCCTAGTTTTAGTTTTAGATTAAAAGAATGAATAAAATTAAAAAGCAAAAATCTTTGAATTAATCTACTAATAATCTAATAAAACATTGTTAGCTGCAAGATAAAAAAAAATCCCATTCATCACCAAATACAAATCTCTACTGTATAATAAAATGCTTAAAGTTGAATAAAAACAAGTTGATTTCCAAACCGAAAGGCTAACAGGAAATGAGAAAGCCTGACCTCTTGAGGGCAGTAGAAAAAATGAAATGACAATATTATTTATTTTTTCCATTCTAATCTTCTCTCAGTAGTGTGGAGGTGAAGCATTTCTCCTTTGGCCCAGTGCAGGGTCTGCATGCTAATCTGACAATCCCACCTGGTTCCTATCCGAGCCATGGCCTGTGCAGTTGCACCTGTTTCTGTCTCTGAAATGATGTTTCTGGGCAATCAGCTCTACCCCAGCTGCAGGGGCTTGGATCCTTACATTCTGGCAGGATGGAGATACGATTTATTCTGTCAAATCCACTGTGATTTTTAATATTTAGCCAACATTAGCTGAACCTACACATTCTAAACACTCTTCTTGGGCTGGTAATGAAAAAAACTTAATTTATTCCAACATAGAAACACAAATCTTGTGTGTAACAAACCAAAATAACAGATTATATATGCAATCCAATTCAAACCAATTCCAAAACACCATCATCCTAGTTTAAGTGAGTCATTGTAAAGAACAGTATAAAGATGTACCAGGCACTCCAACACTGGCTTCCACTGCTAAATGTCTATACCAATCAAAAATCTTAATTTCATAACTGTGGTTTAATCACAATCAATATATTCCTGGAACAAAGAGAACAAATAAAAGC
>NC_024319.1:14642912-14689425 GCF_000523025.1 Cynoglossus semilaevis | reverse complement strand
AGGTCTTTCAAACTTTAGTGACTAATTCAAAAGATTAGAATTATCCATATGGAAAAATGCCATCAAACATGTGCCAAACTAAAAAAATCTAAATCAAGGTTCATAGAGTTGCTAGATTTTAGTAATTACTGTGTGTCTCTCAGCTGTTACTAGAATGTGTCGAGAGTTGCTTTTCAAAATGTCTGTGGAGTAGTTGTCCTCAACAATATTAATCAGTCTACAGTCCCTAACAATCCATTAGACAATTATGTCTGCTTGTCAGTGGTAGACTTATCTACTGCCCTGCACTCAGTGAGGCTGGACTGACAGGTCTGACCAGAAGATGGCGCTTTTCAATCTACATATATTAAATTAAGCTATACAATGTAATTAATTAATTCACAACTTGATAATTAATTAAAATAATTTAACAGCAAGTGATTAACATGTTAATAATTACATATATAAATATATATATGTATATGTATATGTGTATGTTTGTGTCTTTCGTATAGAAGGTACTGTGAAATTACTGACCCCCAGTCATGTCCATATATCTATATGCCTATGGGTCCCTGGCTTTGACACATAATCCCTGGGTTGTTGAAGTGGTTTAGTAAGTTGAGTGTACCATATATAAAGAGTGACCTTTGAATTTAGATGGAAAAGTATTCAAAAGGGACCAGAAATAAATATATATGCCAACCTTAAAGAACTTTCACGTGCAAACAACACATGGCTGCTTTTTACCCTAAGCCTGGGGGCAGTAACATTCAGCTTTTCATTTCTTTAGTGGCAGTAAAATTGTGGCCTTAAATAAAGCGCTACAGCAGGTAGTGTGACCTGAATAGCCGACATCCACAGGGAATTTAAAAAGACTCTGCAGCAACATATTCAACTGGCTCTCCAGCTGCTTTAGGCCTGAAGGTCAGTCCCTATGCTCAGGGGTCCTTTACTGACACTTTCTGTGGTCTTTAAAGACCATTATTTGACCCCTTCCCTCACTCCTCATCATCTAATTTAGGGTCTTTCGGACATTCAACTTTTTTCTAAGTTTTGTTATGTTTTCATGATTAAAAAATATTTTCTAGGAGTTTAACAGTGCATGAAATAAAGCAGACTTTATGGTGCTCTGAGCATGGCATGGTTTCCACACACTGCCTTCCTTGTTCATGTCCTTCCTTGTTTGCCAGATATCAATGCAGGTGTGCTGAAATTACTGCCATAATCAACTCAGTAATGTGAATCTTTCACCTGAAATTGATACAGGAAATACAAGAAATACAAAGATTGCTCTGTATCTGACACAAAGACACCTGTAGAGTTATACAGAACTCAGTCCTTTGGACTCTGTACAACTGTCATTCTAATACCTTAAATAAAGCCAGGGTACACTGAACATGCAGCTCAAATTTCATTTACTGCATGTGTCTATGACTGCAGGCAGAGCTAAGTGAAGTTAAAGATCTGTCATACAGCCTGAGGATTAATCAATGTGGGACTACAGTGAGCGCTCAATATATCAGTGCAGATAAATCATTTCTTAACAAGGAGACTGACATACTTCCTGTGCATAAAATGCCCTCTGATTAAATTGGCTATTTGGCAGCGTCCCAAGTGTCAAATCCTTGGTTGTCCCTTGATGGTGATGTGCTCCACCAGAACCACATGATAACCAATGTGATGCATGTCCTAGTTATGACACAAGGAGGAGGAGGAGAAGGAGCAGTTTGCAGATGGTGTGAGCTCACCTCACAGTTCTCACAGAACTGCTGATGTCAGGTTTTATAACACTGCAGAGTGGTGGTGGTGGTGGTAGTGGTGATAACTGGCAAAGGCTTCACAAGAGTGAGGAACATTGTTCAAACTAAAGTTTCACCTGTTTGTCCTACATTTACCTAGAGCTTATAAATTATATTCTGTCCTGGTAGCTCAGCTTCCTGTTCGGACTAACCGTCCTGTAAATCAGTAAAAGTGAAAAGTAACCTACCGCACTCTCTGCTGGTAACTGCATATTCATGTTGGCAATTAGAACACAATTTGCTTTGGCCTTTCCTAGAGTAATGGAGCAATAAATATTCTACACTTCACCTTCACAAACAACCAAGACCCACGAAGATGCTAAACCAACGCAAACACGGACGAGTGCAGGAAAAAAAAGACACATCACATACATTTGGAAGAACTTACTGATTAACATTTTCTTAAAAATTTGAATTTGACCATAATATCATATAGTTCAATGCTAATGTAAAGGGGGTGAACACTATAAATTCCCATGTATATTATATTCTCTCAAACTTCATGGAGGTCACAGTTCTCCAAATGGCCTCTCAGTAGCAACTGGACTTCAGATTCTATCCAGTTTGAATTTTCCCAAATTCTCATTTATAAATCAAAGCTTTACATTTTTTTTGTTGAGAATAATAATAGTAATAAAACATGTTTTATATATTTTGTTATGTTAAAAAATAATGTACCTTAATTTATTCATTTATTATCGAACAAGATATTTAACAACAACGATTTAAAATCAACGCCAGAAGCTGCGTGTTTATTGTTTACAAACTTCGGAGAGTACGAATTCCAATAACAGGAGGATTTGAGGACCATTAAGTGTTAATAAGTGGTTGCATTTAAGGAAAACGAGTACACGTGTGTACTGAAGTAATACTGAGATATTCTGAACTTTCACACAAATGGAATAAAAACTGCTGCGGTGCCTGTAGGGGCGGGAAGCAGCAGATTGAGACCTAAATCCAAAACCCTATAAATAAGAGAACGGGGCCAACAATAGAAATGGTTCTGGAACATCGTGTAGCTTTAACTGCAAACTGCTGAGAAACAGAGAAAAAGTAGGTCTGTGTTTTGTTTTTTGTTTTGTTTTGTGGTCGGTGGAGTGAACTCACCAGAAGGGGCTCCCAGTGAAGGAAACATCCTCGACTTCTCCAGCTTTACTCTGGTCTCCAGCAGAAACACATGTCCATCTCTGTGCAGGACACTTCTCCTCCTCTTCTTTTCCTCCTACTTCTCGTACTCCTCTTCTTATCAAGACTTTTCCATCGTCTGTCACGTTGGAGTTTCTCCGCCCTTCTTCCTCATTAATTTTCTTCTGCTGAGCTCCCAGAGGAGTTCCAGGATAATTGCGACCCTAAATTAATTTAGGTCGACTCATCCCTGTCTGCCGTCTGTCCGTCGATCTGTCTAGTTGTTGTGCTCTCTGACGCTGCTGCTGCTGCTGCTGCGCTATGACCGCGCTGCTGCTGCTGCTGCTGCTGATGATGATGATGATGCTGATGATGCTTCACCCTCCCTCCTGCACCTGCCAGGATCAGCTTCCTATAAAGAATGCCTTTGAATGAGTTGTTTGTAAACTCTCTCTCTCTCTCTCTCTCTCTCTCGCTCTCTCCCTATATATATATATATACATATATACATATATACATATATATATATACATATATATATATATACTGTATATATACTGTATATATAGTACTTTATTTGTCCGAGGCCTTATTGTTTATGTTCCAACCAATCAGCAGCACACCTGACTTGGCTTAATTAATCAACTGATCTGAGTCTTCAGACAGCTGATTGGTCAGTCAGTGTGTTCTGGATAGGTTGGAACAAAAAGCTGCAGCCACAGAGGCTCTTTGTGGAACTAATTGCGCACCCTTTGGTATACAGAGATTATTCACTTCTTATTTTCTCCTGCAGGGGGCACTACTATTTGAGTTTGTGCACCCTGGTCCATATGATGATGGTAGGTCATGGCCAACAAGGGGCAAATAAAAAGTTTTTATTATTATTATTTTCCTTAGTTTGTACAGTATTTTTATTTTTACATTACAGTAGTAATAACCAGTAAGACAAATGTTGCTGGAGAGTTTCTCTTTAAAGGGGAGTAAGGCCTATTGATGAGACAGCATGAGGAAGCTGCATTTAAAACAAAATATCTAACAGAGCCCTCAAAATAAATAGCATGATATAGTATGATATTTTTTTCTTTTGTATTTATGTCAAATATTTATAATGAAATTAAATATTTTGCACTATTATGTTTTGTTATGCGAGTTAACTCTCTTGCCACTGACACCCTTACTTTCTGTTTTGTGTGTGTATGTGTATATGTGTGTGTTCCTCAATACAACAACCCCAGGGTGGGAGCCCACTCATCTCTAACGTATCCAGCTGTTCAGTCCAGAGATTTGGCTGATCCGTGCATATCTGCTCGTTCCTCCCTCCTAGCTCTGATAGTAATGTACTGTCCTGGAATCATGCCAGCACTCACTCTGTGCAAAAGAAGTACACACACTCTCACACACACACACACACAGACAAAGTCCCTCAGGTCTGACCGCTTGGTAAATTTGCTACTTATAATAAAATAAATATTTCCGTTTCCAGTCTGGGAAAGCTGGCTCTTCTCACAGTCACGTGTAGTGCTTGTTATTTTAGCTTATTATTTTTGTAGTAATGTGTAATATTGCCAACAAAATCATTCTGGTACCATAGTAGTGTCTGGTACTGCTGCCCTTAGCACGGTTTTGTAGTAGTACAGACTCAGCAGCAAACGTTAAAGAAAACATTTGTTCTATCTTTTCTGTTTTTTACAGAGACAGGAAAAAGAGAAAGTACTGAGAGGAAATGTGCAATGCATCATGGGAGTTTCCTCCCTGCAGACAGTTGCTATAGCTGTGGAAATACCAGGCTATTTACAGTCACCACAGTATCTACTTTGTCAAGGTAGATATGTTTTTAAAGTGAGTTGTTCTGGTACAGATGGTGTCTGTCTCCAGATCCCAAAGCAGGAGAGGGTTCCACAGAAGAGGGGTCTGCAGATGAAACCTCCTTCTCCTCCTTTACTCCTCAAGGCATAACAACATAACCTGTGGGGGTTTCCTCTCCACAGGATGAAGCTTTTTTTTTTAAAGCACAGGTGACTAAAGTGATTTTTCTATAGGAAACATTTACTTTAATAAAGAAATCTGGAAGCTGGGTTTTCACTAGAAGAGTCATATCTCCCTCGAATAATGATCTCTTTTGGACCAACTGTCTGAACAACTCACCAGCTTAGGTACTGAATGAATGGTTTCTTTCATGTTCTTCAGAAGGTCCTATAGCTTTGGCTCATTAGCATTCGTTAGCCTTAACAGCAGCAGGTGTGCACATTCTACACAGTATGTGGTATTCAAAGCTGAATATTCATCAGGTTAAGCTCTGCTGACTGGACAGTGTCTCAGAAAATGATTGTCAAAATATACAAGTTTTTAATCTGGGTGGAGGAGCACATTAAAAGTCCAGTGCTGAGCTCTGCTCTGTGGTTAAAGATTTAAGCTGATGTGAACAGGTGCAGGAACAGTTTTACTCTGTAGAGCCGCAGCCTGAGCTGCAGAGTCACCCATGTATCCACAGTAGGTTCCTGCTGGATTAAAGTGTGCCTCTGTAAGGGTCCACTGTCTGTGTCCAGGGGCTTCAGAGGGAAGACGAAGGTGGAAGAACTCCAGAACTAAGACTGCAGAAATAGAAATAGAAAGTGAAACCTGGCATGTGCAGCATTTATAACTTTGTTTGACTGACTAGTTAAAGAACAAGAGTGTGGGAACGTGGTGTTTGATTTCTGGGATTATTCAACAAATAATACATTTTTGTTAAATAATAATTACATTTATAATTGAAAATATGTTCTCAACCAGTGAATACTCCAGCGGTCCTTTATACTGTATTATAGATAGTAAAGATGTAAAAGGAGAATCTTTAAATAAATATTAGGCCATGGTCATGACTGTTTCTTTCTTTACTGAAGTTTTTGTTTGTTTATTACTTTAACACTGCAGCAGTTCTCTGACCACACTGAACACGTTAAAGAACTACATTAATCAGGGGTTACTTTTCCCTCAGTAAGCAGATTCTCTGATTCTTGACATTTGGTATTTTGGTTCTCAAGTCGAGGATGCTGGGTGGGTCAATTTTAATTAGACCCCTCTCCACCAATGGGGCTGTGGTTTTCTCATCAGAGTGGGAGCAGCACTGAGCCTCCTCATCTCCCTGAAGCAAAGCGCAGAGCATCTGCCAGGCAGCAGGCGGACTCTTGATGGTCAGAGGATGGAGAGCCCTCAGTTAATGCGAGAGGCAGGTGCGAAAGGTTATTAGGCAAGTCAGCACGCAGAAATGAGGCACCAGAGAAACTCCAAAGTAAATATGTAAGGCAACAAACCAACGGAGCCTCGCAGCTTAGAAATGAGATGTGTAGACGTTCAGCCTGGGTTTGGACAGCTCATCAATAGCTGTACATGAAATGACCAGTGTAGCCTGAAGGCAAAGTGGAAATCTACATCAGAAGTTGCAACCAGCGGGGTGTTTGGGAAGACAACGGGTGAATTCCAGAGAGATACAATTAGATTTGGTAGTCTGGGAAGGGTCAACGCTCCCTGAAATGAGGAACTCCAATTAGTGGAGAGGACTCATGGAGCTTGACCTTTGGCTTTAGGGAGAAGCTGCTGTCAGAATCCTCCACCCAACCACAGCACAGCAGTTACTGGTCAATAGGGAACTGTTTGAAGAATCATTCTGTTAATTGGTGATGAGGAAGAGCTGATATAAAGCTGTTATTTGTCAAACATAGATTGTGAATGATTAATTAGACCAGAGTCTTATCTGAATATGTGGATAAACAAATGTAAAAAAAGAAGTTTATAACAGAAATGAAGCAAACTCACTGCTCCTTGTTCTTCTTCCAAGTTATGGAAGAAACACTCACAAAGAAACCACATTAAAGAAAGGTCCAATGTGTCTTGAGTGGCCGTGGAAATGCACACAAGGGTGCAGTCAAAAGAAAACAAGCCCCGGTGAAGTAGGGAATAGAGCAGATGCTAGTTTTAATTTTATTTGTGTCTTTGCTTCATCTTTTAATGACACCCATAAAGAAGAGGATGTTGGGTTATAAAGTTAGTCTCCTGTTCGCTTTTAATGTCTCCCTGGTCCAGGAATGACATTGACTTTGGGAAGGAAGATTTTTTTACTTCACAAGATGTGAAAAAAACTTCTGGCCAGAGTTTGGATGTTCTTGACTTTGTGCGACTAGTTCTAATGTTTAATCAGAGGAAAATGAATTGTTCCTTCCTCGTCATGTCCAGTGATTGCACAAAAGTGAACTGAAAATATACATTTGTCAAAATGCACTTTAAGAAATGTATTCTAGCTCTGGGCAAAACCTTTTTACATTTTAATATTTTATTTGAAGAGCACCAGCCTGCTGTAGATTCACATGGCCTCCATATACTTCATGAATAATACATTCAAACATTTTAAAACAGTTGTCTTTTGCATGTGTGCAAATGTTTCCCCATCTAAAAATATATGCAAAATTAGGAATTGTCCATTTTGAAAACTTACAAAATAAGACAGTATTTATATCCCCTCTTTATATTCCTCATTTCTTTTGACTTTTTCCTTTACCCAGAAATTACCAAATGGCTGTGTATGATACATGGAATATTCAGTCTGTATTAGCATGGCAACCCTGGCTTCATACCCAGCATGCACCTTAGCTCACTGAGCCAAATCTCGGAGCTTACAGTGGCTGCCAATGACATCTGTTCGTCCTGCTGCCATTCACAGGCCTGGCTCATATTTATAACTATGAATACAAAACAGAGATTATTTCCTTTTCACCAGACCTGGAACATCCCCCAATATACAGTTCAGTTTTTACAGCAGGACCGGAAAGAGGAGATATAAACAGTTAGATCCTTCCAGAGGCACGGATCTAAACCATGGTGATTGTACAACAGAGGTAAAAATAAATAAATAAATAAATAAAAAAAAAATAAATTAAACATTTGGAAATGAAAAAAAGTAGATTTTCAAAATTGGAAGGCAAAATTGTCATAGCTGAAAAAAAAGTTCTGTCTAAAAACAAAGCCCGACCAACGTTCATATTTTGAAGTCCAGTTTAGCCAAGTATGCAGATCTGATGGCCGACTGCCGAAGAGACTCACCAAAGGCCAGCTGTGAACCAGTGGAGATGCCATGTAGAGGCGTCAAAAGTCAGTCTCTACAATCTGGTCTTGGACCTTCTGGGAGATTATGAGTCTCACAGAGCAAATGTCATCCAGAAGTTCTGAAGTTTCCACTGAGTGAGAGAAACTCTATTCTACACTCAGCTGAACGGCACAGTGGGTAGATGTGGAGTTTACACCTCGCTCAGTCACCTTTTTGTTCAGACTTATTTGACAATATTGTGTTCATTTGTTTGTTGAAAATAGTGCAACACAGTTCCAAAATTGAGGCCATAGTTTCCTTTTACTAGAATAAACCAAATGTTTTTGTATAGATTTTATTCCTACCTTTGTTATTATGAAGTTGTTTTTGCCAAGAAAACTTCAACTCACTGGATAAATTCTCCTTTTAAGGACCACAATCTATGGATCAGTTGGAGTATTTTTTGGTTAAAAACTAACTCTAACCCTATTATACTTATATGCTATCATACATCTGACCTTTAATTCAACTCTATCACAACAACCAACCATCCATCTTGACATTTCGCCTTGCACCTAAAAAAGAAGCAAAACGCCCAAGGCTACTGGCTCTGCTCAAACTCTACCATCGCTGAAGCATTGAGTTTTGTTTCAAAGGTCGGCGACAAACTTTTTCATCAGCCCTTTATTGTCTCTCTATTAAACAATCTCATACTTCCCTGAAGCTTCTGATAATTAAAGTTCCATAACAACGGCAGAAGTAAATCTTTATGAATGAAACCCCTGACGGACGTCCAGCTGCTTTCAAAGGTCACTCTAATGCTATCCCATGGAACAAAGCACACGAGCAGACGTCCACCCTTTTATCTTTTAAATCCATGTTGGCTTGTCAAGCTGTCACCTTCCCCAACGGCTGATTCTTAGCTATTTGTTAAAAATATTGGTAGTGCTAAGAAACCAGTGTCACTTAAGTGACAGGATCTGGGTTTGAGTTTAATTATTTTCCCTTCAGTGTTTTCTCTCAGGTATTCACGGAGAATTAAAGGTATAAATGAGATACTCCTCATGTCCGCTGATAAGCCGCACAGAGCTCTCCCAGAGATGCAGCAGCACGTGACAGACTGACCGTTGGCTGGAAATTATGAATGCAGCTTGTTGGTTTTCATCTCTGGTATGTATATGTGATATGTGGGGTTTTATCTCCTTCTGTGCAGTTTCAACGTTAATCCCTCAAACGTAGCAGCACATGAGTGCAACCACAGACGGCAACGACGTACAGAATCCAGGGCCTTATTAGGAGATCAGATGGCAGGAATCATGAATGACTTTGTGTTGCTGCCAGGATCAGTGGATGTTTTACTGTGACGTTTGACAAAGACAGCTGAGAGATCCTGTTACTAGATTTAATTCTACCTTTTAATAATTTCTGTGATGTTTCAACTATTTATTCCAACTGTGACATCCTAACGTCCTACGGTTATAGTTGAATAATTAGCTTAACCTCTTGACCCAGGCACGGATTTTCCCTTTGGACATACACTCACCTATGATTCAGTGTGTGTGTGTGTCTGTGTGTGTAATTTGGTGTCCTGTCTGCGGTGTGTGTCCTTGCTGTTCCCGTTGTTCCCATTTTGTTCTTTATATCCACAGGATCCAACTGCTGCCCTTTGTCAAACCACGAGAACACTGCTTTTTACATAATGACTTTATGTGGCCAGGAAATGAGGACACAAGTGACTATAAATACTATTATTACGCCGACTGTCAGCCATTGTTCACAGAATAAAGTTAAGTTAAGTTAAGTTAAGTTAAGTTAAGTTAAGTTAAGTTTGGGTTTATCTTAGCTTAGCTTAGCTTTGTTTAGCTGATGTGAGCTTAAGTCAGTCATGATCAGCCCACATTCACTCTGATGAATTGATTGAACTTCCCGATAACCCGTGCTCTCAGAATTCTCAGGAAGGTGCCCTCTTCTGTTAGAAACCTGTTAGCAACCAGTAACAGTCACAGTGACAGGTTAGAGGAGGTAAACTATGACATCTATTGGTTGAAGCCTGGAATGTTCTTAAACACAGATTTGTTTTTCACCCAAGAGAGTTCCTCTATCTCAGCTCTTCAAGGAGACGTCAAGAAATATTAAAGTCAAGATCTTTGTATTGTATAAGTGTGAAGATTTCTTCACCACTAAACTAAAAAACACTTTCCTATAAAGTAGCTACACTTCATAATGCTGCAGTACAACTACATGAGTTGTTTGCTAGCAGCATTTGAACCTTTATTAACTGATATGTATGAAGATATAAACATTGTGCGGTCTGTCTGTCTGTCTCCCTTCCCTCCTGCTGAGTCTACTGTGTGGCTTAATCAGTGACGTCACACTCACCTGTGTGTGTCATTAGTCTCACTGGTGCCCCCTGGTGCCCTGGGTAATACTGTTCACCTCTCTCCCTCACTGTTCTTGTCTCACAGTGTGATGTTTGTGCTGTATGGGATCCATGCTTTGTGTTCTGGATAGTTGACAATGCCATAGTTCTTGTTTCCAGTTCCAGGTTGATGCCAATTCATGCTTTCTTCCTGCTTGGACCCATTTCCAGTGAGTTTTTGTTATGTGTATTTTGAAGAGTGAGCGAGCACCTGGGTCCTGTCTGTTTTTTATACATGGCAAAATATATATACATATATAAACAAATATACTGGTAATGTGAATTTACAGCATATACAACAATGCTGATGGTTCTGTTAGAAATGTGATTGTCTTATATACTCCTGTCAAGGTGGCCTCTATTCCCAGGACCTCCATGGATTTTGCTGGAAATCGGCACATTTACAAAAGTGGCATCCAGTAAATATTTAAATGGCCTGCAGGTCGGATTTGACTGCTAATACTGTACACCAGTGGGAGAAGAATCAGACATCCGTAGTCTTTTTTGAGCTGATAATGGGTCAAATAAAAGAAGACACATTTTCAAAGGAAAGAGTTCCAAAGCTATGAAAATATAAACTGTAATTCATTGTAAAAACCAAAAGATTCTCACATTGATTTTGAACTTGTTGCAGGTAAATTCAATGTTTTTAAATCAGTTGCTTTCATTATTGCCGTCCTTCTTCAATAATGAAACGCAACTCACAACATTTAATCACACTGTTTGTTAATTTTTCATTGTAAAAATTAAACCAGAATGTCCAGTGTACCTCCAATAACAACAGACTCGGTGCGTTCATCACCTTAAATACACAGACTGCTTTTCCCACGACAAACAATCACTGCTTGGATTTAAAAAAAAAAAAAAAAAAGACAACCGTCTGATCTACTGGAATCAAAACAGGCCTTTAAACCCTCTTTGGTGTCTGCGGCTCTAATCTCTGAACTGCCCAGTGAAAAGTGTGCACGGTTTGGATCAGGAATTATAACCTTGGCGGCGCTCTCATCAGATTGACAGGGAGGAGGGAAAGAACGTGAACGGAGCCTGGCGTTCTCTGGTGCTTAAACAGAATTTATTATAACAGGGAACAGCTTTACACAGTTACGTAATCTGTCCCCGAGGGACATGTATAGATCATGGGACGCGTATAGAAAATGGGATGTCCTTCAGCCTTCACTGTAGTGCCTCACTGCTGTGATGTAAGATTACTTCCCTTTATTGCTAGGCTGTTAATGGCAGTGAGCGTTTACATCCTGCAATGTCCTGAGTCAGCAGGTGGGTCATCACATGGCAGCAGGGGATGCTGGGAGTTGAGTGGTTTGTGGGTTGGAGGCCCGGTTTTTACACAATGGCCACGAAGGGGAAACAGACGTGAAAAAGAGAGGAAGCGGTGATGCAACAAAACCTGGGACAATTGAAATATTAATATTATATAGTAATATTATATAGTAATATTATATATACTTTGCAAGTACTATTATTGTACTGAACTGAGTATGAAGTCAGAAATGTTTTGTGCTTATATTTATTTTTTTAATTATTTATTTTTTGTCTTTCCGTTTTCCATAATACGCTTGAAATCGTGTCTTTGAAAAGCGATGTTGATGAAATCAAATGCTGTTGTTCTAACATTTTCCTATGTTTTACAAAATGTCATGTTTATTTCCAAAAAGAAAATCTTCTCTTTGACCCCCAGGGCTTCCATAGATGAGAAAATCAATCAGAACATTAAGCTAATGTCCACCGCCGTCCACACTAGAACATTGACGTCCACAGACCTTCCTCAACATCAGCTTACACAGCGATATTAATAGATTTTTTAACGCTCCGGATAAAAATAGAGTCATCGACCTGCTGCTTCGTAACCACCTTAGTCAGGGATATTGGATTATAAATCTATCACTACCCGCAGGCTCTCATCCTTTCATCAAACACACGCACACACATTTACACGCAGGTCATGACCTGCTGCCTGATGCTGTGCTAACCATTTCTAAAAATGAGGATGGGGGAGGAAGATGAGGGTGGGACTGGGTAATAGATGAACCCGATCATCCCTGAGACTCATTATCTAAAGTGACCACACAGAACCAGAGGGGGGAGCTTTGAAGGAGCTTTGGACGCTGGCTTTAGCCACCTGGAGAAAGAGTAGATACTTAGAAGAGGAAGAAAAAGAAAGAAAGAAAGAGCCATCGATTGATGGAACAGATAGGGAGCTGTGAATGATGGGCTGGGCCGAGCCCGGAGCCGCCCGCTTCGGCTGCACTTAACACACCACAGATCTTAACGTGCCGAGGTTCTTGGCAGAGCAGGGACGGATTGTGACCTTGACGGTAGCTGAAGCTGCAAACTTTAGAGACAGATAGCTCCATTCATAATCCTCCTCCATCGGCCGTATATCCATGGGGGAGCCGTTGACCTGTGTTCTGCCATAACGTCACACACGCACTTGGTGTTTTACGACACATATGGGAAGGAGGAAAGTTAGGAAAGGGAAAGTAAAAGGGTAGAATTATGCCTTCTCCTTAAGAACATTGTTAATTACATTTACACGCTGGAGTTCTGTAGCCATTTAAAGCAGGGAGAAGGAAATTTAGTACTGTTAATTTGCAGAGTCATAAAAAAGCTTTTCAGCAATCGGTTGCTGTTGGATGGAGCACTGCTTTCATTTCATTTCTATTTTATTATATGAAATGACTTTTGCTGTCATGGCATTTATTTCAATCAATGCTCCAATCATGATAAGTCTAGATATTCTTGGTTTTTTGGTTTTTCAAATAACTTGAGTTTTACATCTTATTCCTTAAATCTTCTATTTTTCTTTTTTATTATTTCTTCTACCATCACACCATACCAGCTACAGATGTTTCAGCCTAACCGTACCCCTCCACCATCTTACACTAACACTTTTTTTTTGCCATGACAAAGATGTTCTTTGGGTTCCACAGTGTTTCCCTCCCTCTCCAAAACACTCTGGTTTGACTAAACCTTCTTCCTGTTTGTGTCATATTTTTCCAGATTCCTATCAGAAGATTCAACTCTTCATTCCATTCCTCTGCATGACTGTGCAGAGACACGATTGATCTGCTTTCCTCTAAAACGGAGCATTCCATAAAAAGTTGACATAATAAACAGTAGTCGAAAAACAACTACCATAGTTTCTGTAGTAAAAGTTGCACTTTTTTTTCATCCTTTGGCTGGATTTGTGACTTACTAAGATACTCAGGTGCGACAAAAATTAAAATATATAATTTCACATTCATTTTTTTCACACTGACAGCCACTAGAGTGCACTCTAGGCTTGTGTACTACTATGTGCTACTCCTGTACCACTGATATTTACATGTTAGTTATTTTCACACTGACAGCCGCTAGAGGGCACTCTAGGCTTTTGGTTAACCAAAATTGTATTTGGTTAAAGAAATACTCAAGAATGCAGTACATTTTAAGACGTGACTGTAGTTGAGTTAATGCTGATTTTTAAGTTTTAAATTGGAAATTTATTTCACTGTTCTAATTCTATCAAGCGAACAACAACAAGAAAACACTGATGCTTTGTCCCAGCTATTTTAAAGTAGAAATGCCAACAGGGAGCACAGGGACGACATATTTTCCATCAGCTGAAAGAAGGCCAAGTACATAAGAGACCTCCCTGTTTGAAGTCATGACAGTTATAACAGCAGTTGGATGCTGATGCTGCCGACCAGCCATGTATCATGGACATATGAGGCACATGGGATGCTCCTATAATTAGAGAGGAGAAGTGACTACATACTCTAGACTGGTGTCACTGTCACATGACAGGACATTCATTTATATATATATATATACACACACCACAGACCTGACACATTATTGACTAAGAGTATGAGGAAGTACAGGTCCACCAGACATCACGGCGCCAACTCTAATACATTTTAGGGATGTTTTTTTTTTAAAGAATAAAAAGAGCTTATGTCATAGATTTGATATAAACTACTGTATGAATGTTGAACCTTCAACAGTTATTGTGGTTAGAGCAATTTAATAAATACAAAGCAGGATGCAAAAAACATTAAATTAGTTTGTGGTGTGTTTCCAACTTTTTTCAGTATGATGTTAACATGAAGTCTGCCTCCTGTCCCTCCTGTCTGTGTCTGTTGATTAGTGTCATCACTCTCACCTGTGTCTGTCATCAGCCTCACTGGTGTCACCTGGTCTCCTTGGTTTATGTACTTCTCTTCCTCACTCTGTCCTTGTGAGATCACTGTGTCCATGCCTTGGTTTCCTTCGACCCCAGTGGGTTTTGGGATTTGTGCACTTTGTTAATAAACTTCCCTCACCTTAAGAGGGTCTCCTTTGTGCTGCAATTGGGTCCTGTCTGCTTAATTTCATGGCAAAACAGAACAGTGAACTCTTGTTTCAGATTGAATTATGTCATTTTCTTTCTTCCTTTTTTTTCTTCATATCTTCTTACCTTTGTTTTTATTCACTGGCCTCTACTCTGTTGCAACCAAAGCCAAATATTAGTTATTTTCCTTTCTGTCAATATTCTACTAAAACACTGGTAAACATTAGCATATTAATTACCATATTTTCTGGACTATAAGTTGCACTTTTTTTTATCCTTTGGCTGTGTTGGCAACTTATACTCACGTGCGACTTATATATTGGAATATATAATTTTACATGTTATTTTCACACTGACAACCGCTACAGGGCACTGGTGCGACTTCTACTCTAGAGTGACTTATACTCCGGAAAATACAGTACAGTGTAGCTAAAAAGAAGACCTAAGTAATTATACAATATATAAAACACAATAAAGTAAAGATTATGTCACAAGCTGTCTACCCATGTCCATTTAATTCCTGTCATAGAAGAATTTCCCATCACTTACATATTACATTTCAGTCTCTTGTCAGATTATGATTATTGGTAGTAGCAGTAGTAGTATTGTTCCTTCTATCATTTCTACCAAATATTACATGTTAAAGGTGTGTTGTGGAATTGTGAAAAAGTGCAAAAATGAAACCCATATGAAAAGAGTACAGTCATTTCTGTGTTGTATTTCACTTCTACAGTACCTTTTTTTATAAATTCCTATTTTAAAAACATACTCAAACAAATTAAAAATTGCTTAAAAATAATGTTAAAGCTTTAAATGCAGCACAAAATGTACTATTAAAAATACAGCACACCTTTAGACTTTAGACAGCAGACGGACTGTCTCCATAACTGAGCAGTGAAGCCCTAAAACAAATCAAAGAACGCAAATCCCATAAGAAAGTCATAAAACCATGTTAACTGTAAATAAATGACTAAATTAACAAGTATTACACTAAGTATATTTAACCCCTGCATATTAGTTAAGATGGTATAATTTTTTTTTAAAAAAAGTCCCTAAAGTCAGGGTTTGTGTTGAGTTAAACAGATTGTTTGAAACACGACACCTGACATCCGGGCGGCATCTGAGTGAAACCAGATGTTATTCCCCTAAATGGGAGAGAACAACTCCTCCCCAGCTTTGGATCCTCCGCTGAACTTCCTCAAAAGTCCACTAATAAAAACTCACACACTGACCTAGTTCGGCAGCAGAAGAAGACGGCAGCCAGACTTTGAGGAACGTCTCCAGACTCCAAAAGACTTTAAGGTAATCTTGTGTATGCCACTCACGTATTTCCTTCACCTACAGTGCTGTGAATTCCTCCACTGTAGTGGTGCGAGTCACAGCTGCAGACAGACTCAGGTTTCATTTTCAAGTTAAGTTTGAATTTGTCTTTAGTGGGATGTTAGTGTTTGAGTTTTTGATCCAATTGTACTTAAAGCGGTTCCTGCAGATGCATTTTAACCAGGAGTTGTTTTTTATTTAACGTCTGTAGAACTTTAAAACCAAAAAGTCTCAAACTTGATGCTGCAGCCTCACCATTATGAGTTCACAGCAGTTTCAGGAAGCCCGGCATCATTTGCATAGATTTGTGCTATTCATGGTCATGTTGCATGTTGTGCACAAGATGAGAAAGTGAAGGAACAGTTTGTTCCTTTAAACAGCCCTGACAGTAATGGGAAATAATTTCTTTTTTTTTTTTTTCTGTTTTTGTACTATTGTACACTTTGAAGTAGACTGGCTTTTAGTGGAAACAAAGCAGATCAGAGCAGGATGTACTAAAAATGGAGGGGGAGGAGGTAGTGATGAATGACAGCTGGAGAGAGTGCTGAATAAGGAAAAGATGTTTTCATCAGACAGGACACACACAAGACAGGACACAAATAGATCTAATGATTTTCTCTGTCTTCATATTTGCACCTCTGCACAAAGACAGAAAATTGTTATTGTTTTCTAAAGAAAAACAAGGCATAAAAACAGTTCCAGGAATGACTACAAACATGTGGAAACTGTTCCCAGACCAGGAGCTGGGTTCAATGAGTCACCCTGCAGGCCCTCAGAATCAGCTCTTTGAGGTTTTATTATAAAATAAGTAGGTCGGACATGTGGAAAGAATGTCAGGCTGCAGTGAACACATGGTGACGGACAGAAAAGAGTCTCACTTTGAGTTTGAAAAAGATCAAGTTTTGTGAAGGTACACGGTGATACTTTGGTCAATGGAAGTATAAATATTTTCTTTAGGGCAGGAATTTACAAAACATATAAGAATGTTTTTTAAGAAACTCAGTCTTTCTACCACAAATTATAGTCTCCGTAAACCTCCATAAAAGAAGAACCAATGATGTACAACATCAATATCATCCTTTATTTCAAACACGAAAGGTCCATTAGCTAAAATGCTAACAGCATTTTAAATATGCAGAAATAAAATATACACTAGAAGACTGAAATACAATAAATAAAGACAGTGTGCTGAGTTTACAGATACATCGGAAGGTGAACTTAAATAGTTGCATGACCTGTGAAATGAGAATGAAATGAATCATCCTCATGTTTTGTTTTTGATTTTTGTTTTTTGTTTTTTTTTTTTGGGTTTTTTTTTTTTGGGTTTTTTTTTTTTGGGTTTTTTTTTTTTGGGTTTTTTTTTTTTGGGTTTTTTTTTTTTGGGTTTTTTTTTTTTTTGTGGATTTCTGTTTTTAGGATTCTGTTTTTAGGATGTTGTCGTGTCTGTGCATGTTGCTGCTGCTGGCCTCTGCAGCGCTGAGTCACCTGGATGAAGCCACGCTGGACGCTCACTGGGAGCAGTGGAAGATCACACACAAGAGAGAATACAACGGCCTGGTGGGTGTCTCCTTTATGGTTTGATCTGCTACATTGTCGTCAAAGTCTTTTAAAGATCATCCATTTGAACGACAGCTGAGCTGTGTTTGGTTGACATATACCATCGTCTGAAACCACTTCCACTTCTCTATTCTGACTCATCCTCTATCTCATCCACAGTTCTGCTGGTTTTCTAGGGTCACATGACCTCCTGTTAATGTGTTCTTCACTCCCACAACTGTAAAAGAGATAGTGAAAAGAGAAAGAACAGCAAGTTTTAACATCTTTAGCCTCTTTGGTTTCATATATAACCTGCTGCGGTGGACTTTTACTAGGCTTAGCTAAGGGATGGAAAATCTATTTTTTTAATGTTTCTGTCTAATGTGCATAAAGTTGTTTAAGTTCAGGTACTTGTGAAGCACATAATGGTTACTTTTTGCTAACCTGACTTTAGCTTTTTGGCTAAACCTTTATCAATGGATTTCTTCAAATTTTTTAATAATAATAATAATAATAATAATTTATACTATATTGATCCCATATTTAGGAAATCATTGTATTAGCAGCAGATATGCTGTTAACAGGCTGCCCCCAGCAAGCGCCAATCATGTGGTTCCTCTGGGAATCTAACCTGGGACTCTCTGCTTCTGTGGCAGGCGTGCTAACCACTTTCCAACCTTCAGATTGTTTGCCAATTTGTTTTAGCTTTTTTGTTAGCTACCTTAAGGGTCTTTTTTACCACTGATAAAGCTTTATCTCTCAATATCTTAGCTACTTTTTGGCTAGGCTACCTATTAGCTGTCACGTTACTTTGAGCTATTTGTTTTTTTTACTTTCTGAGGTATCTCCAGGCTTGTTGTCACTGATCTCTCAACAAATCATTTAATATTTCCGCACACACCCCCGCATGGGCTAATGATTACAGAGGGATCAGAGTGGCATTAGTGTCGGTGTCAGTGGTGTTAACCAGGTCGTTCAATGATCGGCTGTCTCTCCTTCCAATTCGTCTGTCTCTCGCCTGTGTTTCCTCCCCCGGTGTCCTGCCTCTGTGCTTCAGTGACGTCTTTAGATTTTGACTCAGCGTCTGTTTACATCTGACTCAATTTAGCGGCCGATCAGTTCAGCGTTCTTCAGCTGCTCTGCTCCTGCTGTCAGCAGACTGAGGACAAAGGGAGAGAACGTTAAGCAGAGCAGATGTTCCTTGTTAGAGCACAAGAGGCACAATTAAGAACATTGAAGTACAGTTCCTCTGGGGCTCAAACCCAGGACCTTCTGCATGTAAGGCAGGCATGATAACCGTTGCACTATGGAACGACTTTATGTTTTGGGCAACATTATTGACATTAGTGACATCTAATGGTAAGATAGGAAAATGCACCGAACAGGGCATTCTTTCACATTCTTTCGCACCGTGTCCTTCTCCAAGCTAATGTATGCTACATATGCTAATATATGTTTTTATAGTTTATGCTTCAGAATACTACAGACAGAGCTGCGTTTTTTGTGCCACCTACTACAGTCATTAATGTAAGACGAGGTTGTGTGTGAGACTGAAACTAAGAATCTCATGACTTGAATGAGTCAGTTTACAGTAATGTTACTCCAAGCTTCTTGTCTTAACCTCATTTTAATTCCTGGAAGTAAATTAAAAAAAGAAAAGAAAAAGGAGAACATGTATGTCAGATGCTGACGTCAAAGCATCCGAGTGCAAATGAACCTCCTGAGCATCTGCCATGACATGATTGTTTTTCCCACCAGCCAAAGGTCACTGCTCCACAGCTGTGTTTGTGTGTTTGGGTCTCTGCAGTGCTGCATGTGCCTCGGTCCAGTGTTATTACCCACCAACATTAACTCGATAACCTGTGTGCAGTCACATGATCAGTGGTGTTGCTGCACTCAGCAGAAATCTCTCTGTTTTTCCTTTTTATCCCAGGGTGATTTGAACCAGTGTTCCTCATTAACTCCCACTAATTTAACCTTCTCTCTACTGACATTAGTGAAATAGAATGGCTCTAATCACGTCATTTACATTTTCCATTACTATCAGAGAACGCCTAGATGAATGGAGATCACAGTTACGCCAGTGGCTGCTGAGACCTTGAATATTAAACGTGGTGAGGTTTTGAGGCAACCAATCGTTAGTCATTAGACTGACTCTCCATGTTCCAACAGAGAGACCAGAAATATTTGTTTAGAATCTGGAGTTATTCTATATTTCTCCATACCATATATATGTATTATTTTTATTTGTTTATATTTTTATTATTTTTTATATTTTTAATTTTATATATACCACATTATTATTATTATTATTATTATTATTAGAATTAATAGATCTTGTTCCTATAAAAAGACCCAAATATATATTTCATCAAAGTTCAGTCTTACAGATATTCCAAAATGCTAATTTGCAAATATTAGTCAAACCAAAAATGACAAAATCACTTGAAAGAAAATACTAACGAATGCTTCATCAGTGTCAGTGATGAGAACTCGTTCACTAATTTAACCGACCTGATTGATCCAATGTGTGTGCACACATTTTTTTCTGCCTGTTATTTTCCTTTTACATTAATTAGAATGTAAATGTGTCCAGATTAATGCAATTCTGCTGCAAGGTAAAGAACATGAGGGGGAGAATTTCTCGAGGTGATAGAGGATTGTTGACAAAGTCTGTCTCCAGGGCCTGGATCGAGGTTTATGGAAGTGAGGAAGTGAAGATGATGAAGCAGTGTTTGAAAACTGTGTTCTCTGGAATTATAAGCTATAATCTGTGGTGGAAAAAAAATTATCATTTTCCTATGAATTTATTTTATTAACATTATATGTTCCATTCCTCATATAGTCTGAAGATTATAACTTCCTACATGGGTAAAAAAAAGGAGAGTAGAGAAAAAAAAAACCTTTTCTTTCATCCCTGACAGGACGAGGAGGGAATCCGCAGAGCCATCTGGGAGAAGAACATGCGTATGATCCAAGCCCACAATGAGGAGGCAGCACTGGGCATCCACTCCTATGAGATGGGCATGAACCACCTGGGAGACATGGTGAGTGACCATGTAGTTATAGTTCTGGGTTAGACCTATAATCTGGGTTCATCAGATTAGCTGGTACTGGTACTAGTGCTGGCACACGTGTCTCTGTGGTCATCAAGTACAGTGGAACCTCAGCTTTCAAACTTTCTGAAGGCCGTTCGTGAACCAAAAAGTTTGAAAGCTGAAACAATTTCCCCATAGGAATCAATGTAAAACGGATGAACAAATGACAATCATTTATCTTTATACAATGTCATCTAGATAGTTTAATTCTACCAATCAGGGCCAAAGACACCCAGTGATGACCTCTTCTGCTCAGTGGTCATGTGACATGTATGGATCAGTTTAATTGTATGTTACCGGGTGGTGTTGCAGCACAAAAGCCTGTATGGAGTACAGTATTTGTATCGATACTTTATGATAGTAATTGAGTATCACTACATCGATACCACACAATCATTACTCCCATCACTTCACTCGACAAGGATTTTCTCTGTGGATCCAGACTGTCAGTATCAGGTAGAACAGAATCTTAATGAGTCTTTAGACCATTAACACCTCTAATGAGTGTTAATTGATCTATTTGACATCACAGATTTCAGAAACACCGAAGAAGTGTGAACTATCTTCACTTCACTTCAGTAACTCCTGCCATCGTCAGGTTTTAACCTCCGCTGCTCTTCTCCACATTGATGAGTTAAAAAGCAGTTGATCCGAGTCTTCATCCCTTATTGACTTTTTTGATCCACCGTAGACAGATGTACATCTCATGCTTTTGTAACCCAGAATATTTCTTGCCCTAGCATGACTCTGTTTACTGAACGTTAGGGTGGATTCAGCCCAAACTTTACTCCCCTTGAGTCTTTCTGCCTGTCAGCCACCACTGACGCAGGATGAAGGATGAAATGTTTTGGAGGAAAGTCATGCACGTCCACTTGTCTGTATTTACTCTCCTGAGGATTGGATGAGCTGGATGACTGAGAAACTTGACAAACAGAGAGAGAAATAAAAAAGTGACATTTCAATTTGGAGTCACCTGTGAGGAACCCCGTCTCTGGGTGAGGCAGCTTTCATCTTCTGTCCCTCCTCCGTCTGTTGTGTGTGTGGTTTTGTTTTTGTTTGTTTTTGTCTTTCACTTGTTCTTGTCTTAGATCTTAGACTTAATCTTCTATGGCTTGGTTTTCTTGTTCTTCTTCCAAATATTCTGTTTTATCTGACATGAGAATAAATGGAGCCGAGGAAGGTTTCTTGCTCTCTCTTGTCAGCACAATACAACCTGTAACCTTGAGCTTCTGCACTAATGGAAGTTTTATCATTTTTTATATCATTTAAACTCAACAAGATAGATAGGTAGAGACAAAACCAGGAACAATTCTCACTTTTTTTGACAGAAATTAAACTTTTGTTTTTAATTCACATCATATCAGAAATTAAACTTTTGTTTTTAATTCAAGAATGTCAAAATAGTCAGAATAGTGACTGTATTTAGTTAAAAAATAGATCATTCAGATTAGGATACTAAAAAGGTGTGTCTGTTGTTATCCAGACATCAGAAGAAGTAGTGGAGAAGATGACGGGTCTGCAGGTCCCACTGAACCGTGACTACACCTTCACCTTGGCTCTGGACGACAGAGTGTCCAAACTTCCCAAAACTATCGACTACCGCAAGAAGGGAATGGTGACATCAGTGAAGAACCAGGTCAGAACACAAAGAATGCTTTATTGAATTAAATTAAATTAAAGAGTAAAAATGTGAAAATATGCACAATGAGTAAAAATATTTTAGAAAATCTAGAAAAAAATTGAATATAATATTGTGAATATTTTGGGTATATTAAAAGAAAAATGTAAATTTGTACCCTTGGAATTTTTGTTCTTACCTTTTTATCTAGTGTATTGATGTTACAAAAAAACACTCAAAATCCTCCTCTCACATATTTGTTAGTGAAGCTGACAAAGCTGCTGGAATGTTCTCGTGTTTGCCTTGAAGGGAACACAAACAGAGGAGATAAAAGTGAACTTCCTGCAGTGATTTGTTTATTTTTCCTGACAGTATCTCAGCCTGATGGAGCAAACAGTCTGATCTCACTGAGCTAATGGACGCTGCAAACAACGGAATGGTGTGATGGTTAAATGTAATTAGTTGCTATGACAGATGGCCTGTGTTTAGGTGGGAGCAGTCTGCAGGGGAACATCTGTGGTCACTGCTCATGGACACATCAGCAGCCTAGTGTTTGAGAACACTACCTGCAGTCTGGCGTCATATTAGAGCTGGAACTGTAACGATGATGGTGGTGAAAAACCCACTGAGCACCTGCACATGCAAATTATGAAAAAAAGTAAAGTTATACTTTGTAGCAGTGCAGCACAAATAGAGCTACACAAGAGCTACACTGCTAACTGGCTGCCATTTTATCACATTATAGGCTGTTTGAATTCTTAGAATTTTAAATTGACCTCAGTTCCTACCACAGCATTGGACATTACGTAATGTTTAACCGAGGGGTTGCACTCAACTCCCTCTAGTGGTTAAAAACCGACCACCTCCTATAAGCAGCAGCCCAATTACCAGACTTTTCTCGAAGCCTAAGATTTCTGGCATTAATGAATTATTCATCAGACTGACTTCACTCTGAGCATAACAACAACTTCCTACACGGTCTCCTTCAATCATCACTGGATCATTGTTGATTCTTTTATATGGATTTTTTCCCTTTTATTCACCAGTGGATTGTTTTGATTACATGCATAATGTGTAATCAACCGTTTTTAATAGAAAGGTTAAAGCTGCAGGGAGCACAATGGGTTATTATTATTATTATTATTATTATTTATTTTTACTTAATGGCAGAAATCATTGTATTTCTCCCTTTTCACTTTCTAACTCAGGCAGTCAATAGTTATCAATAATCACGCTGGCAAAGTCAATGAGGCAGGAATATCCATAACAATGTCGAGTATTTAATTAATGACACCTTTTTGACTGGCTATTTTAACTCATAGAATGTGCTTTACTGCATTTTACAACATATACACGTATTTATACAAGACAGCACTGGCTTGTGCAGGAATGTTGTTTTAAGTCAAAGTTTATGTAACTCTGCCCTCCAGTGGAGGAAAGGACGAAAAACACGTTATTTCTTTGACGAACTTGAAAACATTATTTTTATTTTTTAGGTTGTACTGGTGATGGTGAGGTGTGAACTATTTTTTTACTTTTGCTTTTCGATTCAGTTCTGCGTTCGCCTCGTTGTACACTTGTGAAATAACGTTGCAGTTTACTTTATATCAACATTGTTGCTCTCGTCTTCTGACAGGGCTCCTGTGGCTCATGCTGGGCTTTCAGCTCAGCCGGGGCCCTCGAGGGCCAGTTGGCCAAACAGAGCGGTCAGCTGCTGGACCTCAGTCCCCAGAACCTGGTGGACTGTGTCAAAGAAAATGACGGCTGTGGAGGAGGATACATGACCAACGCCTTTAGGTACATCCAGGAAAACGGAGGCATCGACTCGTGGGAGGCATATCCCTATGTGGGAGAGGTGAGATCACGACGTTCCAGTTTCCTATATTTGAAAAACCAATGCGGTTAAATGACAAACACTTAGTCCTGGAAATTCTAAATAACATTTAACACAGCTAAATTCACAATTTATCTATCATTAATTCTCAAGTTGAGAGATTTCATTTAACATTTTGGTTCTTTTTGTCAAGTTGATATCACTAACATGACCCCAAAGAAATTTGCTACAGACAGCAACAAAAAATTCACTAAACACCAGCGACATCATCGTTGTCAGCAGTTCCTCAATTTATCCTCACAGCAGAAGAACTGCTTATTAATGAATACAGGGCAATTTCCCTTAATTAGTAATCAGCATGTACTGACACTGTAACATGCATGTGACTCACAAGAATCACTAGGTGTGATGGTGTTTCTGGTAAAGAAGATGTCATTGGCTATGTAGTCCTAAAAGTTCACTATTATGATGAACAGAAATCTAAAAACCTGAAATAAATACATATAAATAAAAAATTACTCTTCCAATCACAAATCTCATTTTTCTTTTTTATCATTCATTTATTATCTTTCTGAGCAAGGCACAAAATAAGCTTGTTAAATGCAGGATGTTGCTAACGTTAGCCTCTTCCTTTGTTGTTTTCAGTGTTTTCTTTCCCCACCGGGCCGCCCCCTGCCGCTACAACTCCAGTGGCATGGCAGCCCAGTGCAAAGGCTACAAGGAGATCCCAATGGGTGATGAACACGCTCTGGCTGTGGCTCTGTTTAAAGTGGGTCCAGTGTCTGTGGGCATCGACGCCTCACAGAGCAGCTTCCAGTTCTACCAGAGAGGTCAGTGAACGCCTCAGGAGGATCAACAGTTCAACTATATTACAAAAACAAAATGATTCAGCATATTTTAAAATGCTCACGTCAGATATTCTACATGTAAAAAGAGAAGATGTATTAATGTGTCCGTGCTTTTGTCACACAACAACTTATGACTTTGGACGTAGTTTAAACCACAGCTTCACTTCTGCAGGAGAACACACTGTGAAAGTGCTGTCATGATGACTAGTTGCTGTAAAAGACACCAAAAGAGGAAACACAGTATGTTATTTTATGTAGGAAAGTTGATGCTAAGCATCTAATAATAGTCATTGAAAAAGGTTAGATAAAATGGTCTTCAACGTCAAACACAGACAAAGAAAAACTTATGGCCCGAGGGCCACTTCCGGCCCAAGAAGGCCCACATCTGGCCCATAGATGTCAATTATAACTTTATTTTGCCCATGATTTATTACTAAAATTATTTCTTGTGAAATTGGCTCCAAAAAAAGAACCATTTTATTGTAAATAACTATTTACAAAATTGCTTTATTTTTTAATCAAGAGTTAGTTTAAGTTTGAGGTAAAAAAACAAATAATAAAGTAGAGTTATTATACCTAAACTGTGGTTGATTGACATTTGAAGAGGTTTAGATTAGAAACTGAAGTATATATGAATACCCAGCATCAAAGTACTACCAAACAAAAGATTTTACTGCACCTTTCACTCCAACTTTTCACCGAATGTCAGTGGAAAATAAATGACTTCTATCATTTGTTGAACCAACTTCAGAGAAACATCCATTGATTCTTTAGATCTTGTCTTCTCACTCTCTCACTTGTCTCCTCTGTCATGCGCTCAGGTGTTTACTACGACCGCAACTGCAACAAAGACGACATCAATCACGCCGTGCTGGCGGTCGGCTACGGAGTGAACTCCAAAGGAAAGAAATACTGGATCATCAAAAACAGGTGGGACACATCACAGGCTTGCGTGGCAGCAGGTGGCCCATAAGGCCACCGCAATGAAGCCACATGTCATCTCCTGCCGTGGCGTTGACGTGAAGACACAAAACGCTGATGGCGATTCTCACTCACTCTCTCTTCTGCTTTTCTTTACCCATCTGTATTTCTGTCTTCTGTCTTTCCAACCTCTTCCTGACAGCTGGAGCGAGACCTGGGGCAACCAGGGCTACATCATGATGGCTCGTAACCGCAACAACCTCTGTGGCATCGCCAACCTCGCCAGCTACCCCATCATGTGAGAGGGAGGAGTCCTGGGCTCGGAGCACATCAAGAGGGTTCAGACGGGCTTTGCTTGGACAACTACTTATGAGAGGAGTTTTCTTCCAAATTTCAGTAACCAGCCTTACTGTAATTTGGAGTCAGTGTCTTGTGTTACAAAATAATACACATATTTTCTTTTAGTTTACACTTTGAGCTACTTGAAGCACTTTTCTTGGAGCCCTGAAGGCCTTCCAGGCTTATCTTCAAAACAGCAGACGAGCACGAAGACATAAACACCTCCAGGGCATTTTGTTAGCAACGAGAAGAAAATTCTGAATTTGAATCTCCACTCTCTCTCTGTCCAGGCGCTAACAGTGTTTCACAGTGTGAGACTGAATCATCTCAGTCTCTGCGCTTAATTATAGTTTTTGAGATTTAAATCCAGTATGACAGTAAACATTGCTGGGCAATGGTACATTCTGTTTTCCTCTTCACACTGTTTTTTGTTTTTTTAAATTCTACCTGTTTTCTCTTAATCAAGTTGAACCATTGTTTAATTGTTGTTGTTTTTTTTAGTTCGGTTGTGTTTTGTTTTGTTTTTGCACATTCCCGATGATCAAACTATAAACTACTGTTTTCTATGGAATTTAATAAAGGTTTCATTTTAAAACATTGAAGTGTACCCTTTTTTTTAATCCAGAGAAAGAAAACATTGGTTTGAGCATCATATGTAATCTCTGAATAAATGTGTATTTTTTTTCTGTAGCATCTTGTGTATAAGAAAGGGGGCGCACTATCTAAACCCTGCATCACAGTCAAAACATATAAAATAATTCCAAAATTGATTTATTTATTTAAGCTTTTCTGAAAGTAACTTCAAATTGTACCACAAAGAAAGTGATGAAAAATATTGGTGCTTTTGTTTTTAGCTATGATCCAAAATACTGTAATCCAAAGAAAAAACGAAATAAATAAAAATATGTCCTGTAAAAAGAGAGTTGAAGTACATTGGTCCCCAGACCACAACTTGGTGAAAAGATTCCGTTGAGACATTAATAAAAGTCCAAATTAAATTTTTATCCTCACTAACGTGATGCTCATTTCACTCACTTACTTTGTAGAGTTACTCATAAAAATCCAACCTACCATATATTTATGTTTGAACTGTGAGTTAAAATATAAATACCATATAAATGCTATTTTACTGTGATGTCGAAAATCAATTTTACTTACTTTTTAAAAGTGGTAAAGATTAGGAAAATGATGATTGATGAGTGATAATGATTATGATTATGGGACGGTTTCGATTTAACTTAAGAGGAAGCTGTAAACACTCCGCACACCATGTGACAGATTTCTACATAAAGGTGAACCAGGAAAAAGACCAAGTCAGTGACGGGGTTCGAACACAGACGCAGACATGATTCCGACTGTTCAATGTGAGTACAACTTTAGTCAGTAAAGTTTTTTTTATGTAAATAAATCCGACATCTTCGCCTTGAGATTTGAGAAGAGTTGAATACGTTTTACTTTCGTTTTCATCGAAGGCAGATGTGCAGGTGTTGCTACGAAAAACACAACAACGGAGGCTTTGTTTGGTGACAACGACAGAATGATTTGTAGGATTTAAATCTCAGTGTGTTTGTAGCTGACGAAGATACGTGTCCTAATTAGAAATATTAATTATCCTTTACAAAGGCGGAAAACGCTAATTCATAACGCTTAGTTATACGTAAAACGTCCAAGATTAAATGATGGTTTGAATTGTGAAATGTTAGAGAGACGTTTTTTTACTATTCATTTTGTTTTTTCAGTTAGACGTACATTTTTATGATTGATTTAAGGGCATGGGTGAGGTGAAAAATAAACAAGAGACTTCTTCCTGAAAAACAATATCACCTCATTTCCTGCCAGTAAAACCAGCCCTAGGTGTCAGCTGTGGTACTTCATTAGGCTCAGTGTGGTTTACAGTCGGTTCTTATTCTTATATAATGACTTATCATTCACCGTCCTTTTTAACGTGTACTAAACATTCTTATATAATGACTTATCTTTCACCGTCCTTTTTAACGTGTACTAAAGTGTTGGAGTTCGTGGGTCTATGTGTCTGTCTGTGTATGCTGACCGTGAGCTATAATTGCCTTGTTCTCTGTTATTTCTAGCAGAAATTATATGTTTAACCTGAACAATTAGCTGTTCGAAAATGCTTTTGTTTTACTGTAAACCATATCTGGGTTCTATGAAGATGAAGAAATTATGCCCTTTAAAACATTACAAAGTTCTAATGTGTTAAAGGGGGAAATAACTTTCCATTTCATTTTTTTTTCAAATGGAAATATCTTCTGGGTTCCCTGTTATAAGAAACATTAATAACCAAAAAAAACAAAACAACAAGTGGTTGTGTAAATAGTTATATGTTGCAACAAATAAACAAAAAAGTTCAGTGAAACAATGCTAGCACAAACCCATTAGTCTGTGATAGGCGAGGTGTAGATAATATACACAACGTAAACAGTTACATGATCAACACAATTTAATTCTTTAGTTTGGGAACATTTGTTGTTTTGGATATTTTTTTGGAAAACCAATCTGTTTCTATCACGAGGTTCGAGTCTCGTGTATTTTTTTTTAGACACTCAAATGATTAAGTTCGGGTGAAACTGGCAGATCAACATTGTTACATGACACTGTTACTGAGCAGCTCTTTAACGCCTGATTAAAGTCGGTCTTTCACAGTCAGATTGATATCTGGTATTTGGTACATTTGCTGTGCTTTTTTTTATCACATTCTGTGTTGGTCTCATGATACATTTTCATGGAATTTGTGGGTATAATTGCACTGCAGCTGCTTATTTTTGTTTAAGGAAGTGAAAGCTTCTGAGTCTGCGGATAAAGAGCTGGATCACAGGAAATGCAGTATTATCGCTGTATAAAAGTCTATAACGCAGCGTTTTTTTCAAGTTGGAATGCAATGTAGCTTATTAAAGAGTGATGGAAATGTATCATCATTATTATTAATATAAACAAATGCACTACAACTATAAAGGACTTTGGGCACAAGTATTAAGTAATTGAAGTTGCAATGATTAGACCAGTTTATGGATACTCTTAAAAAAAATCGGACCTATGGTATTTACAGGAAGAGATAAAAAATACAACAAAGGTGAAAGATATTAAGAAATTATGAAGTGAAACCCTTTCCATAAAAGTACAGTCAGTTGATGTAGTTTTACACAAGTCAATGTAAAAGAAAAACACTAGGTGGAAAAAAAATAATTCCCATCTCACAGCAGCAAACAAAACGTGAAGACTTTCAGCTCCTCCTAGAGGTGTAAGTGATACAGTGTTCTAATAATCTGGCTCAGTGAGTTACAGTCAAAGTAACTACATGTTAGCAAATCTGGTTTTAAAGACACAAGGAAGCAATGACACATTCTTTATTTTTTGGTTTTTGTTTTTTTCTATTGTTTTCAGCTAAACTTGTGATACGTTTTCCTTTGACTGTTTCTCTTGACACTAAACACTAAAGGTCACCAAAGGTCTCTTTTCACGGGATCATGTCTCCCTGTGTGCTTACAGGTGTGATGTTGGTGAACCTGCTGCTCTTCTGTTTGTGTGTCAGCACTGCAGCTGTGTTTGACAGCAGGTTTGATGTCCACTGGGAGCTGTGGAAGAAGACGCATGGAAAAACTTATGAAAATCAGGTTTCTCTCTCTTTATTTTATCTCTATGAACATTTCTTTTTTATGACAAGAAACTGTGGAAAAAAATGTTGTGCTTCTGCAGGCATGAAATCCATATGTAAGATTTATTCTCAACCTGAACCTTATATTTGACCTCTTGTACTCTATGTGCCTTTATTGAGGCGGAGAATATGCGCCGCAGGGAATTGTGGGAGAAGAACCTGGCGCTCATTACCATGCACAACCTGGAGGCCTCCATGGGAATTCACACCTACGAATTGGGCATGAATCACATGGGAGACCTGGTAAGATTCTCACTCGCTCCCTCAATCACACAGCTACCGATCACGGATGAGGAAGAACAAAAACAGAACTTAAGCTGCATGTTTTCCATCAGAAGCGGCAACAACTCTAGGTCAGTGGTTGGAAATTATGCGCTCTGACAAGAACGGTACTCATTTGAAAACAGTTCGTGGTTCTTGTTTTTTCTGTTTGTGTAGGAGTTTCACAGGTACTTGCTCGCACAGTCACATGTAAGAGAGTGTAAAAAGGAGATGTAAATATGCAAGTCAATGTAAATATAAGTTCACACATACACACACAAGTGTGAAGTGCAGATCCAACCCTTGGCCAAAGAAAGGCTGGATATTCGCTAATTTAGAAACACAGTCTGAAGGAGGTCAATGTCAACTTTTTTGTCAACATTAAATTCTGGAAACCTTGTGGTTGTAGTGACAACAGTAGCGTGTGGCCCAGCTCAGCTTTAACTCAAAGTATATTTAATAACAGCTAATAATAATAATCCTAATATAAATATAATAATATGATATATTTTGAGCCGAGAAAGTGAAAAAGTTCTTCCTCCGCAAAACAAGAACTTGAACTTTGACCTTCTAACCTCTTACTTTTGACAATGAAGATTCTACACCGTACTTGTGTGTCAACAGCAATAATAATAATAATAATATGTGTGTCACCTTAATGTCTGTAATTTAACTTTACTTTGACTGAACGAACACTCTTGTTTGTGAACAAACACACTGTTTATCCACATATCCGAATTATAAACCAAAATGCTAATGACCATTTGATTAATTGTGCAATCAAGGTTTTGGAACATCTAATGAAGTCTCATTGTTAATGTATTATTGTGGAAAACATTTTTTATGCTATCGTTTAGCTCTTTGTGGCTTTATTTTCGCTAACACGTTCCTTGATTTTTAACCTCAACTACTATATACATATATTTTACCTGATCTTCTACCAATGATACTTTTTATTTAAATTTTAAAATAGTTTTCTAAAATGTTGCTTAACCTTTAAACATTTAGCTTCCCGAATTTTCAAAATTACAAGAGCATTAATAACGAACAAAAACTTCACTTCTGCTTGTGTATTTGACATGTGTTGTTCTATTTCCTCATCATAGACGGAAGAAGAGATCCAACAGTCATTTGGCACGCTCACTCCTCCTGCTGACATCAAGAGGGAGCCATTGTCCTTCTTGGGGACATCAGGCGCCAACGCTCCAGACTCAATAGACTGGAGAGAAAAGGGCTGCGTCACTTCTGTCAAAATGCAGGTAACAATACAACTCTTCAAATCAGACTCCAAACAGTCTAGTAGAGACTAGAGCTGAAAACACCCTGTGACACAATTTAAAAAAAAAAAAAAAAAAAAAAAACCCACATACTTCCTGTTCCTCTTTTTTTTTTTTTGTGAATCTTGTAGCGTAAACAAAGGAAACTATCTGTAAATGTCTTCTGACACATTCATTTGTTTGGTGGTCCTTGAGGTGTGGGGTCATAATGATAACACAAGGTGTTATTAGTATGGTTTTGAGGATGGTGTGGTTGAAAAGACCACACAACATATCATTAGTGCAAATCTTTTATTTCTAGTAGCAACTATCAAAATAAGGAAGGAAGGAGAGTGAACTACTCGTCATTGTGACACAGCTCACCACTGCACACAACCAAATGTGACCTCTGGTTTTAACCCATCACCAAAGTGAACAGTGGGCAGCTTTAAGCACCCAGGGAGCAGTGTGTGGGGACGGTGTCATGCTCAGAGCACCTCAGTGGTAACGCGGCAGCTGGTGGACTCAAACCTGAAGCCTTCCAGACCCAAGTCAAGCTTCCTTAACCACTAAGCCACCTCTGCCCCAATAAATAAATAGTTATTCAAACATTTCTATAGTAAAACACACATTTGACTATGACTGTTTAACAGCTCAAGCTTTTAATACAACAGGAATGAGAAGAAACATTGTCTTTTTAAGAAAAGATCATTTGGCCCAATTAATAATTTGTCTCTTTTAATAAATGTAATTAATATTCAAATAAAAAAAATGTGCAAAGGCATAGAAATAAAAATATTTTTTTATACCACAGTGGTGTTTTTTTTAGAATCATAGAACCACTGACACGCAGATATTGATTCTGGCATTTCTTCTCTACTGGTTAAATATTTTTTACATAATTGAGAAAGTGTGTTTAACCTTTTAACAGTGATAGGCACTCCAGTGGCTGCATCTCATTTGTTTTTGTTCTGCTGCCAAACATTGAAATTTGTGTAAAATGATGCAGAAAATGTTTTGTTTTTATTTTCTGTTTGCCGCAGCAGTATTTTATCGGACAGGATTTTAGGCTGTTCCCTCAGACGTTCTGTGTTAAATTCTATGTTTCTGTGATGTCGTAGTAACCTTTTTCTTTTAAATGCAGGGATCATGTGGCTCCTGCTGGGCCTTCAGTTCTGCGGGGGCCCTTGAGGGCCAGCTGGCCAAGATCACGGGGAAGCTGATAGACCTGAGTCCACAAAACCTGGTTGACTGTTCTAGTAAATATGGAAACAAAGGCTGCAATGGTGGCTTCATGAGCCAAGCCTTCCAGTACGTCATCGACAACCAGGGCATCGACTCTGAGGCTGGGTATCCCTATAGAGGACAAGTGAGTATATATGCTTACAGTCAAATATTCAAGGAATAGCCTTAAGTTAGAAGATAAATATTTAAGAGTTAAGTTAAACACAATTGGGTCAGGTCAAACCTAGAGCAGAACAAACGGAAAAAGTAAAAAATGAATGATATATATGATGAAAAAGTAAAATGTTCTTAGTCGAGAAAAGTTGAATATTATTGTATTTGGTCATCAAGTAACTTATTATATAGTAATTATTTTAATTGATTTTCAATTTGATCAATATTCTCCGTTTGTGCCTCTTTCATTTTTTGTTTCATAACTTGTATTATTAAATATGTATGTGTAAAAAATCAGATCCAGTGCTGATCAATGAAATCCTGCACGCTGAGCCCCTCGATGCCTCTAGTGGTTTCGCTCAGTCTGTACTCTGCCTGGAGACGAGGTGTTAATGGAGGCCACACTAATGGAGTTTTTCCTGCTCCGTGTTGCCAAGTTGCTGAGATTCCAGAAATAGAAATAGCAGCATGTACTTGCTACAAATGAAAACATGCAGAAAATCCAGTGCAAAGTCAGGATTAATGTGAACAAATTTCCCTTCGTGAGACAACAGCAGTGTGGGTGTAGCAGCGATAGCAGCGGCAATAAGTTAAGAACACAAACACTGCGGGCTGTAGACAGCAGCACTCTACGCACCAGTCTGTGGTCTGCTGTTAATGTCTCTTTGGAGCAACGATAAATTAATCGGAGCGGACAACAATGTTTGTCCTCCAGGCTCCAACTGGTTTGAGTGAAGGAGGAGGAGAAGGAGTAGGAGGTGGAGGCCAACTGTTTGATACACAACAAAACAGAGAAATAGGACATTCCATCTTCATTTCTATTTTCTATCAAACATGGCTAAAATGCTGCGTGAATCATCACTTTTTTATTTCACTTTTTCAGGAACAACCTTGTCGCTACAACCCCACGTACCGTGCAGCCAACTGCTCCCAGTATAAGTTCCTGCCTGAGGGCGATGAAAACACTCTGAAACAGGCTCTGGGCACCATCGGACCTATATCAGTGGCCATCGATGCAACAAGGCCCAGATTTACCTTCTACAGAAGTGGTAAGAAAAACATCACCAGGTGAGAGAGGAGAGAACTTTTTTATTTTTTCCTAAAATTTGAACTGATATCCCTTCAGGAGTATATGATGACCCATCATGCTCAAAGAGGGTAAACCACGCAGTGTTAGCTGTGGGTTATGGTACACTGGATGGACAAGACTATTGGCTGGTGAAGAACAGGTGAGAGCTCATCCAACAAGCTAACATGGCCATAACAGAAATACGTTTGTAATATATGTATTCTTTATATATATATAAAGAATACATAACAACATTTAAATATTAGCCGAAAGCTTAAATGACAAGATAATAGTTAGCTAACTAAGTCAAAGTCAGTCATGCACCATCGTAACATACAAAAGCCAAACACGTACATATACCAAAACCACACAATTATATATTCATCTAAAATTACTGAGGAAAATAAACCAATAAAAACATAAAAGAAATAGCAAAAATAAAGCAACCTTAAAACTGAACACAGAGCATCAGAAATGATTATGATTATGCCTATTAAAAATGTTGGGCTATACATATACATATACATGTCGGTCAAAACATAGATTAAAAAAAATAAATTACTATGAAACCTTCCAGAAAACCAATAAGTGAAAAAGTGAAGGAAAAAGTCAGGTTGTCCACCTCAAGTTCATGACTTTGAAGGTTCAACATTTGGTGACAACAGAAGAAGAAGTGGTTTCTGTATTTCTTAATCAGTTTCCCGTTGGCACAGACACGAATAACAGGGAACTGAAGACATGGTCATTGACTTGAGGTCCAGCCACTCCTTTATATTTATATATATCTCATATTTATATATCATATCCTTTTTGTGTTCTCCTTGTCCAGTTGGGGAACATCTTTTGGAGACCAGGGCTACATCAGGATGTCACGCAACAAGGACAACCAGTGTGGCATCTCTTCGTACTCCTGCTTTCCCATCATGTAGCTGCAAAGAGTAGAAGCTGTGACTAAAACGTCCACATTGTCATGTTAGTGTTATCGTTTGAATCAAAATATTTTTTACTACAAGAAATACTAATGAACAAAAACACCTTATACAGCAAAACAGATTTGTTGGTATTTTAAAGGATTTTTTTCTCCTTGGTGTGGATGAAACTATTTTAAATCTGTAAAAGTGCTATACTGAATAAATCACTGATTTACTGTTTTCTTAGTTTATGCCCTGTTGATGCACTTCAGGTGTGGATGCATAAGTGTAAGTGTTCAAGCCTTTGACATCTGCCGATGCAGCGAAGGTGAAGAGCCGATTTCTTCCCCAGCGACTGGAGACTGGCCTGTTAAACCTGCCATAAAAATGTCTGAAAGGAAACCATTGACTTGGGAAATTGGTGTGTTGGTCAATTTAGCTTTTACATGTTACGAGGGAACTCTAAAATCAATACCACGTGTCTCTGTTAAATCTCTGTGTCTCCTGTGCTGTAAGCATGTAAAAGGTGATAACATACCATGTGGTAGCTAAGAATGACCACAAGGAGAAACAGTCCTCGTCTGACATTAAACAGTGAAAATGTACCATGCTCTGCTAGGACGCTACCTTCTTGTTTTCCTTGTTTTTTCTTTCATGTAAAGTGGAAAGATTTATCAGTGGGAAATTAAGCCAGTAGATGGCAGCAATGCAGCTGAGTGCAGAGTTGCTCTTCAAAATTAAGGAAGATGAAGCAAGGCAAGGTTGTTAGAGTTAGCTCAAGTAAGCCTGTCTTGGAGGAAAACGACTTATTGTAAGTAAAGAATCAGATTGTTTGTGTTTGTGTGTGTGTTGTGGAATGCAATTGTTATTAATTTAATTAAAGACACAATTGTTCAATGCTTGTACAATTTTGGAAATGAGGCATCCTTCTAATGCCTTAGCTTAGTGTGCTAAGTGTTTGTTAGCTGCCCAGCCATATTGTCAACAAAACACAAAAAAATAATGTGGTTAATGTGGCTGCAGAGTGTATTTTAACAGATAAATACAGGTACATGTGTACCTGTTTTGTAGTACTGCAGTACAAGTCTAATTGTTGAATGCTGCCAAAAATGAATCCAGTTAGCAGGCTCTTTTTATTTTGTGTATTTTAGTTAAACTCAAGAGACATTTGGATATGTCTTGAGAGATCTTTCTGCTGCTGGTTGTAAATCCTGCACACAAATGCCAGTACAGGTCTGCTATGATGTTGATGGTGTGACCTATAGGTGGTTGGAATTGTGGCTATGTTGTAAGAGCCATGTGACCTTTTCTATAAGGAGCTAAAGGGCAGTTGGTAACCATACAGACAAGTTCAGAGTTCACCTAAAGCCATGCAGCGCCTCCTGACTTTGAAATTACATACTAAAGATTCAGGGCCCCATGTTTCAGTTAATCCAGATACAACAAGGTCTGATAATGAAAGTATCTGCATGGACAGAAGCCAGGAAAGAGCAGTGTCAGGATGCTTGAGATACGTTCTTGCATCTTCTTGGATAAATATTATGCTATAAAAGTACAGCAGCTGCGTTGTGCTACAATACTCCCTGTCTGAGTTGGCCTTTACAATCTCAGACGGTTTCACCATTTTCACCTCTAGCAAGGTTGAAATAAAGTCAGCAGAGAGCAGTGTTGGGTTACAAATGAGTCGTTTTTATTTTTTTAGTGCAACATCACAACAAACAATTTTCACATGAGGTATTCAAAGGGATTTTTCTTTAGTTGCTGATACAAAATGTCCCACCATGATTGACGTTTAAAGTGTTGTGTATCTTTTTTTTTCTTTAAAGCCTTTGGTTGGTTAGCCACATTCATTAGTAAGTCTAACACATGAACAAGAAATGGCACGATAAAGCATGGTGGGTCCGGGTCCGAGGCCAAGGAAACTTAGACTCAAATATAACACTTCCCTTGGCTCTTCCCCGTTTAAAGCTTTTTGTATGGATTTCATTAACTCCTACTTACAACAGTGGGATCAAACAGTATTTCAACTACACTAAACATTTCGGAAAAACAGGGTTGGGAGGGGTGGCTTACAAATGTGGAAAAATAGCTTCTGTGTCCTCTGACCATTCTTTATTTTGGGATGGATGCTTGATTCTTGGGCTCCCCCCCCCCCCCCCCCCCCCCACTGTTACAGCAAGTCACATGATTCTAGCTTTTCGGAAAACAAGGAATAGGCAACGTTGATTACAGCAAGATCCTCCTTGCTTGGATTGTCACCTCCTCTTTTTTGGTCTTGACATTTGTATTTATATACAGAGCATGGATCAATGGGACACGCAAGCATACTGGACTTAGCTTTGGCTGGACGGGAAACCACCTTACGGTTCCCGTTTTCGGATTGATTCCAGCACATTTGGTTTGGAGCAAAAAGGCATGAAAAGAGACAGATGGACAGACATGAGATAGATTGATAGATACGTTAGATACACGGACAGACACCCTGACAGGATGGATTCTTTGGTTAGGAATATCTTTGCCACACAACATCTCACACAGTTGAGGTAGATGGGTAAAAGTCTTCATGTACACACAGGGACAAGGGGGCTGGGAGTGATGGGGGGGGGGGGCACAGGGGTTTACAGAGTAAAAAGACATCCCTCTGAAGACACTGCCTCATGTCAGTTTCTCAGTTCCAGCTCAACGTAATACTGTTTTATGTAAGTAATCAGCACGCTGAACCCCACTGGTGCTTTTGTTCTTTGAATCCTCTGAGTGCTACTGTAGCTCTGACAGGGAACTGCTAAAACTACCCATAATACTTAGCTGTTCAGCAGTTACCCATCAATCTTTGGTTTGTTTTTCCTTTTTTGGTTCATCAAAGAGATTTTTTTTTTTTTTTGGTATTTTTTAAAATTTTTATTCTGAAAGTTACATCTTTCAGCTCTACTACTGTAATGCATTATTTACTCTCCAGACTCCCCTCCCGACTTTAACTCTGCAACGGCCTCAGCGGTCAAGTTACTATTAAATCCACTAGGGGGTGCCGCAGGTTAAAGTGCCAACGCAAATCACCTGCAACAGTTCAATGAATTCACACCCTCCCTCCCTCCTTTTATCTTCTGCCTCCAGTACAGAAAAGGAAGAGCTCCCCTGCTTGACACAGAGCAGACGGTGGCTCAATACAAAAAGCTATGTCTCCATTTTAGGCTTGCAGTCAGAGACAAAGGGAAACCTGAAAGGTGTCACCTCCGCTTTGATATGATGACAGTAGCGCGCAGGGGTCGCACAAAGAAGCCTCCAAGCTCTTTTATTTTTTATATTTCACCCGCCCTCCTCTCAGAACAGTCTCAATTGTCTCACCCCCAACCTCTGTCCCCCACCTTTCACTCTCAGCATGCTTACAATTGTTGCTCATTAAAGTTTAATTCAGCTCCATGCCCTGCTAGTTCAACAACCTTATGTTCCACAAGAAAACCCCCCCTCCCATCCATCTCTTCTCCGACACACACACCCTCCACAACCACTGTCCTCATTCTGCACTATTCCGCCTCCTCTCTGATCTTCCTCCGCCCTCTTTGAATGCCCCCTAAAGCCCATAGGTCTGGCCAAGAGCAAACCCTAGACCAAATACCCAGAGAGGAGATGGGATGAAAAAGGCCTTTCCTTTGAAGTGCATGGAAAAAGTCGATGGCCTCTTTCATGACCGCCTGTCTTTCAAGTGCACACTGCGAAGGGGGCCCAGACAATCCTCCCGTTTCAACGTTCAAGAAAGAAAAATTGAGAGACCGAACCAAAAATCGGGGCCAGACAGAGAGAAAGAGGATTGAAAATGACCAGGGAAGCCTTGCCACCCTTGGGCAGCATTTACACGTGGGTCTCAGAATCAGATCTTCAGTGATTTCTTCTGATTTAGGCTTTAGGCTGGTGAAAGCTGGAGCATGGGGATGGTGTAGCTTGTGCAGATTACACAGGTGAAGGCAGTCATTGACAAATCCTGTGCTTTCCGAAAAATCCAGGATTTTTCCAAGATGAGTTGGAAACCCCTAAAACTCCAACAAGCTGTAAAGGCTGAACAACTAATTTTCAGATTCCCCCAAGAAGCGAAACGAAATGGCTTGGAAGATGTAGTGATCTTTGGTGATTTCTCTTGATTTAAGCCCTAGGCAGGCAAACCAAGATGTCTGTTTGTGCAAGACGTATGGAGGAAGACACTCACTGATAAATCCTGTGCTTTCTGATAAAAAAGGTTGGAAAAATTTAAACCACGATGGCCTCAGAAGTAGTATTACAAATTCTACATACCTAAGAGGTATTTCCAGAAAAGTAAAGGAATACATATTACAAATAAGACTTTGGTGAATTTTCTTAATTAGGAAATCTAGGCTGGTGAAGCTCTGGAAATCATGTTTAAGCTTAAACAGACCTTTGGTATCTCCAAAATGAGATACAGAGCCCAGAAGCCGGACATACTAAATGGAAAAATCCTTTAAGATCGAGAAGCCTCTTGATTTAATAAGAGAATTTGGACATAGAGGACAACAATGACTAGGTGTAACAAATTGATGGACTAGAGACTGCAAATCTCACAGCATTCAAGAAAAGGTACAGACTCTAGGGATCAGGGACAATAGAAGTCCAGGGACAAATTAGACAAGCTAAAACAGCCTCATAACTTAATTTGGGATTTCCAAACGAGGGACAGGAGAGCTAGGAGTACACCTTAATGATCCGATCAGAATCAGATCCTTGGTTTCTTTGAATTAGGTATCAATTGATGACAAAGGAAATCCTGTACTAGCTGGTAATATTAAGATTCCTCTCAGAAGAGATACATGTTTTACATAAATTTCCTGTAAATCCATGATAAACCCCCGATGTGTCAATGCCCTAATATAAGTCCTGGAACCGTTTAAGCTTTCACAGTCCTAAAGTCCAGTACAGTCTTTCAGAATTCATCTGAAAATAAGTAATTTATTCTCCTGGAACTGAGAGAACTGGCAGAAAGGCGAGGTTGTGGTGGACAGTGATTCACACTGAGCTGCACATTAGACAAGACTGTCTGCGCTGCACTGGGGAGGGTAGGACGACAAGGGGGCAGGTGATCGAGTTGGATAGAGAGGAGGTCAGAACCATGCATTTCCCCAGGCAGAAGCAGAGTACGCATGTTCGCATGTGACCCTGAAGGACTCGCACTCAACGGGGCCTTCACTTTAAGTGGGTCCCCAGACATTTACCGCTGCCCCATCAGATGGCATTGGTTAAAACACGTCTTCACAAGCAACCTGTGAAGCTATGGGATGCCACCCCATCATCGATGTCGTCATTGTTAACGGTATCGTTACCAATATATTGGTATTATAAATATTATCACAACATTCAAACAGGCTTTGGTCTTGGCATTAGGAGCTGACTGCAGAGACACTTGCAAGAGTAAGGAAATCCCCAGTTTTCTACATTGAAAAAACTAAACCAAAACAAAAGGCCAGGCCTTGGAGATAGAGATACTTAACAACACTGGGTGGTTTAGGTTGGGGTGGGGTTCAGGGTTTAGGTTCAGGGGTATAGGGACTCAGGCCGTACATTCAGGGAGGCAATGTTAATCTTTGGTATTATGATGGGATTCTACAGCTAAAAGTGCCCATCAGAAAAAAGTCTTCAGTTTCACACAGACATACAGAGCATCATTAAATAAATACTTACAGTATATAGATAGCATAAATAAATTAAAAATAAATAAGGAAATAAAATGGAAAAACAATAAATATACAAATGCAGTAATAAATAGGTTGATCAGATCAGTATTTGCATTTGAAATGTTGTCGGTTCGATTTTTTTCTTCTTCTTCTTTTTAACTACTGGCTATAAGGAGGCGTTTCAAAGCCTTTCCTTTGTGGACCAAAAAAAAAACCTAGTACGTATGTCCATACGTCAGCAGGGCTGAAAACAAACCACCCCGCACTTCCGACGTGTTTCTATAAATAGAGCAATGTGCTTGAGATCTGTACAAAAAGGGCTGAAAGAATCACATTCCTCCATTGTTTTTTCTCTAGACATCTGTAAAAAAAAAGACTTAAATATGGAGCAGAGGTGTGTACAGTTGTTCTGAAAATGAGTGGAAAAAATACTACAATATCACTATACATTGTGTTACGTCTACCTCCTGGTGAAGCCTTTGCATATAAAGGCTGTTTTACTCTTTTTTTTTTTGTACTTTTTTTGGTTTGAGTCAAAAAATGGCTGGAGCTTTTGTTGGAAGCTCGATGGAGAGTCTTAAAGCTAGACATTTGCACCAACGTGTCCGTTTCTTTGTGTGTTTTCTCTTTGTGTTTATTGATTCTGTCCTGGCATCTGATGAGATGATCTTTGTTTTTTTTTTCCCTTCCCACTCGAAAACCCTTGATTCATTCGAGGTGAGGGTATATTTTTGAACCACAGGAAAGGCTCATGTGGATGGTAGATGATTGACAGTTGGGAAATTACAAACGCTACGGATGCTCCGAAGGTGGAACACTCACCATGGAAATACATGCTATGATGATTACGATGGAAATCAGGTTCTTCAGAAAATAAAAGTTAAGAAAAGGCCCTTTCTTCCTCTTTCACCTTGATTCTCGAGGAATAATAGGACCGATACTGTGGACCCGCTTGGGGAAGGGTAGAATGTCTTTGGATGATGGTAAAGAGTTTTTGATTAACACAATGGAGCTCTCCAGATGCGAGCAAACGACCCATTTTTGATTCTTCATCCTTGGAGAGATGACGATAGATTCGAAGGTACACCAAAAAAATATGTTTCCTCCTGATTTGTAATACCCTCATTATCTCTAATCTACATAATCAAAATAACATAATAATGAGATGGTGTCTATGTAAGGGTGAGACTCTTCTGAGTTAAAGCATCTCTTCACCCTTGACTATACAAGAGCAGGACCTCCCATCCTGCTTTGGTATCACTCTGGGTATCGCCTCCTTCCATTTCAAGGAGGCGATCAACTTTGGTTTGAGAAAAATGCTTCATTTTTATAACATCATCTAAGAAAGCTGGCTCCGTCGCTCCTTCTGATAACGAGGAGGACATTTATGACGGCCGATCTCTGCTCAGACCAGTCTATGTGCCCCCTTGCTCCCTCAGCGCCCTCCCCACCGCACCCAAGGCGGTTTCTGACATCACGCCGTGCTGCAGGACACTGCGGAAGAGGAGACGCTGGAGCCTGAGGACCCTGTGGAGGAGGGACGGCCCTCGTCCGCCCACTTGTTGATGTTGCGTCGGCGGGCGTTCATGAAGAAGTTACTGACAGTGGACAGCTCAAGGCCTAGCTGCTGGGCGATGGTCACCTGCAGCTCTTTGGTCGGGCGGTGGTTCTCTCTAAAGATGGCCATCAGCGTGCGGCGCTGCAGGTCTGTGAAAACCAGCCTGGTTCGCTTGGGGCCTTGGTTGCGCTCCAGCTTGCTCTGCTCCTGCTCCTTCCTCTTGCAGGCTGCAGAAAGAAGGACACAAAAATGAATTTACCATAAAAATGGTAAACAGTGGGAAACAGGTTAGCTAACAGACTGAGTGGATAACTAGGACAAACGGATTAAGCAGAGGAAAAGTGGATTTGTTGAAAGAAAACAGATTAGCTAAGCAACTTTGATTAGTGAAAAGTGATGAATCAGCAGCCTGCTTCATTGAGCTGTGGAGGAATCAAGATGTGTAGCATCTTATTGCCGGTGAGCTGCTGCTGTAAGACTGCTGGGATAAAACCGATTAATAGATGCAGTATGAAGCTCTGAACTTTCCTTCACTGCTTTTTATCATGCTTTTCACTTCCCCCACATTTTTTTCCTCTGGTTTTAGTTCAGTGCAAGACAATGGCTGTGGAATACCAGAAATAATTGCATTCAAACAGTTAAACAGATTCACTACACTTGATCTTTCCAAACACGGGCCAAACAATACTAGCGATTGGTATTCTATCTTTTTTTTTAACCATAATAAAACTACTTTGGTCTTAATTTAAGGCTGGGGTCATCTGACTCAAAAATGTTAAATATTTCTTGTTTTAAAGTCTTATCTAAATTGCTAAATAGTGGACAAAAAAAGGGTAAAATAGTCAGAGCAGAAACGTTTAAAATGATGCTAAATAAATGTAGTCAATTTAGTAAATAAGCAGAAACAGCCAAAATTAATAATAAATACATTTTAAAAATCAGGAAAATAGTCGAAAATAATAGTTGAATAGATTAAGTTTACTTCAAATCTTAAAAAAAGAAACATAATAAAGACAATATTATTAATATATTATTATTATGTATCAATGTAGTCAAAATATTATTATTTTTTATATTAATGAAAAAATGAGCATATAAATAAAAAACTCAAAGAAAAATTGTCAAAAAACGAATATGTTGATGTTGGCCGGTAGAAGAACTACTGCATCCTTTACCGATTCTTTTCCTTTTTTTAACTAATAGTGAAATCTCTATTGACAAAAATATTCAGAATCATCTCATTAACTTGAATTCTCATACAATTATGGCAAATCAAAAAGTATATGTTATATTTCTCTGGTAGTTTTACTGTATTTCAGTCACATATTCAGGCAGGTTTTATATTCCTGGCCAGGAATGATAACAACACCTACTCATTATTTCTTGCTCTATTAACGCTGTGTCAGAGCTTGACATATTCAAACTTTTTAAGTGGTAATTTGTTTCCTAATGTCTTGCTTCCAAGCAGCCACAAAATAGAAACCCGGGGTCACTGCCTGCTCAATTACATAATCAATATTTCCTGAGGAAAAGGCTGGGAATTAATAAAAAATATATTTTGCGGTGAGCATATAATGATGATAAAAATAAGAAGCAAGGAAGAAAAATAGCCTCGTGTAACCGTGTGTGTGTGTGTGTGTGGGTTGGGCTCAGATCCATTTTGAGAATCAGACAGGCGTTTTAAATTCAAGCTGCGTGTTGTTCCTTCTGCATATCCACAGCTGAACCTTTCACCTCTAACACGCTGTAATTCTGTATTTACAGGAAACACAACACCAACCTCTGCCTTTGTGTGTCGGTCCAGCACTAACACCACCACCTCTCACCCCCTGCCCCCACCACCATATTTCTCCTTTACCTCTCCTCCTTCCACTTCCTCTCCGTCCTCTGCCTTTACCTGAGCAGACGCTCGGACATCATTAGTTTCTCATGAAATTCATTTACATGTGGCGGCAGTTGAGTGAGCAATAATCACTTTAGGGCTGGAACTAATTTATTTTCTATCACACAGACGGGTTTCACATCAGGGGCCAGGAGAAAGCAGCCGAGTCTGCACAGCCCCGGGTGTTTAGAAGCCCTTAAGTGGACTAAAACATATTTGGTGGAGAGGAAGAGAGTTGGCCAATTACCTAAATGCACACTTTTAAGAGGTTTCAATCAGCGACGTGTGCACTGAGCGACTGTTTTGCTGATGGTATCAAAGGCCTTTGGAAGCGTAAGCACCGGTCGCTGCATGTGCACTCAACACATGCACACACAGATACACATAAAGGAACCCACAGTAGGAGAGGATCGATGGTGTGTTGCCTGTAGTGGACTTTTATTTAACGCTGGCCTGCAGGTTGGAAACAAAGGGGCTTTGTTTTTGTCGGGAATTAACTTCAGGACGGGATCGATCCTATTTTTGGTGTTGTATTGGTCAAACGCTGGTCAAAGCCACTCCATCGAACATTGAGAAGTGAAAATTCAAGTTGAGTTATGAACACATGATGTCAAAGTCATGCCTCTCTGAAGGAAAGAAAAGACGCGCTTTTTGTATTATCACCTGATTGATCGCAGCTTTTTTCTTTTTTAAGATGATTACATTGATACATAGATCATTTTTGGGTAGCAAAAGATCAAATTTGTATAAATATGTTCTGTAAAAATGTATTGATCAAAACTGCATCTGAGTGAGCCAAGTCGCAGTGTTCGCATGAGCAACAGTGTTCCTTCTCTCTTAATTTAGATATACTCTATAACGACAATAAGGTCTGTTTGGTGTCTTTGAAGGTGGTAAAGAATTGTAGAATGAGTTACTAACAGGTTAATAATGCTATTTATTCCTCGAACTGTCCTCCAATCATCAGGCTGAATAAATGTGACCTGAACCAAATAAAAATTGTTTTTTCTAATCTCAGAAAAATGTAAACAATTTGATATAGTTGATATTTTGTGCAGTTTTAGGTATTTTTTGCCTAATAACCCATTGTATAATTGTATTGTATAATATTGTACTGTGTTTTTTAAGATTTTTAAAAAATTTATTTTTTTTTTTTTTTTTTTTTTTTTTTTTTTAACTGTAAGAATCTCTGCCTGGCAACCAGACATTTGTAGGACTGATTTATCATTTACTGCTTTATTGTTCAGTCCAACTACATGGAGAGAAAGTGTTAAAAAATTGACCTTGTAACCTGGGATGAAGAGAAATGACTGAAAACCAAGCAAGTGGAAACTGGTGAAAATAATGTTACTATTACTACAGAACTCAATCACTTGCTCTGAAAAAACACAGTTTATGAACTCTGTCCATGACTTTGTATTGATCGTGATTACGTGGATGTATCAACCGGCAATAACCTGAAAAATCCAATATTTCAACCCTCCACCAGCACGCCAAGCAATATACATCACATTAGGCCCAAACGTTGCCTACTTTTGCTGCGAAAACAGCTTTGACGCATTCGCTGGATTGGTTTCCATCTTCTTATTGAGAAACATCTCACACAGCTCCGGCTGCTGCTGCTGTTTAACTGTATGACCAGCTCTTCACTCCTCAAACCCGCTGTGGCAAATTTCTCTCATTAGCAGAGTGCTTGAGAAATAAGTGTGACCTCGCTGGCGCCTTTCCCATCGCAGCAGTGGACCTGACGGCAGCTCACAGAGCCAGATCCCGTCTGGGGCTGCGCAAGGGTAAGAGTGGGAGGGGTACAAGACTGACTTTGAGGCTTTGATTTGCCCTGACAACCAACCGAGTTTCTGAAACTTAAGCAGTGGACTGGTCGTGACTGAATCTGGCTGCTGTACGCTCATCCCTCTAAAATCATTATCCAGAAGGAAATATTTTGACTCGGGGATGCACTGATGTCAGCCCCAGATTACAGCAGCCTGTTAGCGTTTAGGCATCCAGAGCTTGTTTGCATTTCTGAGACTTATTGAACCACGTCTCATTAAAATCTGAACAGGCCGATATGTCAACGCCACGTCAATATCAGTACAAGTGGGTTTTTTTTCTCCTTCTTTCTCTCGCTTTTTTTTTTTTTTTTCAAAATGCTACATTTTTCACAGCCATCAATATTTCTACATTGTTTGAGGGGGATTGGATGTATGTTCACAGCTGAAGCCGTGGACGGTGGATACCTGCAGTAGTGTACCCGCGTTGTACTGAGAGCAATGACATGATAGTGCTGGCCTGGCTGGCTTGTTGTTGTGGATTTATGGCTTGTTGGAGGAGTCGGGGTGTCCTGCAGCTCTTCGCCACTTTTTTTCTCCTCCGCCCCGCTTCCATCCACTCTCTCTCCCTCACTGGTGATCACAACACCGACCATTAAGTAAATGCTTCCTTATGCTGTAATCATGTGTAAAGGCTCACAATTACCATGCTATAAATCCCGATGCTGGGGCTACTCATGGAGACATAAATATTCCCCTATAGGCTTCTTATGATCGTGGGAACAGCCCCTAATCATGATGTACGCCCCTGTCTCGTGTTGCTGAAACGTGATCGA
>NC_024319.1:14628035-14642855 GCF_000523025.1 Cynoglossus semilaevis | reverse complement strand
CCACCACCACCTTACCCCACCTCCCCTCCCTGCAGCCCCACAACCCACCCCCTGCTGATTTCTTGGGCCAGGGGCTGATAGAAATTATTGATTAAATCTGTGCAGCTCAGACTCCTCGACCCACAGAGGCTGGTTAACCCCTTCAGCGCCGAAGTGGGGGTGAGCTGCAAAGAGCTGGATGTTTTTAAAAAAAAAATACAAAAAAGACAAACAAAAACAACATCAACAACCCTGTTTGTTCGGTTGTGCAAAGTCCAGTCTGCCTGGTTGCGATTCCTGATATGCAAATGACATCGGCGTTGACCTTTTGCGCCCCCACTTCCCGACTGTGAACTGTATGCGGTGAGAGGTAGACAAGGCTTTGTGGCTTTCATTACGTGGGGGTGGTGCAGGCACTGGAGCCGACACGTAAACCGCATTGACCTTTCTTATTCATTTAGACCTTTAGTCAAGGGCTTCGGCCATCATCTTTAAAGTTATAGTCTCTGATCCAACGCCCCCTCCTCCTCCTTCTCTGTGACTTTAAGTGTCGGAGCACGGCTGCGGGGTCTTTATCCCGCCTTCTCCTCCAACTAAATCCTGATTGCCTCTTTCACTGCCTGAGGTTGGGCTGAAGATGCATCTCATATGTACAGCACAGTAATCCATAAGGCAAACACACACGCGTACAAACACACACACACACACACATAGAGGGACAAGAAAACAAACAAGATACTGCGGAAAAATCCGAGAGATCACCTCCTCCTCCTCCACCTCCACCATCTCCTCCTCTGTGTTTTGCAAAATGTCTCTGCAGAGAGACAATTATTTGAAGAGACAAAATGGCAGCAGCTACATTTCATAATCGCTTTGTGCTAACGGCGCAACGTAGTTACGTAAAAGAAAATAAAAATCAAGGATATTATAATGCAGGGCTGATGGTGGACACTTGCAAGGCCTTGTTTGTGTCAAAGTGGATGTCTTTAAAACTTGCCGTCTTCAGACTGGGGTTGTACAGACTGCAGCGCATTCAAATTCCAGTCTCGATTTTTTTTGCCAATGCGGCCGAGGTGTGTGTGGCCAAGTCGTGCTGCTCTTTCCCATGGAAATCAATAGAGGCTTGTAATTAAACAAAAGGGGGTTGGCCAGAAAAGGGGGGGAGTGATGGGGGTGAGGTTGAGGGAAAAAAAAAACACAACAACCCCCTTCGGAAAGTAGGTTATGTAGAAAAGTGCCGAGCTGTCTAAATTGTGGCTTTGCCAAGAACTAAATATGCACTTTACGAGGGTGTGGGAGCAGGGAGATTGTCAGACACGAGCACACACTTACACTCTGAACAGAGGGATGTTAATTTTTAATGACTCTGATTGATTGGCTGCTCATACTCGGAGCACTGGCTCGTTAAAATAATGTTTGTGTTTGGTAAAAAAAAAAAAAAAGGAGGACAAGGCAGAGATGTGGTGAATTAAGAGAGGCCGATTGACAATTACAAGAACAAAGGGGGTGAGGGTCTGGTATATTTGAAGAAGGGGACGAGCTGTTTTTTGTTGTTTTTTTTTGCAGGGCAGCGTGGGTTTCATCAAGCAAAAACCTCAGTGTGGAATTAGAGAAGAACCGTGGAGATAAAGCATCTTCTGATAAGAGGGTTTGCGTGTGATTTGTGTAACGTTTTGCTAAATGGAGGATGTACACATGTGCTCTCCGAGCCAAACAATCAAAGATCAATAATTGTGAAGGGATTGCAAGAGTGCACAATCATTACCTATGAACCCCATTGTGTTGTTGGGGCTTAATCAGTGGAGCCGCTGACAGGGAGCGAGAGGCAGTGATCAACTGGGGCAGCCTCGCGCACACGTACGGCCCGCAGACCCCCGCAGTGAGCAGACACACATGCTAAAACGCACACTTACACACACACACACACACACACTCCCATCTATGCTCATCTCATATTACTGTGTTCACTTGGATCTCTGTCTGTGCACCGTGTATCAGATGGGCCCTGAGTCCCAATGGAGGTACAACACTGTAACACAGCACTGTACGGCGTGCTGTTGTGTCTTCGATTCACATCCCTGAAGAATATTAAATGTCAAGTAGCAGATTACAATGTGCCTTTCAACAAAAAGAAAACTCCCCAGCATATGAAATCTCCTCAAACACAGCACAGCACCTGGCTGCAAATCACATGGTTTCTTTAGCATTTCTTTCCAAAAAAATAATATCAGAAATCAAAGAAAATTGACATTCAAATGTCAAAATATTCCAAAATGACATTGGATAACATGGAAGACTAATTCAACGTCACTGGGAAGCTGTGATGATTATTCAAATTTCATCCAAACTAATTACTCGATCAGTTGCCAAGCAGTTCCTAAGACCTCACCTCAGTGTTTACAAACCAGCCAACCAAACGTGTGAGCTGCTGCTGCCTCACAGCATCATATTTTTGTATTTAGCTTTCATGTAATTGCTTCAGTGACGAAGCTGATAAAAAGATGTCTGGCAAGAGCTCAGGTCTCATTTGCCTTACCTACTTTGCCAACTCAACCCTGGCCGACGCACGACTGAACTTGTTATAAATCACTGCTGAAATTAATCAATCGCCCTGGAGTGAGTGGCATTTGTGCACAAATTATTTCTCAGCTTCATAAGCGATTAAGTTCTCACCCACTGCTTGGGTTGATCTTCATGCTTCATTTAAGAGGAGGGCACACCTCTGTGGCTTTTTTTTAAATTTTTTTTATTGTAGCTACTGTACAGATCAATAGGTGCTGTTTGGGAGCAAAGTAAACAAAGGAACGGCACATATGGCGCCTTTCCTGCTGCAAACTGGCCTCAATGTGCTGATGAGTTGTGATTACCCAGGCTGTTGAGACAATGGAGGGAGCAGTGGTACATTCACACCGGTGTGCGTGTGTGTGTGTGCTGTGTGCGAAGGCGCGAGACATCAGTATGATGCTTTTGCTTTTTCTCATGTCTCCACCTGAACTGCATACTGATTGCTGCAGTGAAGAATTTATTTTGGAAGACATGGAGAAAGATGGTGTTTGGGGAAAACCAGAGGAGAAAGTGTGTCTGTTTGTTGTTGTGATTTCAGTGTGTGTGTGTGTAAGGCAGAAAAAGAGCAAAGCCAGTGCTTACCCTCCAGCCGGAGCGAGGCCATCCTTTGAAACTCTGGCTCCTGGAGCCAGCGGGACATTCTCTTAAAGGTCTCACGGCCGGACTTGAGCTTGCCCCAGGGCTTGGGGTTCCTCAGGAGGTCGGACAGTGTGCCCTGTGACCTACACAGCACCCTCTCGGCGAAGATGGCCTGGGGGATGCTGTACCTCTTCAGCTCGGTGATGATCCTCTGGGCCACATCCCTGGTATTGATCTCCTCTCCACCGCTGCCATTGCTGCCCTGCAAACCCGAGAGCATGCCCTCGCCGGGTGAGGATGCGGCGGACGAGGAGGAGTGCAGGTGCTCGCTCACCTTGGAGGCCTGCTGGCTGGGGTGGTGGTGAGGTTGGTAGTGCTGGCTGTAGATGTGAGGGTGGTGGCCTGTGGCGTGCTGGTGAGCCTCCATTTTGTTCAACTGATGCCCCACCGAGACCTCGCCTCCGCCGAGCCCCGGTGGCGAAATCTCACGGCCAAAATCCGACGTCCTGCAGAATAGGCTTCCTCCGTGGACGTCGTAGCCACTGTGGATCATCTGGCCACCGTTGCCGTTGGGGCTGTTACCCAGGCTGCCGTAGCCGTGCATGGAGGAGCTGAGGCCTGAGCCTGTGGTTGGTGGTGAGAGGCTCTGGGTCATGGCCAGGTCTTTGCCGTAGGGGTTGTAGAAATTAGTGCTGAGGCCTCGGTCCTCACGCATAAGGGTGAAGCTGCCAATGACATTACTGACCGGCAGACAGGGGTGATGGTGATGGTGGTGGTGAAACTTGTCGTCAAAGGGCTGCAGGGGGGTCAGGGTGGTGTAGGTGCTGCCAGAGCTGGACGGGGAGTCGCCGCTGTAGCCCAGTGCCGACATGGTGTGGTCGAAGCCCGGTGGACGGTGCTCCGGCTCCAGGGACATGGTGGGGCCCCCGAGGGAAGGCCTGGGGAAAGCAGCTGAAAGGTCCCTGGTGTGAAGCATGGCCCTGCCGTCCTGACTGTGGGTCAGGTCAGGGTGAGTGTGGAGGGACATCTCTCCCAGACCTCCATCCATCATCACTTAAATGAATTTCTAGGCTCCTGTTTAGTCGTCGTCGTCGTGTTTATTTCTTTCCTCTTCTTGTTATTGTTGTTCAGCGGCGGTGCTAACAGTCTGGAAGCTCTCCTGTTACACCAGACTATGGATTTATTGATTTGTGAATTAATTGATTTCCGGGCTTATGGGGTGTCTAATTAATTATCTGATAACGTTAAGTACTGTCTTCTAACTCCCCTCAAAGTCCCAGGGACGGAGTTGGCAGCAGAAGGAGCTCTGAGTCTCAGCTCTTGTTTTTATTTCTGCCTGGACTCTGTCGCCTCCTGTGTCTTTGGTTCTCAGCTGTGCTGGAGCCTCGGGTCTGAGTCTGAGTGAAACAAGACGGGCAGTTGTCAGTGCGCTGCATTTTTATTTTTATTTTTTTAACTTTCATCACCACTGAGTCGGAAACCAGACGGATTCTTGATAGGTGGAATATTTAGCCACATGCATCCAAAGAAACAAATTTGATACGAATTTTTTTGTAAAACACCTCGCGAACACAGAAGACTAGACAGACAGTCATCTATTTTTTCCACTTCGGCCAAATCATTTTTTTTTTGTATTTTTACAACATGCATGCTATTTTAAACCCCGAACTGCGCCTAAAGGACGAGTCAATGCGCATATTTACGCCACACACGAGAAATAAAGTCGGAATAATACAGACGCGTGGGGGAGACCCACGGTCCTCGGTCCTACCTTTTTTTCAGTGTCCACTTCTTAGAGCGCGTCCTCGGCTGTTCATCTCCGTCCTGTCCTGAGCATGTCTCCGTCTGTGTCGCCGAGCAGTCCCTGCAGATCCACGCACAATCCGTGCGCTGCGCCCCGTGGGTGCGAACGCTCACCGAAACCAAAGCGCAAAAACCATCTGCGATTACGCACAATCCTTTCTTTCTCTCTGTTCTCGCTTTTTCCTCTTTTCTCGTCTTTTCCTCTTTCTATCCCACTCTGGAACAAACCAAAATCCGGTCAGTATTCTTTCCGCCTTCTCCTTTTTTTTTGCGCTCTTACACTATACACTAGCAGCTCTCTCCTCTTCTTTTCATTATCTCGTGAGATTTTCCTCCTCCTCCTCCTCTTGCCTCTCTGCCTGCCACTTCATCGATCTCAGCAGCAGCAGCAGCACCACCAACTCTTTCTCCTTCTCTTCCTCCTCCTTCTCCTCCTCCTCCTCCCCCTCTCGCTCTCATCGACCCCCTCCCCTCTGCTTTTCAGTGCGTCACGGCCTTAAAAATCTGACAGATGTGCGATGAAATTCCTACTCCAATTAACCCTTTCTCTCCGGGGGTGGGGGCGGGAGGGAAGAAGGGATGGAGGAGGAGAATCAGGGGAATGAGGAGGAGGAGGAGGCGGAAGATGCTCCTCTTTCTCACAACCCCACAGGTTAAAGCCTTGTTTCTGCTGATTGCCAGCGAGCAACTTGTGAATTATAACGTCGCAGAAGGAGCGCAATCCTGCAATTATTGATGTGATCAATGGAGGGCCGTGTGTTCAGTCTTGTCTGTGAACAGAGTGGCTCCAGACTTACACATGAAACACAGGATATTTTTTGCTTTCTCTTTATTGTCTTTTAAATAGATATATGTTATTGTTATGTATAAAACCAGTTCAGTAAAATGACAATATTGAAAAATGTGTAAATTGTAAATCAGGTTTTCTCGAAGAGGCGTGAAAATAGTAAAAACGTCACCACAGCCTGTGATTAATTCTGTCGTTGTCTTTTATAGATACGAAAAATAGAGACAAATGATTGACAGAACTAAATAAATAACTATAGGACTGTGTGCTGGGGCAACGCAGCGTTTTCAGGTCACTGATATGACTTTTAACCCACTGAATTGACCTAACTCAGGAGAATTGACTCAACCGTGTGAGAAAACTATACCCAATATGTCGGCATTATTTTATTTAGCATGATAAGATTATCATTCGAAGGATCAAGTGCTAAAATGTGATTAATATCCTGTAATTGTGTTTTGTGGTAAAAAAAATATTTGTAAGTACAGATAATAATTGTGAATTATAAATAATGTAATGTTTGTAAATGTAAAAATAAATGATCTCTACCTGTCTATATATATATATATAGTGATTTATTATCAGGAGACCTCGTTAAAGATTTAAAGTGGATTTTACCATATATGGGTTTCTTGTGGTAAATATGCATGTCATATTGCATGACAATGCATATTGTGAATTCTGCATTAAAAACAAAATTGTCAATATGCAGTAAATCTGTGGCTTGTGGCCCAGATATTGAAATAGAGGAGTGGGCTGTTCTAATAATAATATTACAATTAGCAGGTTAGGACAACACGTTTTCTGCTGCATGGCAATAAAGTGAGACTAAGGTCATATACTGGCCATTCATGTGAAACTAAATAATCTAGTCTAACTGTTCTTTTTGAGACAGGTCCATGGTTAGGATTTATACAACATGCAAATATTATTTTTTAAAGGAGAAAACTGTAATAGTGATGCCTTCACTGTGTTTGGCAGAATAATGTGAAATATGCTGCATCTCAGAAATGTATGTTATATGTTTTTTATCCTGGTTTATTAATACTGCAATAACTAATTCATGGTGTGAGCACGGGGGTGGTGGAATAACTAAATACACGGTGCATGTGCTATTTTGTGAGCCGCCTCACTAACTTATTGACTTGCAGCGAGAGGGGCAACAAAAAGAAAATCTATTTCTGCTCTTCACCATTTCCACACCAGGCCGTCATGCATCATCCGTGCATTCAGCGCCATGCTGCAGGAGTGTTTGCTTTGGTTTCCCTCTCACTCTTATTGGTTTTAGACAAAACGCAGATAATCACACGTTTTCGAGAGAATGGGAATAATTATAAGAAACGCCGTCAAGTGGAGGCTCAGCAGTGTTTAGGTCCCGGCTCTTAATCAGCACTCAGTGGCTGCATGATCCACTCATGCACACGCTGACACTTGAGTCTGGAACGACCCTGGACCAGATCAATGCAGCCCACATCCCACAATACACCCTGAAATTACCCAGAAACAGCTTGGACGTGCTGCAGCATCAGCAGTCTGCGCCGCGTGTGCTTTCATAATCATTCCGTGTACCAGTCTCCGAAATGCACGTCTCTGGTGTCTGCGTTCGTGCACACTGGCGCCTGTTTTTCTGTGCTTAATTCCACATGTATATTAGTGTAATTGCGCGTGCGCGTCCCCGGGCCTCAGAGAGAAGCAGCAGCAGTCAGGCCAGAGCGCGCATACTAATCATATGTGTCTGTCAGTTTAATTTTCAGAGATGAGCAGCTCTGGCGTTAGAGAGGAGCCGAGCTGTGCGCGGTGTGGGACCGTCGGCTTCCCGGAGCAGATGCTGCCCTTATCGATCCGTCCTGCTGCTGCTGATGCTACTGATGCTGATGCAACTGATGCTGATGCTACTGCTGTTACTGCCGCTGCTGATGCTACTGATGCTGCTGCAGCCAGCACTGTGGGGAGAGGGCGGGGGGGAGGGAGGGATGGAGGGATGGATGGATGGGGGCGCGTTTATGTGGCTGGAGGTAAAAATGGTCAACGGCTGCAGACGGAAAATGAAAGCAGGTCAGGGTGAAAGTTCACCAGGAAATAAAAAAGACAAGGGCAGACAGACCCTCCAACTTTTTACCTGCGGCCCTGCAGAGTTGGGGGCTAACTGACTCCCGGTGGGTTGTTCAGAGCAGTGGCCTTCACAGACCGTCAGTCTGTGCACCACACAGTTAAGGCTGGTGATTGGGTGTGCGGTCTTTTTTTTTTTTTTTTTACTAATGGGCTAACATTTAGATTTTCATTTAATTTTTGCAAACATAAACCTCGCTTGTCCTTGTTTTAAAGTTTATATTAGTCTGTGGTCGTTTGTTTATGTTTTTGGTTATTTATACGTTTGTCTATTAAGAGAACAAAACATAGATTTAAATAATTTTGGTGACATAATTTGAATTTGGGTAACAGGAAGCTAATATCGGTAAACATTTAACATAATATTTTTTTACCACCATGTTGAGTTTAGCTGTGATTCTTTTTGATTGATATTACTATATAACTAGTTTATCACGTGACTGTTTTAAGCCATTGAATTAACCTATTAAAACTAAGATCTAACATACATATTTATATATACTCTCTCTCTATATATATATATACATATATATATATATATATATAAGCTTTAGGTTAGGCTACTTTTGAAGCTAACCTGGTCAGGGAGCTACATGTGGTCCAAATGTGGAAAGTGTGCTACCAATGATGGTTGTGGATGTGATTTAGTTTGGCCCTGAGGGACACCTCTCTAATTCAGTGTAATACGGATGATAAATATGATTATTATAACCATAACGTTTGGAAATGCACCTTATTTAATAACCAGGCCTTAAAGCTGAAGCACATCTTCCCTCCAGAGCATCTTCTTTACAGTCATTTAGCTGATGCTCTCTGCAGAGGGAACTCCACAGCCTCCATTAGAAACAGCAGGCCATAAATAAAGGCAGGAAAAACTCACTGTTTTAACCATTTAGCTGCAGCACCTCTCCATAAGTGACTGTGTGTGGAACAAGCTTTTAATCTCCAGTCAATAGTGAATGTTTACACATTCTTACCATTCAGCTGCGTGTATGACTGCCATCCTGTGGGACATGTGTATGTGGCTGCATCGAATCCTGCATCACCAATATTACCAGAGAGCAGTGGCTGCAGAGGTCACAGATCAGGGGTCCAGGCATCACTGTGACCTTGGAATGACCGTGACATGTGCTGCAAAACACACGGAATCAGCCAAAACAGTATTGATTCTGTATTGATTCTAAAATCATATTTAAATGGATTGTACATGTCAAAGATATGGCCTGGGGTGCATTTGTGGAGCCGTTTTTTTTTTTTTTTTTTTTTTTTTTGGCTTGCATTAAATAACATTAAATAACATGTTTATAGCAAGTATTGAGACATAAATATTAGTATATATTTTAATTTCATGTATGTGCTAACATTTGTTCTTTTGGCGAGTTTTCAAGACTTTGAGGCAAATTTGAGTTTTTCTGAAGTTTTGAGGGGCTATTGTAAAATTTGTTTGAACAGTCTGATGACTAAAATTCAGGTTTTTTTTCTTCAACATTTTCATCTTACAGCATAGCATGTAGCTTTCTATATATTGACTTGAATGAACAGTATTTGCTGTTTAATCACCTGGCACATTTTTGGCAGGTCTCACCTTTGACCAGAATGACTTTCAGTACGGCTACTACGGCTATCTTTCTGTCAGTACCTCATATTATTCTTTTGGCAAATGTTTGATTTTTATTACTGATGAATAACTAATACTTTACTATCACTAATATATATATATATATACAGATATACTGTATATATATATATATACTGTAAACTGTATTTAAGGTATCTAAAACTAGTTTTAAGACAAAAACATTACTGTATATATTTATATATATTAGATACATTTATTATTATATTATTATTATTATCAAACTCAGGCCTGCTGCTGCTGCTGCTGCTGCTGCTGCTGTAAACCTGCTGCTGCTCCTGCAGCACCAATACACAGTGCGACATTATTCATGCCTACATTCACACTCGTCCCTCAGATCTGCTGTTTAATCACCGGCTGCTCACAGATCACTTGTTGGTAAATTATAATGGATGAGGGAGCGTGTGTGTGTTTATGTGTGTGTGTGTGTGTGTGAGTGGGAGGGGGACAGATTTGAATGAGATATCGACTGCTTGTTTGCAGCAGCGACAAATAAGGGAGAAAAAGTCAACGACTCTGAATGACTGTTTTAATGCAGTGAAGACAGATTTAATCTGTGGGATTAAAGAGGCAACAGCAGCTTCCTCCTGTTCCCAGGACCTCAGACTATGTTAACAGGGGAAAACACAGAGATACAGTTAATAATAATAATAATAATAATAGTAATAATATACATTTACACTGAACACAAACACACTGCAGGCTGAATTTCATTGTTAAGATTTTATTGAGACAGTACAGCATAGAACACAGTAATGTTAATCCACATTTGACTGGAGGTTCATAAGTACACCGTGGAAATTCAGTTATAAAGAGTTCAATATAATACAAAAAATGCATGCGGTATAATGAGGACTGAGAGGAGTGTCTTACAGAAACAGAGTGTGCGGTTATACTAGTTGACATATGCAACAGGATCTCATAGTCACAATAAGTATTAGTACACGGGCTCAGTCGTGGATATACAGTATATAACGAACACGTACGTTGACATTTATAGTAGGCAATATTTCAACAACATAGTTAACGACGATAATTAAAATTAAAATATGAAACAAAGAAGAAAAGAAATGTAATATTATGAATAACATGAAAAAATTGAATGAGTTTTTTTAATAAATCACAGACACAAACTGTTGATTTCTGCTGCAGCTAACCATTGTAAAGTGAAATGTAAAATACGATTAAATGATGGAATAAATGAAAATACGAAAAACGTGTAGAATAAAATGTAAAAAAAAAATCTGAATCGGAAATGTTTATACTTTACTATTTTAATTTATTTATTTTCTCCTGTGTCAAACAAACTTTTTTATTTGATTGCGTTTGGATAATAACTTATTTCCTAAAATAAACACGACGTCACGTTATTTTTGACGTCTAACGTCTAAAGGTTTATTTTACTTATTTACGAAAGAAAAACATTTCTTACTTGACCAAAGTTTCTCGTTTCTGCCTTAAAAAACCTGATACACATTTTAATTTTGAACGTTGCAGCTAAAACATTACATTTGAAAACGTTTCTAATCTGACACAGCAATGTTATTATTATTATTATTAATATTGCATGAATTATCTAGCGTTGCTCAGCATTAAAACCCACAGTTATCGATTAAACAATCTTTAATTCAGTTGTACGTAAATCTGACCTAGCCCTTCTGGCTACTTCATATATACAATATAATATTTAGTAAATTGTTTCGAGTGTTTTTTCTTTTTTAAAAAACATAAAAATACACCTCTTTTCATCCCAATTTGTAAATATCTGAATACATTCACAGCTGACAATGTGGAATTTTATTTGTCACTGTGACCCTGCTGTTTCTGCTCTGCCTTTTCCTGTTGTTTTCACCGCCCTGCTTTTTTGCAGCACGAGCAATCGATAAAATCAATTATTACAACGAGACCTGCCCACAACACAATGTGAATAATCGATAACGGAATGAATTCACGGATTATATATGATGGGCAATATTAAAATTATTAATAGTATTTATAAAATATTATATATAATATATAATATATAAATATAATAATAATAACGATTATATATTTAAACCTAATATTATTTAAGTACTTTGTTGGGCCATTTACTTAAATTAACACAAACACACACGCATTTATACACGTGTGTACATGTAAAATAAATAAATAAATAACAATTATAAATATATCCTTTTGTAATAAAATCTAAACCTAAATATTACGTACTAATTGACATTTACATTTAGCTTTGTTGCTTTTATTTTTTAACAAATCTCTCGCCACACCTGGAGTTTCACCATTTGCCTTTATTTTTAATTTACCAGTTAGCTGTCTTTGTGGGGGGTTTTTTAGCTAATGAAAACACTTTTCTGCCTTTTTGTCTTCATTATAACTATCCCTAATTTGATTGCTAACCTGTAACTATTTGGTTAACATTCAACTATGTCTCTCATTTGTATATAATTTAGACGGAATTGAAATTGTTTTTATGATGACTTTGTTCATCCATCTTAACAAACCTCTAGGGTTTTTTGTTTGTTTGTTTGTTTGTTTTTTGATGCTGTGTTTTTTTTTCTTCTCCAGGCTTTGAATGTGATTAGGTGGCATGTTGTCATGTAGCTAATTGCTAATTGCTTGGCTAAATAAACTGTTGAGTCAAAGCATCATTCAACAGAAGGTGTTTGAAATACATTTCAACTGTCCCATTTCTGCATGAATATAATATTTACTGCTGTAATTACTTGGCTTGCCTTTGGTTAACCTTTAACACTGTGACGTCACGTTATCCTCTGGCTAATTTCTAGCCATTTTCGACAAACTGAGACCGTTTTATTGCATGTTTCTTCGTGGTCATGAAAATACGATGTATTTCTTGCATTTTGAATTATCTGTAACAGGTTTTAAAAAATAATAACGTCATTGACATACATAAAAATGCACCCGTGAGCAGTTAGTTACTAAAAATAGCAAGAAATAAATTTTATATGATCTGTATATTACAAATACAATGTAAATGTAGAAAATGTCCTACTTGTTTTCGTATAGATAGGTTGGGAATTAATTAAATATAGCTATGATGTGGTAGTCTGTAAGATTTTTACATAGCTGTAATTTATAGTTCAGAGTTATTTTTAAAATATCTCTTTTTTAATAACAATATATTTTTACAATGTTTAAAAATGACTTCCACTCAAGTCAAACCGCGGTCTCCCCTCTCTGCCACCGTCAGGTGGAATAAGAACAGCAGCAGCAGCAGCGGTGCATTGATGATAATCACGTTATTTTCCTCTGTAATTTGCAGATTTAGTGGCAGTAATGAAGGCGCACAGAGTCACGTGACAGTGGACCTCGCAGCCTGAATAATGTCCTTATCGATCATAACTGCTTTAATGCAAATGCGCGCGCAGATGAGCCAATAATGCGAGTTCAGGGCCCGAAGCCTCTGCATATATTGTTGGAAAAATAACCAGCGGCAGGTCATACATTTACTGCACGAATAAAAAGAGCTTTTAAATCATTTGTTGATTTATTTTATTTTTATTTTATTTTTGGTTGCTGCGTCACTTTGGTGGAGTTTTTTTTTGTGAAACATCCAACTTTCGTGTGCAACAATCGCTGCAGGTAATTTAATATTGCACCAACTTTTATTTTAAGAAAGTTCTGTAATTAGAAATATTTATCTCTGTGTGTGTGTGTGTGTGTGTGTGTGTGTGCCGTTATCGATCCTTGCATTCTAAACAGCCCCCTCACTTGCCCTCCCGCTGTTTCCCCCCGTTCTTTCATATAAAATGCAAATATCAGGGCTGTTGTAATTGGGCTGCTGCTTCTTTATGCAAATGAAATTATGAGTCTGCTCAAACCGCCGGGAAACGACGGCGTTTAATTTATGCCAAAGTGAGAAAATAAAAACAGCGCTCAGGGCGGAGCAAAGGTCGATGAGCTGCAACATGTCTGAGTTTATTTCTTTTCCCTTCTTTTCTCTCTGGGTCAGCTCCACAGGATCCTCCCCAACAACAGCAGCATCAGTGGCCTCCAGCTGCAGTCACACTGAGGAGCTAAATGAAGTCCATCTTCTACTTGATAAAGTTTGGATGTGAAAATCCAGGGGTCATTTCCTCCTGCTGTTGACCTCACTGATCTGTGTCTGTTGTTTCCTGTGGGCCTTTCTGGTTCTGTTCTGTCCTGACTCTGGCCTGTACTGGGACTTGGTCAGGGTTCATATGGTCCATGAGTTCTACTGAAAAATACAGCATTGATGGGCCTGGAGCCTAATCAAATAGACATAATAAATCATAACAGTCCAAAATTGGAATTCCTTTCCTCAGGTATTCAGCAGTCATCACTCTCTGTATTGAATAGTGATGTTAGCAAAAGGCTAACGAGAGAAAAATTGAACCGTGTGGTCCGGTCTACAGTCCAGCAGGTATAGGATACATGAGAATGTGTGTAGAAATCTGAGGAACTTCTATTCAATGACATTGCTATTAGAGCAAAGGTCAAACGCTCAGATGTTCTGCAGTACAGGAAAGTATTTTACACTCTCTTTAAATATTATAGGTCAGTCTCCACTCGGCCTGGGAGTAAACTAATCATTTTTATTCCTTGTTATGATCCTGATGATTTTTTTTATATAAACTGACAAATAATGAAATTCAAAACGTGTAAATTCTGACATATTCAAAATCCTCCTGCATCTATGAACCAAATGATTTCCAGCTAACCGTCTTCATGTCAAGATTACGAATAAATATCCTGTTGAAATGGTATTATAATCATAATAGTCGGCACCTTGTTGCAGCTCTCGCCTCTATCACACAAATCAACCTAAATATGTATTGTTAAAATAGTATTATTAATTTTTAATTCACCTTTAAATACATCATTTGACCTTTGGTCACCAGAATGTATCAACTGTCTCAGTCTTAACAAGAAAAAATTATATACATGAACTAATGAGGGATACGGATGGATGGATTTGCAGATCAATGGATAAATGCGTTACAAATAAAATATTCAATGTTAGCTAGCGTATAAACATGTTTTTAAATCAGTTTTTCATTGTTGTTGTGTATAAAAGTGTAACACTGACTCCTGTCAGGTAGAAAGACAGAACTTACATGGACGCGATACTGAAACATTTCGTCCGTGGTTATGATTTAGTTTGTAATTAAATCTTCACGCTCCTGCCTGACACTGAACTGAAATGTTGTCTTTTTGCAGGACAAGGCGACTTCTTTACATTATTCTATGAAAACAACAGCTGACCGCTGTGATGAACTGTCTTTAGGTTTAATGCGTAAGAACACACATGCATAATAAGACAAGGGCCTGGATGCTGCATCACTACCACAGTAAACACCACAGGAGTCACTGCTGC
>NC_024319.1:14539882-14627949 GCF_000523025.1 Cynoglossus semilaevis | reverse complement strand
CCCAAAGAAACCCCCCGGGGGGCCCCGCCCCCTGCCGCACCCACCCACCCACCCACCCACCACACACCAACATCCTGCAGGGAACCTGCCTGAAACTTTCATTTCATTTCCAATCAGACACATTCATTTACATTCATATCTCTGCTCTGATCCTGCTGCATCAATGCCTCCTCCTCCCTCATCTCCTCCCTCATCTCCTCCCTCATCTCCTCCCTCATCTCCTCCTTCACTTCTTCCTCCCCCCCCCCCCCCCCCTTTTTCTTTCCCCACAACATGCAGACACACCCACCCCGTATATACACCTCGACACAAACAAAATACAAATAAACACGTCTGCGTGTCCCTCTCTGTCTAACACCTCACACCTACTGGGTCACACATGAAATTAAAAAGGAGATTACTCCAAAAAAGCTAAGTTTGCTGCTTAGAAAATCACCTCACAGTCATCTGAGAATCACAAAAAAAAACCTTTTCAGAAAGCACCTGCATATTACAATCAAACAAACACACTCTCATTCTCTCAAATGCAGGTGTGTGTGTGTGAGAGAGAGAGAGAGGGAGAGAGAGAGCGCTTCTGAGTGTCTCTCACATCCCAAAATGTGTGTGTGTGTGTGTGTGTGTGTGTGTGTGGTTCTCTCTGGTTGCAGAGAGCCCGTCTAACTTAGTGGGAGATCTTCCTCTTCCTTGGTTTTCCAGTCAGGTTGCCCCCCCCTTCCCCGATGCCCCAGCAGCACCACCAACACCAACCACACACCCACCCACCCACCTTCTCCTCCCATTGCATCCCTTTCACCCCCCATCCTCCTCCTCACCCTCCTCTTTCTTCCTCCTCCTCGTCATCTCTTGCATCCTCTTCGTGCTTCCCTCTCTCCTCCTCTTCCCAATTACTCCCTGATTCTCCTTCCCTGCACTCGGCTGATAAATCCACTCTGCATCCTCTCCTCCTGCAGCCGCTCGGCCGCGGCTGCCGCCTCGTCCGGCGTTATGGCTCGGAGTGTGTGCGTGTGTGCAGCCTTGTCTGCCTCTCTTTCACTCCTTCTCTCTCCCTCTCTCTCTCTCCCTCTCCCTCTTTAATCAGCATGTTAATAAGAAAGGTAACTAATCAATACATTCAATGGCCTGGCCTGGCGATTGATACCATCTCCATCCACCTCCCCCTATACTCTCCACTGCCTCACACACACACAAACACACACACACAGCAGCTCAGGATGCTGGCCGGGCCCTGGGCTCAGTTACAGCCGCTATACTTTATTTACAAGGCTTATTTATAAAAACTCCAGGTTGATCACACAGTCTGTTGTTTCTGACAATTTTAGAGGAAGGAATAAAACTGTGACAAGTCATAACCAGCAGCAGAGGGAGAGTGTGCACACACTGGGGACAGATTGGGAGGTAAGTCCCACTCTGCCAGGAAAATAAACCTGGCCTTTGAGTCAGACTTTTAAGTCTCATCAGCGGAGACGCTGCTATCAACATCACAGAGGCCTTTTCCACAACCTCGCTCCTTAGCATTAAGTCTGTCCTTAAGAGAAAAACAACAGCAGGAGTCGTTCAAACACCAACCCAGATCCACTTAAACAGATAAGGACCTCTTCTAGTATATGTGTTTGTAATGGCTTTAGCCTCTCACAGGCAAATTTGTTAAGTGGAAGCTCTGTTTTTTTCCACTGGTGACAGAACCACAAAGTCACATTTTCCTGTTGTATGTGGCGGTAATGGATGAATTAGCATTTAGTTGTGGCCTACCTTATCACCAGGGTGAAGAACTCAAATTCTCATATCTGATTGGACATGACTGAAAGACTGTGATGACAGTAGCCCTCCACTACAGAATATGTGACTGTAAGACATTTAAAATAACAACTCGACTCAATTACTGATCATGCTTTATTGTTTTTTTTTCCATTAAATGGGGTTGCAATGTTAAAGAAAACCTGCAATTCCCACTTATGACTATAAACTTAACTAACAAAAATAATAAAAGTATTCTTTGTTGCCATTTTTCTTTTGTTTTAAATTATTCAGAGGACTGTTACTGTTGAATTGACTGATTCTGTGAATTGTTTTTCTTCCAGGGTTTTATTTTGCTACAACCTTCACTTCTAATATGGTCTCCAAACCCTGGATTTGACTTGTAGTTTCACTCTTCAAGATCTGACCTCCTCCAGACACCTCAACATCTATTAAACGGGAAATGAAAGATTCAGAACGGCGTTACAGTGGTAACTTTATCACTGGTTTTCATGGTGCGTTGGTTTATGGTCCGTTTGTGACACTGAATGTCCCATCTACCCTCCTGGCAATGTGAGCTCAGTCCTTTCCTGTTGGAAACTAGTTTATTATCATTTAACAGCACTAGTTCGACCTACAATATTAGTCCGGCGGGACAAACAGGGGATTTGGTTGCTGAGGAAAAGTTGCTCTCGGAGTTTGGGAGTCCAGCACAGAATATGAAGCAGCTTTGGGTCAGTGGAGACTTCAGAGACCACTGGTGGAGATTTGAAGATTTGAAGAAAGGTCAGAGATGTAAGAAGAGGCCTTCTAGTCTTGCGGAACAAAAAGAAAGATTTCAAAATCAATTCTGCTCTTCACTGGAAAGTAGTGGGCTCACAGTCAGTGCAGGCTGAAGGAGGACTTACTGCTCATCAGGCCACTTTGAGAATCTGGACCAAACTTGTCAAAACTTGTTTGTAAATGAAAATAATTTACGGGTAATGAAAATCATTTGAATTTGAATAAGCAGTTAAATAAAGCAGTTAATAATAAGGCAATGTGAAGGGCAAGACTTAAAGTAGTTTGGTTATTTAATATTTTTTAATTAAATTAAATGAAGAACAGATGATCACAAAAACCCTGTAACAGAGAAAACAAAAAAGAAATAGATATAATAATGAGGGTATACGTTTTGTAATTCCCCTATAACAGAGTAAACTTAGAGTGAGTGGCAGGGAAACAACAGAGTGCACTGTCAAAAACGTGAACGTGACCTTTTGACCCCACCCCTTTTCTACTGCCTAGAGTTAAACAAATGAATGGCTAAATTGAAAAAAATTCAAAACACGTTGTTCATATGTGAAACTCAGGTTAATTTTTTTTTCTTTTTAAATATTTTTGCACATTTTTAAAAACATAGATTTCTGTCCCTGTGTTTTATTAAAATGGCTGCTTATTGATGCTAATGAACCAGTTGTGTTCATACATACCACCTCTGCTTAATCATTCCTGCAGCCACGTCCCCTAATCAGCACAACTGCTTCCACCTGCTCCACCCAGTATATATATACAGCTCCACTCCTGTCACTCTTGACAGATTGTGATTGTGTGACCATGCAGACTTTCCAGCACTTGTTTTCTGTCTGTTCTGCCTTCAACCTTTGCCAGGTAAACCTCTGGTAGCCTTCTGTCCCTGACTACGATCCTTACCTGTTGTTTCCTGATCATTCGTCAACCTGTGCTAACTGAAGTGAGCCTGTTAGCTTCAATGAAACACTGTGTTAAAGCCGGCCCTGGTTGAGCCGCTGTTGTTCCTCACCACAGCCGTGACAAGTATGTCTAGTAGAGGATCTGATATACAACGAAATCTCCCAGACAATGCTCAACCCGTCAGGTAGTCAGACATTTTTTTTTGTTGAACAGTTGTACCTTTAACATCATTTTGATGTTGCAAAACTTCTTTTTTTTTGTGCGATGGCTGGACAATAGAGCTGAAGAAAAATGCCAAACTGTCAAACTCACTTCTCAGAGCTGACATGAGAATCAAACACCGGCCTCCGAGATATTTGGCAAAAGATTTAAAGACACTCAGGTTTTAACTTATTTATAAGACTTGAGTGTCAAAGATGACAATCCCTTGTAGTAAACGACCTCTCCCCCGACGTCCAGGACATGACTGGGTTTTATATCTTTGGTCTATTCTCTTTTTTTCCTCCTCTTCTGTGGCTGTTAAACGTATGTGGATATTTGGCCAGGGAGGTCTGTGCATCCCTTTAGGGCAAGAGATATTTTGTAGTCACAGGGGAAGGGAATATTTAAGAGTATATTCTCGCACAGCTTAGGGCTGCAAACACAGAAACATCTCGCCTTGTACCAAAGCAAACATCCGCTTCTATCTCTCCACAATAATTATTAATAGATGTTAGGGAGGAAACACACACACACACACGCACACATGGGTCTATCCAGGATATGGAACTCCAACAGACATGAAAACGTTCAGTCTTCTTCTGAGGAGGACATGAGAGGCATGGCACAGGATGAAGGCAAATCCTCCATACAGGACGAAGAACACATGCAACAGTCAGAACGTAAGGCGGCCTTTCAGGGCCCACTGCAGCGGTTTCTCCCTGTAACCCTCAACCTGGCACACACACACACACTCTCTCTATCTCTCTCTCTCTCTCTCTCTCTCTCTTTTTCTCACTCACTAACTTCTCTGTTGATTTTTTTGCCTCCTGGTAACTTTTTTTTTCTTCCAGCGTGGAGCCTCCACTGTGATGTAGCGCCGTTTACATTTGTCTCCCAGTTTATTCCACCCCGCCTTCTTCTTCTTCTCCTCCTCCTCCTCCTCCACCTCCTTCCTCCTGCGCTCCCTTTCTTTCTTCTTGTTCTTCTTCCTCTCTCTTGCCCTCCGTATCATTTTTCACTTGCACACTGGAACAATCGATATGTAGAAAAGAGCTAAGGCATCATGTATCTTTGTGGAATATGTGATATAGATTAAGGCCACTTCATGTTCAGTGCATTTTTCTTTTGTACTGTTCACATCAGTGAAGATTTGTGAAAAGTCCCCATTTATCAAAACGGGCTTCTAAATGAGGATGATTTTTTTTTTTTGCAAAACAATCTTTAAAAAACATTGAGGTCACGTCATCATCATTCTTGCCGATATAAAAGGCTGCAAAAATAAGTTTAAAGCACCAGTTGTCATTTTAATAAATGTGCAGATGCCCGAATAATAGGAATAAAACACTTAATTTCTTATTGCGCATTTAATTTGACAGTGTGAATCTATAAATATAGACCCCGAGATGATAAATTTCTTGTGCGATTTACTTGAATGCACATTTCATTTCACCAAATTGCTTCGGTCGAGGAATGAGAGGAGGCCTGCGTTAATACCGTGGCTGTGAAAAAAACCCTCTAATATTCCATATCTTTAGATTTAGGCAATACATTTTGGACGATGAGCATTGGAATAGCCCTTTGTGTTTTAAATCAATATTTTCATACACGGTCAATGGCTCATTTTAACCCACACGGGTGACATCAGTGTATGTCAGCCACAACAACAAGAAACCCCCCCCAAAAAAACCATGAGTGTTCACAGCACCGATATTACAGATGTTTCACGCTGTTTTTCCTGCAGTTCGTAGCATGTTAAACAAAGATGGTGGACGCCAGTCCCTCTTTCTATATTCCTGCCTTTTCTCCTGTTAGCTAAGGTCCAGTTTCATTGCATTATCTGCATGTCCGAAGCGTCCCAGAGGACCCCACGGAATGACCAGTGGCCCTGCTGACCCTCAGAGCTGCTGTCACCCTTCATCACCCTCCTCTCCATCTTGGGTAGTGTGGTCACCTAGCAACGGGGGCCAGGGTTCGCCACTCGTGGACCAGAGGCTATTGGGAAATCAATCGATACGCCTCGGCCCAACCTAGTGAGCTGCCTGCCTGCTCGGCTGCCTGTTCCCTCCTCCTACTTCTCCCTTCCTTACTCTCCTCCTCCCCCTCCACTTGTTATGGCCAAATGAAGACGATGCAGTTCTCACTTTCCACACCTCGCTGTATGTGGATATCCTGTTACAGGATAAGAAATGCCTCTGCTTGCCAGGGGCTTGTGGCTCTGGAGGCTGATGTATCTGTCCTGTCAACCGGCCCCCATTTTCACCAATGTTTGGATTGAGAGGCGGAGGGACGGCAATTAATCAAATTTGAGATGAGGAGTTCTTCCCCTTCTCACAGTATCAGGTATGAAGAAGTGCTGACTGAAGACTACACTGATGCACAACTCAAATCCAGCCGTTCTCCACCTTTATTAATATCTTAGCGAGACGTTGTGAGCAATAACTCAGACTTGGCTCACCACTCTTGGTTCATCTCCATGGAACAGCTTTTGTGAATTAAATTTGAAACCAATCAGACATAAACGCTAAGATTACCTTTGTTAGCTGAACCATGATTAATATGATATGATATAATAGGATGACCAAACATAAAATACAGGGACTTTCTGAGATCATAGCTCCAGAAGGTCAGATCTGCTTAGTAGGACCTCCATTTATTATGGAGGTTCGCCTCCACAACCCTCACAATCAGACTGGGGTCAGCAACCTTTGATCCCCTTCTGACCACTCTGGGAGGATGGGCAAAATTCGATCACCTTAAACAGTTTAAGATAGAAGGCTCCAGGAGAAGGGAAGGATGATGAAAGGATGGGGGTGAACGGGGGAGAGAGAGAGAGAGAGAAAGAGGAGGAGGAAGTTGTGGAGGAGGGGGTGACGTTAGCACTGACAACAAACCATTGCTAATCTGTTCTCCGATTGGGGCGGTCAAACCGAAGAAGAATCTAGCTGTCCATCTGGGCAGCTGAGAGACCCACCCAGGGTCTTCTGCATGTTACAGCTAATCACCTTTAACCTTTTCACATATGCAACGTCAGATGTACAGTACCACCAGAACTGCAGCATCACATGTAGTGTAGCAACAGTTTCAGTCAATACAACAATAGATTCACTTCCAGTGAGAAACAACATCCGTGTTTTTTTTTTTTTTGTTACTAAACGTTTTAAGCTCAATGTTTATATCCATTTTTAAAAAAAGGTTATTTTGTAGGCAAAGGTATGATATTATACAAAGCCCAGGATAAGTCATAAGTCAAATATTTGAACATTTGTGGATAAAACATTTATCAGCAAATGGATACCCTCGACCTGAAAACAGGCAACAAGGTGCACTGTGTGGCATTAAACAGCAGATGCCCCGAACAACAGACAGCTGCAGCGCCCCCTCCCACCTTCTTTCAGATTAAGCTGACAGATTTCTTGACTTTTGTTGTTGCTCATGCCTGCAACTAAGAAGATGATGGTCTCCTGGACTCTGGCAGACCCCCAGATGGTCATCCAGCACGTGGCTGGAGGTGGGCCATGAAATGACTGCCCAGCTGGACACTGCGGCCAGGTCACTGATCTCTGAGCCCTCCCTCTGACCCCCACCCTTCCTCTGCTTTTTTGAGAGCCAGCTGCCATCCTAGTAATTCTAATGGTGTTGGATCACTTCACCCCCCACAACCCCCGTTGCCCCCCACTTCAGCACCCAAACTCTGGCTGACCAGGCCATGGGGAGTGTCCAGCTGCCCTCTTCCACTCCCCCCCTGATCCATTGGCCTTTCACTGGATGCAGGACAGCCTGAGGTGGCTGGGGGCAGAGTGTAAAAGGATGAGTTGCCCGCCCCCCACAGACACACACACACACACACACACACACACACACACACACACACACACACACACTCCAGTAAAAGACAGTAAAAGACAGGAAGAGGCAGCAGATGACAACAGTAGCCACAAGGATGAGCCATGGCCATAGAGGCATGACATTGACACAGACGAAAGAAAAGAAGTGTTTAGCCATAAAAGTGGAATCATTGCCTCTGGAAATCAGAGGTGACAGTAAATGTGTTTGTGAGTGCCAGGGTGTCGCACTCATTGTCCCCATCACATGTCCTACAAAGTGCAGAAGGGGAGAAGAGCATGCACAGAGTGGAGCTAGATGGGTCATAGATATGGGGCAGGGGTGGCGCTGCGTTAAAAGTGTTCTCAGTGACATATGTAGACACGCATTCAACAATAAATACAGTTGACTGGTGCTCGGCTAACGTGCTGCCAGACAGCCCAGTTCAGTTGGATGACTTGGCATGGGCACCACCTGGCGCAGAGGGAGATAAAACCTCTTCTGGGCTGGAGCCTGGCTGCCTACCGAGAGAAGGGGATTCTGGGTTGGCTTGCCTGGAGTAATGTCGATAAATCAATAGGACACACGTCACTGCAGGCTCAGAGAAGCCACATGAAACTGTCATTGATCGGCATAAGGTGGAGTGTGTGTGGAGGCAGAAGGGGGTGTTAGGGCGGGAGCTGTGAGGCTGTGGGGGAGGGAGAATCTGTGCACAAGAAGCTAAGGGTCAACTCCCCCACCCACCCTTCCTCCTGCTCCTCTTTCTTTTTCCTCTTCCCCTAACAATGAAGCAGGGGAATGGACTGGGTGTCAAAGGTCAGTGGAGCGGCCAGTGGGCCCTGAACAGCACCGCAGAGCCACGTGCCCATCAATAGCTCACTGTCACAGCTCACAAAACACCAGAGTGCCTCTGGTGTTAGAGGATGACCGCTGTGTGTTTTCACGGTGGAACAGCTTCCCGGTTGCCGACATGCTGCGTTCGTGCTCGAGTTTCTCTCTGCAGGCATTAGGAAAAATCCATCACACTCTGTGATTTGTCATTCATGACTGCTGCGTCGATGAAAATGCACCAGAATGCACCAAAGGCAGATCCTTTGAAAGAAGAAAGAAAGAACGAAAGAAACTCATGGAAACCAGACAAACTGCACTGATCTGTTGTACAATACTTTAAAAAAAATGCCATTTCCTCCTCCTGTAACATGTCACCAACCCCAGCCTCGCACACGGCCACTGACCGGAGTGAGGAGCCACAGCTGACTGCCTTCCCTCCTACACACACTCTGTCTCTTCTCCCATTCCTTCATTTTCAGCAGTGATTTCAATTGGAGATCAATAGCACATGATCAACACAGACCCCAGATCATGATATCCATTCCCTTCACTTAGGGGCGACCCAGCTTAGCGCCATAGCTCTGGAGCCAATGAGCCTCTATAATTCAAAGGGGGCTGGAAGTTCAATGCCCACCACAGTCAGACAGACGGAGACTGGGTGATCGTCTGGGTGTCAAGTTCTCCTGACAGTCTGTCTGGCTAATCCTGCTGGGTTTTAATGTGAAGAACTCTCCGACTAACCTCCACCAACTGAGCTGCTGCCTCCCTCCTCTCCTCTTCCTCTCTCTGCCCTCCTCCCTCTGACTCAATCCCACTATATTTCTACTGTGTGTGCGTACTGTGACTTCTGTTTCTGCCATGTTAAAAGTTTTACCTCCCAAATGGCATCAGGAAAGAGGCCCCAGTGTCTCCAGTGTCAGGCACCAACTGTTGATTTCCACTGGTCATCTGTGCATGTTTTTCTTCAAGTAGTTGACCAGACTTTCTTCCAACTTGCTGCAGCCTACTTCAGATGTGAGTGTCCTTAAGCCTACGATAGGAGGCGATAAAGAAAAGCCCAAAGAGATCCTTCCAGTAACCCCCGACTCTCTCTCACCCTTTGTCACCCATCTTTTCTAACAGGCTATTAACCTTGTGTAATTTCTTTAATTGTGGAAGTTGACTTGGGGCTGGAGCGTCACGTCACCTTTGCATTTGCACCACTGACACTTTCATTATCACAATAGGTATATGAAATGGACAGGTGCAGAATGCGTGGCAGCCCTCTGTCCTTGCTCGGCCGGTTGCTATGGAAACGGCTGATAGAGTAGGTTATCGATCGCTGTGTCCAGCGCCCCCCCTCCTCCCTTACCCCCTGAACCGACTTTTTTTCTGCAGTGATGGGCGTGGATCAATAGCCTGTATATTGTATGCTTTTCTCACCATTCGTCCTCCATAATAGCGAAAAGAGAGAGAGGGAGAAAAGAACTGTAAAAATGTAAGCGATAGCATTGCCCGTGTGTAAAAGAAAGACGTGAAATAGTGAAATTAAAAGTAAAAATAAAAGACGGTGTTTTTCTTTTTGTCCCCTGTAAAAAGGCGTCAAGAATAAAATGGTAAGAGTGAAAGGGTTGTAAGGGCCTTCGACAATCATTCTATCACTCACTCACACACTGACTCGCTCAGGCACACACTCCCTCATCCATGTCACGGCACATTTATCCACAGATGTACGTTTTTATATCAATTTATACCAAATCTACCTCTTTTTTTATCCAAATAAATTCTACAATCTACCATCAGAGAAAAGCCCAATTCATGTCTTTAAAAATGTGACGGTGTACAGAGGGGCCACGCTGGACCTGGGGGAGCTCGTTTAAATCTGGCCTGAGGGAAGTCTCCAGCGAGGGGTCACGGTTGAATTCATGGAGCAGCAGATTTAAAGGTGGGCGCTCCTCAAGGTGTCTCTGTTGCCCTGAGGCATGGTCATCACAATTCCAAGAGAGCTGGAAATAAAAGTGTGCTGAGGACACAAAGGCTTTTGGACACTTCTGGAGAAATTAGCCAGTCAGCTCAGTGACGGTCAGCAACCTTGGCTTAGCTACAAAGAGCCCCCACCCCCGGCCTACCCCCTCTAAACGACCTGATCCCATACATCACCATTCATCTCACTGCATCCATTCAGCATTAATGTTATGCCCACAAATAAATGTAAAGAAAAGGTATGACTGGACTTATAGAACAAGTTAAGAAAGTTTAAAGAAGCAGAGGGAACTGCAGCCGTTTTGGCTCAAAGTTTTCTAAACATATGTCATCATAATAGCCTTATCAGAGTTTATATGGACAACCACATTGTCCTTCTCTCTGCCTCCACACCAGGCTGATATTATATACAGTCTCTCCCCCTACACACATATGTCAATATGTTTGGTCTTCACTGGGAGGAATGTGCCCTGAGGCTCCCATATAAAATTAGCAGACCATTCCCATGTCGGCTCCCTTTCATGCCCCCACTTGCAAAGCGGCCGACGCCACTGTATCAATAATTCAGCCACAATTTAGTTGTAGTCGGGGCTGCATGTTATGGGTCAGTTGTAACTGGCGCTGTTGCCGCTGGACGTCTGATCCATCAGATAGGCTTGGTGGAGGTCTGTGGTTCTAACTGTGGTCTGAGTGACATAGACCGCTGTAAACAAGACAGGAACTATGAGGAGAACTTCATCATCTTCATGTACTGATGTAGCCATTTTAAAGTCCACATTTCTGAATGAAAAACATACTGCAATAGCTTGACAAACATGACCAACTGCCTACCTGTAAGGACCCTGTAGGCAAACTCACAGTTCCACTACAGGTAGTGTTTATAGAGGCCGGTCACAGTGATTTTGTTGTTTCTAAATGATCTGGCACATGTTTTACTGCTTTTATACATATCAGCGAGGTTCCTTGATGTGTAAGAGCCCAACAGCTGGATTCTTTAACCATCTGGTTGACAGCCCTGTCCTCACCAGCCAGTTTCTTTGTCTTTACCTTTACATGGTAATGAGACACTGCATGCCCCGCCCACCTCTTCCACAGAGGACAGGTCTGACAATGGCAGACTATAACAAATCTACTTAGTGGGTGAAACTAGAACTTAAAGAGAAGGCAGACACTCCAGAGACACAAATTTGTTCCAAAACTTTGACAAAGTCAATTTGAGGTCCCCTTTAAGGTGGTGTGTAGCACTCAGGAGCTTTTATTGGCTGACACTCTGCTGTGTCTAACAATTTCAATGTTAAAATTCTGTGCACTCCCTCACACTTGTCACTTTAACACTGAAGCTCTTTCACTACAAACAAACAATTGACTTCACAGTCAACACCACAAGAGGTTCATGACCAGATTTCACCTTTCACCTCTCTGTTGGCCAGTGCTGTAAATGTGTTTTTTAAACAGACTGTGGCATAAATGTAATTTGATTGACTGCCTGAGTTAGCATGAGCTTAGCATGTGATTAGCCAGGGCTTGTGTTGCTACTTTGTATATGCAACATTTGTCAACTTTTGTAGCGCTCACAGTAAAAGTACAGATACAACAAACACGATGATTTTGGAGCACTTTCTGTCCAACACAGTGAAGGACAGATAGAGTATCCCAGTATTTATTTAGCAAAAAAAAAAAAAAAATTAGCAAACCGCATACCCTAAAGGTTAAGAAGGTCAAATAGAAGCAGCATCTAAATGTGCAGATGTGGCCATTTTGATGATTAAGCTGCGTTACCATGTGAAGTGAAGACAGCAGAGAAAATCCCTCAGATTAAATGGCTCTCTTTGAATTTACCAGTGGGTGTGGGGGACATTTTTTTCCTTTCTCTTTGCCATTCAGGCCTAACTAGATGTGAGGCCATCACATTGACAGCACACTGACGCTTCAGACCACAGCTCATCCTAAACAAGTGTGTGTTTCCAGGGTTCAGCCGTGAAAACCTGCTGCGGCCTTAAACAAGTCTTGGGGGATCGTGCATCCCACCAACTCTGCTGGATGTCTCTCTCCCCCTCTAAGCCCCAGCCTTGGGGTGGTGGAGCTGCTAATCTCACTGTATAGCTGAAATGGAGATCCACGGTGTGTGCGTGCGTTTGTGTGTGTGAGTAGAAAGTGGGCTGCTGCCAGAGAAGAGAAGAGGCTGCCCTTGCACCTAAGTGAGATGAAAAGCCCTCAAAGCTTGGAGAGGAGGAAAACACTGGCAGGGCAAAAGTCAAACTCCTAAAACCGAGGGAGAGCGAGGGAGAGTGAGAGAGAGAGAGAGAGAGGGAGGAAACGATACCAAAGTTTTCTTTCCCTCTGGCAGGTTTGTATACAGTATGTGGTCAAACTGCAGACCTGATGTGGAAACTTTAAGTTGCTCTACACAAATTGCCCAAACTTCTGGCTAAGTCTGAATTAGCTGGGAGGTAACAGTGACCTGTCTGGAGAATTTTACTGGATGTTGAGTCAGACAGGTTTCCATACATGTTTTATTCATGTCCCTGATGTATCAACTGCAGTACAGTTTCTATATACACTTTTGGTAAAGGTGGTGAAGAAATGTTGACTGAACCATTTCATCCTGCTGACCACAACAACTAATCTATAGGGAGAGAAATCAGATATGTTGCATATACAGTTACAGTTCCAGGGTATTACTGTTATTTTCCCATTAGAATTTATAAGAGTGTTTGTCATGCGGGTCATTCTGTCTGATTGCATTTTGGGGCAATTTAAAAAAGTGTTAAAAACACAATTTGGTTTTGTTATTAGCAACAAGCTGAGAAATTCTCCTGGCTCTGTCCAAACCTCCTCCCCGCAGCAAATTTAGAACCCTTAATTTAGCCTTTTTCCTCTTGTGCACCTTCCTTAATATTAATGCCTTTGTGCCTGGACAGGAGAAGTTTGGGGGGTCCTGTCATATGGCTCTTTACCAGAAACCAAAGGAAAAACAAACCTTTGATTTTCTCATTGATATACACTTTAAGGAGACAAATAAGGAACCACAGCATCTCAGAAGCAATAACTCTGCAGGAAATTAGTTGAAGTTAAAGAACACGTTCATGTAAACCATTTGTCATGTTGCTCTCTGATTAATGTTTCTAAACCAAATCAGAGGCATGGAAATACATTGTAGTATACAAGAAATACAAGAAAAAAATATAAATGCCCAAACACATGGAATATCCTACATGTGACACAATCCCAACTTCAGCCCTTTTTTTCCAAAGTTTAATGTGATTTTTCCATCATTCTCAACATCTTACCAAGTTTCCAAAACCATTATCTTATCATCTTGCCTTCCAAACAGACTGACTACAACTAAACGCCTCTCAGTAGAGTCCCAAAAGTTAGGGAATGTTATGTCTAGAAAAGTATAATAAAAATAAATCAAAACTGCCCCTGTGTCCAGACCAACACTAAAACCTAATTCTTGGCCTGAAAAAAACAAACCTAAAACATCAAATATATTGTTTTCTATGTCATATTTTGTAATTTATGTTAAGTAATAGAAAGTGACTCAGGTTTAGGAATTCCATTTTTTAAGGAGGAAAATGGGTGGAGGTATTTGAATGGAATAAGAGAAAGAAAAAAAAAACAACAACCCAGCAGACATTGAGAAAACCCCCAGCAGAATATCAATACTATATCACAGGAGGCCACAATGTGACATATCGCGTTATTGATTATTTGTCACACCCTTTTAGTAATTAGGGTTAAAGACTCTTAAGTGAAAATTGAATATTAACCCCTTTCAGGTTTTTACCATTTTGCATGAATTTTTATAAATGCCCCAGTTCTCTGGTATATAACAGATGTTCTACTTGACCTTAAAGACATCAATAGGAACTGTGCTGTGTGGTTAAAAAGCTTTTTATGGATAAGGTCCAATTCAGCTGTAGGAATCTGTGATGCCCTTGGCGGGAAGCAGTTCTTCAGCAGCGGTCGAAGTTTAAATTACCGGCCACAGATACTGTATAACTGTGATAGGAAAAATCATTTAAGGCTAGTGTTGTGGTGAAAAATATTTTCCAAAATGGTATGGATTCATTGAGTTGACAAAATTGGTAAGCTAATATTTTTACAGTATGTTATCACTGGTAATTTTTATTTTTATTTTATTGTTGACTGAAATCTGAACAATTAATTGACAATTAATTGTTGCGATGACTGTGAACTCCTAGGAAACATGATGCGAGATGACCCAAAAAAAAAATCTCTTGCGACCCACCTGAGTGTCCCGACCCAGTCTTTGGGAAACAATGGTTTATGCTGACACGTTAGGCCTGACAAATGTAGCTCCAGATCTGTAGTAATGAATGGCAGACATTGATAAAAAAAAAAGTAATTGTTGAAAAATTCATAGAAAGAAATTCTACAGTACATTTGACTTGGTATTTTACTGTACTTTAAACAGTCTCCACGCTCATTCAGCTCTGGAAAAGCTGACAAGAATCATTTTCAGCCTTTTGTCTGTTGTTTTCCACAAACTACAGTGAACTGAAGCATTTACAATGATCAATACACAGTCAGGGAGGAGAGAAATGCACTGTAGATGTCTGAACAAGTGGAGCTGGAGGTTAAGTGTTTCTCAGAACGTTAAAAAAAAAAAAGAAAAACAAGGTAAAGCCGGAGAGTGATCTACGTTCTTCAGCACCTTGGTGCTGTGCTGCCGCTCCTGACAAGTTGTTGCTGTGACTGAATGGAAAAAGAAAAAAACACGTCATGTGACCGTCAATGCAGTCCGTCTGCCATCATGGACCCCGGGCCTGGCTCAATATGTGGCACAGCGACCGGAGAGTGATCTACGTTCTTCAGCACCTTGGTGCTGTGCTGCCGCTCCTGACAAGTTGTTGCTGTGACTGAATGGAAAAAGAAAAAAACACGTCATGTGACCGTCAATGCAGTCCGTCTGCCATCATGGACCCCGGGCCTGGCTCAATATGTGGCACAGCGACATATTGCGCAGGTATATGGCAGTCAGTAGTTATTCATCATCCATAATGTTAACGATTACAGCATGTCGATAACAAACCCAGGAGTTAAATGAGTTTGTGCACTCAGCTTCGCCTGTGCTGAGGCGGTTCAAGGTCACTCCCTCGCGTCCCTGACAGGAGGGATGATTCCCGGGCCGGGCTGCGAGCACACACATCTTAGCTCAAGGTCAAGTGTGCCACTATTTAGAACAAATAGATACATAAAACACTCAATCTTGTGGGTGGGTAAAGTATGGGATAGGACCTTGGGCTGGGATAAACTTGGCCGGCAGCTCGTATATTTCGTCCTGTACTTGTATTTCAGCTTGACATTTGCCACCGTACTACTCAGCCCTCCCCCCACTCTCTCCTTCCCAATGCCTTGTTTTCCTTTAAACATCTTGCCCCCCCATCCTCCCTCCCTCCCAAGTCTTCCTTATGTGACTGAGCGCAAAAAGTTAGCATTGATTTTCATCAGCTCGGCAGAGTGCGATGTGGACGGACGGCGGATCGTCTCAGGGATGACAAACTGTGTTTATCATTCAGCCCAGTGGCCAGCTGAATTTAGACTCCGCAGCCTCCTTTTAAGCTGCTCTGTCAGACATGCCATGACCAAAGCTGCTATTCACCTACGAAGGGTGAAAAATTAAAAAAGCACAGTAGGGCCTTTGTGTTTGAGCAAGTGCAAGACAAGGCTCGGGCGCGTGGCGAGAGGATACACTTGATTTGGAGTCAGTTAGCAGCTCATGCCTATTGCAATGGACAATGGGACAAGGGCAAGTGTCTCCCTCCCCTTAGCTGTCCCCTCTCTCTTATTCCCTGGTTCCTTGGCGTGCCTCCCCCAGGAGACACGAGCCGGGGGCTGGTAGCTCTGATGGCCAAGCGTGACATTTAAACCCCTGCCCTCCAGTAGCTTTAGGGGAGGCTTTGTGGAGAAGACGAGGGTGAGGGGGGCAAAGAGGTCCATCTGAGCATGGAGAAAGAAAAAAAGGGGGTCCGGACAGAGGCTCACCCTATCCTACGATGCACATGTACACCACCACCCCACTCCCTCACACACTCCCTCACACCCTCCCTCCCTTTGCTTCCCCCTGCAGAAATCCTCAGTGTGTTAGTGCTGTGGGGGCCCCCATTGTGCGGCGGCCTGCCGCCGAAGAAAAGGGTCCTTTGGTGGTAAACAATTCAGCTGTCCACTCTGATCACAATGGGGGCACATCCCATTACTTTGAGCATCTGTTTGGAGTAGGTACTGGTCCCCTCACTACTCTGCTGCGCTGACCGTAAATACTGGGTGAGGGACCACTACCACCTGCTCTTGGTCTCCCAATCTTTTATCATTTCTTTTTCTCTGGATCAATAGCGTTGACTTCGCTGCAGTGTCTCTAAAAAGAGGAGCTGAATAGACCGTGGTCGGCTGTTTAGTGGGAACTCATGCTTGTTAAATTAGGTACAGTGAGGAGGCCAACTGTAGCGACTGATTTAAGCATGTGTGAGAAAAGAAGACGCTTGTTTTCTCTCGTGACAGCAGGTCTTATCTGTGGAGGCGTCGCTACGTGCAGCTCCGTTTGTAGCTACCTATCTCCCCCTTGTGGTCGTTGTGGATATTGTAATTCCTGTGCGTGAATTCCTCAGTCGTGTTTACATAGTGTCAATATTCTGTATGATGGAAGGAATATAAGTAATAAGTCGTTTAATATGAACGTGATGAAGAACTATGTTAAGATTTGCCACGTGCAACACATGAAACACATTCAAAGATCTGTGTTAATATGTCATTTTCATATATTGTAGTGCATTATAAACTGCCATTAGGAGTTTTTATGTAAACAGGTAGTTTTACTGCTAACCTAATGCTATTAAATACTAATTTTCTAGTTTGCTCCGTCAACCGCAGGATTTCATTCTTTGTAAAAAAAATAAAATAAAAGACAAACAAACAAACAAAAAGGTAAATGATCAAGGTTACATTTGAAATGGTATGTTTATTTCTCATGGTTCATAACTTAGTTTTTACAGGTCTACTTTAACAAAAAGGAAGGTGGTATAACACATGTATTATGTCTTAAATGTTTTTGTAAGAAAATATTTGACACCAAATTTAGTAGTGAAATATAGATTTCATGGTCATCTGTTTGCTTTCTTGCGTTTTTAACAATTCCAGAATTCACATCAGTGAAGGACCTCAAAGATGACCTTCTGTAAGTCATTCAGTTTTTGGACCTGTTGTTACACCCTACAGTGTACAGAGTGTATGCTACAGTAAAAGTGTGTCTGTGTCGGTGTTCACTTGATCCTTGTCCTGGTCTGACTTTCTCTGAGGAACATGAGATTGACACATTTTCCAGGATTTTCTTCCAACGTTTTGGCGCTGAGCTCTAATTAGCTTCCAAACATTTGCTGCCCTTCTGGCAAGGTCAACAGGGTCACGGTCCCTGGGATGGGTGTCCACTCCATCCCTCTGTCCTCCCCCCTTTTTTGCTGTAAAACCCAGCCCCCCCTTGGGGCCCATAGGCCCTGCAGGCACAATCACCGCACAGCGACTATAGGCTCACAGAAGCTGGCTTTAATCTATAGTGAGCCCTGGGATGGACTGCGGCTGTCTGTCCATCAGTCTGTCAGGGGGTCTCGCCTTGACCGTGTACCGAGACAGCAGCCCTCGGACCAAAAGCTATTGACTCAGAGCTGGAGCCCAACACCGATTTCTGATTGGTCTGAAGTGGCGTCCAGCGAGGCCCCCCCTGCTGTTTGACCAGCTGATTGATCTGTTAACACTGGCCGCTGGACGTGTGTCCCTGAATTTAATTTCAGAATTCATTTCTGGGAGATGTGTGTACAGAAATGATGTAGAGTCCCACAATCAGAGTGAAGGATGGGAGTGTGGGGGGCGGGAGGTGCATAGATTCCTTTTCACAGCTATTCTTTGGTTTGAAAGACATTTCTGACAAGTCAGATTCTTTTGTTATTGTTCACTTTTTGGGTCCACCCTTAAATCTTCACATCTGTATTTTAGAATAAACACCTATTTTTATTTCCAACTTCACAGGATAGTTTTACCTTTTGGGCTCATTGAATCACGTTATTTCAGTGATGTAGTGTTGGTATAATGTCCATAGCAGAGATATTTGTTCTCTCCAGCACATCAGTGGACTGAATGTGTGCCTCAACTGCCAGTGCATTTTATCACTTATCAATACCCAGAGAACTCTGGGCTGTCAAAATCATAAAAAAGTGTTGGAAAATGCCACTGGGTTGGTGCCATGAGGTTAGGACAAAACCCTGATTAATTTCACAGCTCATAAATAGTGTCGATGATGTGTGCGTTTGAGGTGGTATGGTCCACAGTGGATTTCCCGGGTCTGTTCGGCTTCTTTGTTATCAGAAATATCCATAAAACCCCACAGAGATGGAGAAATAAAAGGCACTGGTCAAGACAATGGCCCTGTGAGGAAGTGAGCGCTGATTTGATGGAGTCTCTCGTTCTCTCTCACCACCCTCTGGCTTGCTGCAGACACAGGAAGAGAGAGTGAGGGGGTGAGGGGGTGTTTCGGATATGCATCACAAAGGCTTCCTGCAGTATTGATCCGCAGTAGGTTAAGGCAGTCTATCAGCAAATGTCCCTCTCTCAGGGAAAAACAATGGGAGATTAAAAACACACAGCCTGCCGGGTGGGAGGCTGCTGATGGGCCCTTATCTGGACCCAAAGGTCACTGTGTACCGATATAATCCACTTTCACTTAACAGCTTCATTTAAGGCCCCACATGCAAATTGTGACATTTCAGGGTCTATTTGAAGATAAAGGTTTGTTTTTCTTAAGGCAGGTTTGTTTGGGTTTTTTTTTTCTTTCTCAAACTAACATGAACAACACTGAAGGAGAAAACATTTCATAACACAGTCATATCTAATAAAACGATGGCATTGTCACACTGGCTCTGTCTCAGTTTGTGGGTTGTTGTTATTATAGACCCAATGTCACTTCAGAAATATTAATTATGACTAGTCACTTGTTCATAAATGCCAACACTGACTCCATAATCTGTCTGTAATTCTTCTAATCCACCTCCTTATTCTGATCTTTTCCAGAAGTATATCTTCCTTCTTTAGGTCGTGTTCTACTGCTCTGCCAAGTTCAGCGGAAATCAGTAATCCTGCTCTGAATGTCTAATCTCATCTGGAGCAGTTATGAATCTGACTTAATAAGAAGGAGCAGCAGTATAAAGCGGTGGTTCCCAAAGTGGGGTGCAGGGCCCCTTTGTGGGGCGCAGAAATATTGCAGAGGGAGCTAAGCAAATACAATTTTAAATACATATTTTGTTTTCCTACTGCCACAGTGGGAAAACTGCACTGGTTTGTAGTTACATTTTCAGAGATTAGTGGGGAAGGACTGGACAACAGGTGGCGCTGCAGTAAAGATTTAGAAACCACTGCTATAAAGAAAACCACAGTGAACCCTTGACATGAACAGGTTTTATTTTGACTAAGGAATATTTGTCACATGACACCTTAACTGGTAGAACATTTGAGAGACAGAATACACTTTTTCAATCCTCATTTAAACTGAATGACTAAACTCTTGTCACATCACATTGAACATCTGTCGTTCCACAGAATGAGCTGCTGACTGTTCAGAGAAGAGGTGTAACTTCTAAAATAAACTAACTTCCAGTAAAGGCTTCTCAAATGTTTCTTTAAAATAAACTGTATGGCATGTACGTAGTTAACGTGGGAACAGAACTCCATCGGTGTGAACAGACTCGGAGGTATTTTAGTACTGATCTTTGGGTTCGCTGAATTTGCGTTTTCTCTTTGACGTGGTGGTGGATGGTGTTTCCTGGCTGCTGGGCATGTTGTACTGACAAATCTGAAAACACCAGACGAGACTGTTTATAACTTGAAGTGTTGTTCTGACACCATACTTGTTCAATAATACAAAATACATAAAGTGGAAGCATTTCTGTTTTAACTTAAAGTGTAGTTCATGAAATCATAAAAAAAGGGTTGGGATTCTTGTTCTCACCATTTTGTTGGTCAAAGCTGTTGGTTTGTTGACAGTAACATCTGACTCCTGCATCAAAACAACAACAATTTAAAATGCCATACAATTATTAGATTCATTCATGATCGTTTAATACTTTAATCACCGTTGGAGGCTGTTTAAGAAATGAATAAATAAAGTTAACACAATTAAAGAAAGCTGTGACACTTCCAAATATAACAGATTCACAATTGTCACAGATGTGTGCATGAAGACAGTGTGAAGCGATCTGAGATGGTTAAACCACAGCAGGTTGTTAGCTGTTGACTTTTGAGAGGCTGACTGACCGTGGCAGTTGAAATGACACGTCCACTCCTCATCCTCTTCACATCCACCTCCATGTCAGAGGTCCTCTTCACCAGAGTGCCCACCTAAGAGGAGACATATGGCCTATGATTGTACTGACCTTATGTTCACTTGGAGTGGCTCTCAGCTGTGTGTTTCACAGGCCAACAACTGTTATTGTGAACACGTGTGTGTGCTGACAACAGGCTCTTTTCAAAATGTTTGGAAAAGTTAGAAATAAGAGCTAGACCGATGTCTGCATAAAAACAGAAGAAAAAGCTGAAATGATGGTTGAGCCCACGGTGGGGAAAACGCTCTCTGCAGGCCACGTGACACCAACCTCTGTGACGTCATCCAGGATCTCAGTCTCATTGCAGCTCATCTGTATTTCTGTATCAAGTAAATGCAAGATTAAAGACTTAACTTTCACATTCAGTGAAAAGAAAAACACCGTACGTCATAGTCAGTCAATCAGACTCTAACACTGGCAGTTCCAGCAAACATTTTATTCAACACATTTTAAAGATAAAATATTAGAGACATGTACTCATATATACCTATAAAGAATATAGAATGTTTGTTACTTTAGCCAGAAAATATAATTTGCAATTTGTGATTTCCTTTTCCTGTAACCCAAAGGCTAACATCGCTGTTGTTTTTATGCACATACCGGTGTGTTTGGAGTCTGTGTTATTTGAGGCAGGACCCTCCACGTCTTCAATCATGTGGCTCTATAGATCACAAACAAGTTATCTTTAATGTGGTCAATACTGGCTGACCACAACAACAAACACGCTTACTGATAAACTAGTCTGAATGGCAGCACGACTTACTTGCATGACACTGAGCAGGTTTTTGAATTTGTGTGTTTGACCTTATGGTAAGTGGAGGGCAAACGTGATGAAGTTGACGAGACCTACTCTGAACATCTTCTCCATCATCATAACATCTGATTAGTAGAAGAGCTCAAGTTGCAGCATTTGAAAGGTCAGTGTGATATACCGAATGTGTTCAGTGATTTACTGCGGCCATTGATGGATGTTATAAAAACTGAAGTGGCCCTTGACAGTAAAAGGTTGCCTGGCCCAGATGTGGAGCAGACGTCGTTTGAGTTGACATAATCTGATGTAAACGTGAACATGAATTTGATTATAACGTGATTTATTCCTCTTTACTACAACATGAGTCAAACGCAGGACTGTGGGTGAACAAATCACGGCAGAAATGACTTTGTCCGGCTGCAGTTGTTTGTGTGCTGACCTGTGAAAGGACACTCTCCTCCTCCATCTCCAAAACCCACTCGTCTGTCACTTTTACGCTCTCCTCCACCTTCAGACATCAAGCGAATTACACAGTTAATATTATGTCGACTTACAGCAACTCAAATAAAAAAAGAAGTGTGTGACGCCTATCTCCCATGAATCATTGTGGCTCACCTCCTCCAGTCTGTGTCTCTCTGTTGCCATGTCCATCTTCAGAGTGTGAAACGGAGTTTTGACCTCACCCATGGTCAGTTTCACGGGCTCCATCTCAAACTGCAAAGTGTTGGTGTCAGCCTCTTTGAAGCCCGGTGGCTGATAGTTCTGAGGAGTGACTGTGAGAGGTTCACACAGACAGACAGTCTTTTGTGTGTTATGACTCAGAGATGCTTGACAAAAACATGTTCCTCATGTGTGGACTTTGTGTGTGCTACCGTTGTCGTAGTAGGCCAGCTTCATGTTGAGGAAGATGTTGTCTGGCAGAGGACCCAGGTTCTGCATCAGTGTGTAGAGCTTCCTTACCAGCAGGATGCTGGCCTTCTTGGTGTCACCGCTAGACATTGTTGACATCTTGCTGTGGTAGTTGTTGTTCTTGCTGGTTCAGACAGGAAGCAGGGTTAGAAACAGAGGCCGTGCCAACAACAGCTTTATATTGAAGTTGTGTGGAATGAATGAACAGATGTTGCCTCAAAGAGTGCACTCAGACTGAACAAAACAGGTGGTAAAAGTCCTGTTTACTGGAGAGGCACTAGAGTCTTACGCACTAACTGCCGAGAGACGCTGTAACTACAGCTACAACTGTTTTTAAGTCAGTAACAGATGTTTCCTGGGTTTTTAAGAACAATACATTAAATATGAATCACCTGTGGAACATTTGTTAACTTGTGAACAACATCGACATGTTTTTCTCCAGTGATGCAAAGAAACCTCACATCATAGTGTACTGAATTGTTTTATTTGTACGTAATAATTGTTTTATAAGAAATGCTATTTTTCTTGTTTGATAGTCTCCTTTTCTAAAAACAGGTCTGTTCAATATCTTTGGAGCAAGACCAATCCAAACCTCTCAAAGTCCATCTGAGCGCCCTGTGCAGTGTACTGAATCCTGAACTGGTAAAACTCTGTCACTTTCTAAAACACAAGACCAGATGTCACACAAATGTACAACATCACTTATCACAGCTCCTGCAATCACCTGTATATTATCTTATAATAAAGTGTATTTCTACCTCAGGGTGGTCTTGGTCCGTGTAGATCTAGGGAGAAAAACACTCACACGTCTGGACTGTATATTGTATATTTACTGTGCACATTGCCTCAATTCAAATTCAAATGTGTTTTTTTTACTAAGTCTAACCATCAAATGTGAAAATCAACATTAAAACTTAACAAATAAAATATACTCACGGACAAAAAAACAATCCGGAGCTGAAAACAATATTTTGAAGACATTAGTCATAATGACACACAATGAATAATGTTACATGTCACATCTCATGTGTGCTTGTTGTGTGATCTTCTCGTGACTGTCAAACATGTCTTGACAGATTTATTTGGTCTGGTGTCTGGAAAGCTTTGAATGTGACTCACATATTTTTTCTCTATGGCATCAAAACATCCCTGCATCCTGGAAAATTTTTGAAAAATAGGCATACTAAATCCAAAGTGACATAGAACAGTTAGTCAAATGAGTAAACATAGTGTAATAGATGTCATTGGTGGCATCACAAGATATATCAGCAAAATAAGACAATCTATATATTCTATAAATATAATCAATATAATGAAAAACCAGTTCAGTTATTTCCAACTAAATCTGTGGTTTAAATTTTAAGAGAAATTGAGTTCGAAAACAGGAAAGGGCATATTTTACTGTCTGATTAAAAACTATGTTGAAATATTTACCACAAGACAATCTGACTGGCCCCTGGACAACTGCGCTCTTCTCTGAGAATCATTACTTTTTGATCTGTGGGAGAAAAATGGAGAAAAAAATAACTCTGTGATTATTTTTGAATAGTTACACGATATGCTAATAAATGTATTTTTGCGGAATAGCTAACCATCAATATATTTGTTTCCGTAGGCTTTCTCTGGGAAGAGGCCCCGGAGGTATGTGATGCCTGATACTGAAATTGCCAGGAGTTTCTTTATAACAACCAGAGACTGCTGCTCTGTGAAGACCTGGTTTGGCAACAGTTGAGTGTTCTGTAGAACGAAGCAGATGAATCACAAGTGACGAGAGCAGAGCATATTAATCACAGTTATCATTGACATTACAAACACAAACAGCCAGAAGCTGTTATTTTATAGGCTACACTGTATGTGGGTTTTTTTTCACTGTAAGTCAATTTTTTAAATAAAACATAAGACAACGTTTAGGTTTTATGACCTAATGTTCTGAAACGTTGCCAGATTATCATTTAATGAAAAAAGAAAATGTCTATGACTTATAGACCAGCACCAGTCCCCGGACCAGGGATTTGGGAGCCCCAAACCTTGATGACTGTTAGAGGCTTAATGTAAATACTGAACCACCACATTACTTATGCTTTAAATTACAAATTGTAGATGGCTGTAAAGTCATGATTTCTTGTGACTTTTACCAATAGTCCTATATGAATAACACAGATAACACAATATCATTATGTATCAAGTGTTTGGTATTGCTTTTTTACAATAAAAAGAAAAGGTATTACAATTATCAGGAAACTAGAGTAATATTTTAAATAAGTTGTACCCCACTGGTAATAGGTAATATGAGTTAAATATGTATGCTTCTATTGTCCATAGCTTACTATAACTTTGGCCATTTTTACTAGTGATTTTTTTAGGAATTAATAAAGTTATTAAAATGTGCGTTATGAAACAAAGCAATCTTGAATTTCAATTAGCATGGATCCTGAAAATAACAACGACTTGGTCACATGCTACGTACTGTAGATGCTAATAAAACTTTGATTGATTGGTAACTTAATAATAACTAAAAAAATAAACTGACTACCGATTGTTGATTGTTATTTGTGTCAATTAAAAAATACAATTATAGGCAATGGTATTGTTTTTTACGACAGTTAAGTCATTTTGTGGTTATGTGGATAATTTAAACACAATGTGAGAATACGAGCGTTTAAGAAATATTTACGTTGTCGAGCATTTTATATTACAAATCACATGTTTATAAGTTAAAGAAAATGAATGACCTGTTGTGAAAATAAGAGTTTTTGTCAAACCTCGAAAAAAGTTAGGACCCTTATACGAAAATGGCGCTAGCAGAGCTGTTTTACATCATCAGTAAACTTCGGCCACTTTACCTGAGTTGTTTTCTGACGTTGTACACATGCCATTATTTATAGCACAGAAATCACCAATAATGATCTGTAAAGGCAAATCAGTTCTCCAAATATATCACAAAAGAGCGGTGGACGTGTTGGCACTTTCAACAGTTCGAGCTGACTACAGCTGTTGACTGCTGTTTTTAATTGCCTTATTAATTGTACATTTAAACTGACACCTGCTGCAATTAGCTATAACCCAGATGACAGTAAAATAAAATTATATTCTACTTCGGTAGTTTGAATGTGCTTTAATAAAACCTGTTAACTAACATTCACACTAATTATTGAAAAACACGTCAGCCTAACAAGTAAATGGCAGGTTACTGAATTCTGTTTTAGATCCTCTGAGGAAGACTTGGAAAATAACGACACGGCTGTCACTGAAACAGTTAGGACACAGTTGTAACACTGCTCTTAGCAATATTTTCTTTCAATCTCGAATTTATTAATACGCTGATTGATGATGATTATTATTACATAATTTTAGATGATTTGTCTTGATGCACTGCGGTCCCATATCGGTTCATCCTCAAGCTGTATTCTTTAAAATGATTGGACAGCGACCTGTCTGTTTATACGCTGTCCCTACTTAGAAGACATAGCATTGGCTCGCTGCGATAATATCCTCCCTTATTGGATACTGTATATGTCAATCATAAGCGGGGCTCCATCTGCGATCCACTTACAACAGTGACGTCACATTTGGTTACGCCATTTTTGTTGGGGAGCAGTCGTGTTTCAGAATAGGAGGATTAGGCTGAGGTACAGGTACAGGATAGAGCTCCTTGAATATTCACACTCCATTTGAGTTGTCTGTTTTAACGGGGGCAGTTTCCCTGTCCGCCAGACGTGCACAATGTCGTCAGACAACCTTGACTCGGACACACAGGCAGAATATGAGGACGAAAAGCAGGTGAGTTTGCTCACTGCTGCTCTGGATGTTGTTGGCTAACATGGCTAACGTCAGCTAGCACTGGTAAAGTGTTTGCATATGTCTCACATAAAGAAAAGGGTAAAAACCCAGACACATGAAGAAACGTGAGGAACTGAAACTGTTTTTATTGCTGCTGTCACAACACCCAGAACTCCCCCTGGCAATTTGTTTTGTCTTCTGGCTTGTGTCATTGGCTGACGAGTCCACCCATAGCTCGGGCCTCATTGGTCTGTCCTCTAGAGGTGGAGGGGTGAAGGTTTTGGTGTCCAAAAGCGTTACATATAGGGTTTAATAAATTCAAAGTCACCCAGAAAATATGTGATTTTGCAGCGATGCACGTAGAGAAGCCAACACTGTTATTGTTGTGAGAGGCCTTGTGTTCAGTGTTCTCCTGACTGTGACAGCATCTGCAGCAGACCTCAGTGCTTGATTCCCCATATTTTACAGATGTTAACAACCTTTGCAGCAGGATTATCAGTGTGTTATGATGTTGATAGGTTTAGGTGTATGGGAGAATGAGTATACTTTGCACTTGATTTGTAATATACAGTAAGCAGTTTTTAAAAGAGCTAGTGTTCTCAGACACCAGTTTTATATTTTATTTTATTAAAAAATGAATGAATGAATGCTGTACAGGAAAAGGCAGGAAAAAATTTTCAGTTTAAAATGGCCCAAAAGTGCATTTTTGAAAGGCTTTTATCACCAAAACAAAACATCCGAAACAGGAAGTACACATAGGCGGCGTCAACTTTTTTGACATTTTATTTAGAATTTTGTTTTATTTTATATTGTGCATTGTTGGAATGTGGTAGATAAATATTTTCATAATGTTTTAATTGTTTTATTCATTGTAACATTAATATCAATTTATGCAATTGCAGTGCCTTGATTTTATTCAGGTTTAGTACACAGTCATAGCCATAAATGCAATGGTACTAATAATTGGCATAATAATTTAATTAGGTGTTTTGGTTTTTGGCCTTGGGTTCCTCATTTTCGGATTTGGCCAAGAATTTTAATTTCACTGCATTCCTATTTTACACATTTCATTTTCATGCCTATTCAGTTGATCAACTAGAAGGACAGGTATCTGACAAGTTCTGTTAGCACTTAGACTTCTTGTAAAATAATTCTTGTAAACTTCTTGCTTCATAAAAACTAGAGGGCGTTGTCAAGGCATTGTTTCTCAACCTAGAAAAACATCACCTCATATATGCAATTATTTTCTTGGTATTTAACAGCTTTTCCATTAATGCAAACAAATAATTTTGTATGCCTTAAGATTGCCTATAAAAGGTTTTTCTTGATTGAAGGTCTCAGATTCTTCCTTGTATTTTAGTTTGGACTTTGCAGCCATGACCGTTGTATTAGAGACTGCATTAAAGATTCCTCTTGCTGTCACTTTTCTTTTTCTTGCTTATTTTCTCCTTGCATTACCTCTTTAAAACCCTTTGCCCAAGTACTGTCAAACTTAACAATTTCATTTGTATTTAATTATAATTATTCTGTTTTTCCTTGAACATTTAAAAAGATATTAGGGGTTAATTTCAAAAAAGTTTCTGTGCAAAAGTAAAGGTTGCTTATGACAGTTTGTTTTTCACTTCTACAGGACTCACAGGAAAAGAATGCAAACCCAGTGAAGGCGGAGGAGGCCAAGCTAAAGGCCAAGTACCCTGGCTTGGGCCAGAAGCCCGGTGGCTCAGACTTCCTCATGAAGAGACTACAGAAAGGGGTAGGAGACAGTTGAAAGAAGCAGTTATGTCTGAATAAAATTGTACTGGTTGTAGAGGCATGTAAATTCAAAATTAATGTAGCTTAAAATAAATGGATCTAGGCAAAAAAAGATTATTTTGAGCAATATGAATGAGATAGAGAAAGTTACAACAGAGAAAGCTGCATATAGAACAGCCTAAACTCAGGTGTTTAAACAGGATGTGACTGTCTTTGTTAACACTGTGACAGTAACAAGCCAGTTTGATTGCAGTATATTTATATTCAGGGTGCAGTTATTCTCAGCTGTTTAATTACGTCTGACAACAAGTCTCTACCAAACAGAGACAGTAATGACTGTCAGAGAAGAGTGACATCACTATTTGTTTTAGACCAAAGGTCCTAAACCTTTTTTGTACCAAAAACTGTTTTAATATAATACAATTTTCTCACAGCTAACACAGTTGTCAAGGTGTCGCAAAAAACATAAAACAATTAAATGATAGGATTTTAAGACAGAATAAGAAGCATAAAAGTAGAATTCAACACAATGTGAAATTCCTCATACAATTCTGACAGTTGTCCTTTATTAAAAACATGTAATAAGTAGAACTATAAATGCTACTTCTTATTAATTTATGTTTGAACCAAAGGCTGGTCTCTGGAAACACAGTATATTCACTTATATTCACTTTGATTTATTTGCCTCCTGTTGGTCTTTCCCTTAAAATAACAAAAAAGTATAACATTAAAATATTTAAAAATATTGAATACAATGCATATACAAATATTTATAACTTGCAAAAAATACAAAAGATTATACCAGTTATCATGATGAATGATGAACACTAAAAGATTAACACTAAAAAAGTTAGATTTTTTTTTCACCAATTGTATTTTCTCCTATTTACATGCACTGTTGGCAGAAAGATCTTTTATGGCAGGGGTTAGTCATTTGGTACCAGGCTACAGCGAAAGCTGCAGTCCACGGTGTCTCAGATTTGCATTTGCGTTTGTCAAACCAAACCTGCAGATTATTATACTCTTGGTGCTCATGACAACAGCTCTGTAACTTAAATTTGCTCAGGTCCTGGTTGACCTGATGCCTGTTCAGAGCTTCACCATCTTCATTTAATGGAGAAAAAACTAGAAACTGGTAGTATTACTGGTTGCACTGCACAGTAATAATGAGATGCTTTAAAGGAATGTTCTTTTGAGGCCTGAATAATGGATCACCAACATGCTAAAATACAGTTGTAGGCTGACTCATTTGTTTTCATTTTCTATTTTTGTACAAGGTAGAGTTTTCTGATTCAGGTGCTGTTTGTTTTGTACTCAGCTGAGTTAAGGTCAAACACTGACCATAAAAAACACAAAACACAGCTGTTGACTGCATACCTTACATTTCCATTATGGGTTTATCATGCAGATCACTGACCCAAGGCAGACCTCATAGTAACATGTTTTATTGCAGAAATATTTCAATCTTCGGAAACATGAAAACCTCATGTTTCTGTGGTGAGGCTCCATATTGTCGTACATTCACTGATCCTTTCACGGCTGCGTTAAAGAACTGCAGAGGGGAAAATAATTCCTCTACCAGCTCGGTGTCAGCAGACCAGAATGTCAATGCAGCCACATCCATAACATGTGAATTACAGCAGCCTATTTGATGGATTGTTTTTATTTGTAATTTGTACAGCAGGACAAATCATACAGGAATATCACACTCTCTCACTTTTCCCTTAACTGGAGAAACTGTTGCTCACTCCACCTACACATTCTCTATATATGCTTGGGAGAACTTCCACCTCTGGAGACTGCTGAGAGTCATTCTGGGAAATCAGTGACTGGAAGTAGGTGTAGCCGAGGCAGGTGGATGGCAAAGCCAAAGATTAAATTGCAGTGCTTCATCATGAGCTAAGTCCCAAAATGAAACTCATCAGAGAATGATGATATCAAACAGTTACAGGTTCTTAAAGTGGACTTTCTACTTTTTGAGATAGAATCAGCACAATGTTCTCAACTTGACTATTCTCTCAAAAGTTAGAAACAGTCAAATAGTAGATGCAACTTTTTGTGATATATTTATCGTGAGTCCACTATTTGTATTTGCATGTCTTTCAAACAGTCAACTAGTATATTGACCAACGAGGGAGTTTCTAATCTGCAGCACTTAGGGTTCCACTGAACCACGTCTCTATCAAGCTTACGTCGGTGTAGCAGTCCCTGGTACCATTAGATTAAATGTAAGGACCAAGATAAGCTTTTGTTGAAGAGCTACTTTAAGGGTGCAAGGAGGGCTGAGGAATATTATAATGCAGTGTCTAAATAGGGGTTCACATTTTTATTTTCAGACAGGTTAAACCAGTTACTAAAGCACTGAAAGAGTTGCATTGTTCCATTTCAAGTTTCTACATAATGCAAAATATTCTCTTTTCACAGTCTTGTTTTAACAAAAAAAAAAACTTCTAAGGAAAAGGACAAAAAATGCAAACAAATATGATTCAACTGCCAAAAGGACTGTATATGTGTGTGTGTGTGTGTTTGAGGACTTGAAAGCTCTCCTTTGAAAGTCATTATATATTATCTAAACATGCAAACCCAACATTCAAATTTTACGACCGTTGGGGTTTTTGTGTACATGCTGTACAGGAGTAAAACATGCACCTTTCCCTTTTTTTCCTAAACAGCAAAAGTACTTCGACTCGGGCGATTACAACATGGCCAAAGCAAAGATGAAGAACAAGCAGCTTCCTGTGGCAGGGCCCGACAAAAACCTGGTGACCGGTGACCACATTCCCACGCCCCAGGATCTGCCACAGAGAAAATCCTCCTTGGTCACCAGTAAATTAGCTGGCTAGCCTCTATCACATCAGGGCTCCCAGGAAAGTTCTCTCCTCAACTTCACCCACGTCCCCTAACACGTCACCCCTTTTCCCCTCCCTTTTCTGTCTTCCCTTTTCATCCCTGGGCACCACTGGCTTTTACATATCGGGCAGAGTTGTATAAGTTAAAACTCCATTTGCTTGTATGTAGTTGGGGCAGGGTAGAAGGGAGGGAGGGAGAGAGCGGGATGGAGGTGCTTGCAACCTACGAGTTTGCAGTCTTCTCTGGCTTCCCACCACGCACAGCTCTGCCCCCTCTGTGCACTCTGCCCTGCCGCCTCCCTTATGTCTTGGTTTTTTCTGTGTTCCAAGATGCATCACAGTAGGTGTGTGTCATCAGGCAGGGGTTGGGTGAGTTAATGCACTTTGTATTCTGTACAGTATATTTTAGTCTGTCTCTTCTTTTTTGCATCCTTATCAACACCAAAATAATGTAAATGTAAAGGAGATTGGAACCATGGCCGCAGCGTGTTCTTTGATACACATTTTCCCTTTCTCTGCCGGTGGCCTGCTGCTACAGCAGGTGTTGGAGGACTGTGTGAATAATTGCTTGCATACCAAATGTGCCAAGGCAGCTCCTAGTTAAAGAGTTGGTAAATAGAGGCTTCCTTGTGTCTCATCCTGCATTTTACCCCTTGTCGAACAAAACTAGAGGTCACCTGCTACAGCTCATCCAAAAAGGGATTTTTCTATCTCTGCATCTTTTGCTTTAATGCTACCCCCCCCCCCTTTGTTCCTGTTCTTTCTCAATATGCTGCATGATTGTAACATGTAACTAAAGAAATCGACACGTTTTTCTTACAGGAGTGGTGCGTCTGCTTAGTAATAGGATGCACCGAGACAAACACACTGCGCCCTGAAATGTCCAAACTCTAACTTCATTCCTTTTCTTATTGCTGCCCAGACAATCTAAGTACAATTACTCATGTTCACAGCCCAAGGGCAACAGCCAGATGTGTATCTGCTTGCATTATTTTTAAAGACTGGGTTTCCCTTGCCATTTGGTGACATCAGTCCTATTTTTGTTCTTATTGTGTTGCAACAAGGTGTGTGTTTACCAATGGCCTACAAGATTTGTTGTAGAGGTAGGAGGGGGTTGAAGTGCCCTGCATAGAGTAATATGCCTCTTTAAGTAATACTCCCAACAAGCATGTAATTTGAGATAAGCTAAACCCCTTTTTTTTTTTTTTTAAAGAAGTGGACCTGCTACAATGCTTCAAACAAATGGTAATGCTCACTTACACTGCAGTGGTCCAGCTCAGATGCACATGTAATGTGTCTTGTACCATCTAATCATATACATATGATTATATATAAAGTATTGAGACATNTATTGCTTCTACCTCCGTCACTGCCATGGCTGCAAAATATTTTGTCTTCTCTCAAATTGATGCACACCACAGACTGAATCGTGTCGGAGGCGGTAGAAGACGACAGCTGTCGGCTCATGCCACAGCGACGTCACTGCAAGCCTAAAGTGGGACATTTGCATGCTTGCAGTATGCGCTTATTCTCAAAACTTGGCAAAGCTATGGGATTGTATAACACAGTGCAGGGGCTGTGTGCCACCTGTCATTGTGGTTTATCCATTTAAACAGGTAACTATAGCAAACGCAAAAGACAATAGAATTATAATGCACAGCGTCTATCCACATGTTCGACTCCCTAAAAAATCTGGACACTGCATTTTGCTGAGAATCAACCTCCTTGTAAAATATTGCTTCAGGGAAACTTCACAAAGGCACACCCCATGTAGAATAAGCAGTAGAACGCATGTACCATCACATCCTCAGCCTTGTCTGATTTTCACAGAGATTTTAAACGTGTCAAAATGGGCGAAAGAAGTCTGTGTGTGCGTCCGTGTGTGTGCGTGCAGGGCTTTCCCTGTTTCAGACATTGTAAATATTATTAATCAGGACGGAATTTCATGTTTTTCCCTCTACCTGCTGCTTCACTCTTGTCGATGCCTGTGCTTATCTAATGGTTCCTCTCCTTTCAGTTTTACACTATACTTCTGCTGTATCTCAATAGCAGAGGCTTTGTGAATCTTTAACATATGAATATATGTGTAAATGCTGCTGATTCATTCTAAGACAAATGGACGAGATGATGCCCTGTGGAGACACCTGTCCTCTTTGTTACACTCATTGCTTAACAACATAAGTATCTCTTTTGGCTTCTCTGACCGTTTTATTTAGTTTGTGGTAAACTTAAGTGCAAATTCAGTGAGAAACTTAAAAAAAAGTGTTTAGTTGAAACTAATGCAACTTTTGGTAGGGGAGTTGGGGAAAGGTGGAAAAAAGTGTGGGCGGCTTTGATTGACAACAACAGGTCATATGTGTGGGTGAATAAAGCCCGATCTATACTCCTTTGCAGCATAACACTTTTGAAATGCGAACATTAAAAATTATGTTGTTAGAGATAAACGTGTCACCAAGTGTGCTGTTTCACTTGTCATGTTTGATTTGAAATGAAAACTGGTGCGTCTGATACGCTAGTGCAGTTGAACTGAAAGAGAACTCCACTCTGAACACTTAACAAGCAGACAACCCCCCCCCCCAAAAAAAAAGGTGGTGGTGGTCTGCATAACACATTGATATATTTGGATTAATATGTACACATCATATAAACCAAAGACCATTAGTCTAATCTGAAGACTAGAAAAACACCATGAACATTACTCTAAAAGTATCATGAGACTGATAATTTCAGTCAGATGGAGTGGTGATGGACTGGTTCAAAATCCTACATAAACAAGTTGAAGTTCTCAACAGTGTACAGGAGTTCTTCAGCACTACTTGGCTTGGCTCATAACTGCAGTTCAGTGAGAAAACAGCAGGGTATGTTTGAAATCCAACACAGGGTATCTCGTTCAGCTTTGATTAAAAAATGTGCCAGAATGTATAAAATATAAATAATGACAGGTTGTGTGCTCTGAAGTTCTTTTGTGCTGCTTTTTAATCATTGTCTGTGTTTTTGTCTTGCAATTTTGTTTGTTTTTTTTTTCTCTTTTTTTCTGTTATATTAATGCATTGTTACTAATTTTCATCCTGGCCTGTGATAACTGCAGGGAAACAGAGGCACCTCTTGCTTCCAAGAAAAATAAAGGGTTTACATTCTGTATATGTAAAAAAAAAAAGAAAGAAAAAAATGACTGGATATGACAGAAGAAGCTTTTAAGAATTCAGAAAGTACTTGGAATGTTTTGTTTGTGTGGAAGTAGGTGAACAGATTTTTGTCAGTATTTGAAATAAACTTTTACATGAATAACGTGCTTGCTGTTGTTATTGTCATACCAGAACCATGTGTATTGTACGTGACCAAGTGGATGTACCGCAAGGGGGCAGCAGCGATATTTATATTCTACTTGTGGCACGTAGTTCACGGAGCTTTATTGCTCAATTTCATGAAGCTTAACACTGAGCTTGTCAACAACCGTGGTTCTATTAAGTCAAAGATCATATACACAAATTACTCGACTGTCATTTATTAATGCCTATTGTTGCAGTAAATAAATTGACAGATTTTTCGCCAATTTATAGTTAGAAAGAGAAACGAAAAGATAAAGAGCAGTTACGCATATCTTACTGCCGTCATACGTGTGAAACCGACTGTGTTTATTTGTCAATTGTGTGTTTTGTTTCGTTCAGTTATAATGAATGTTTTTTTTAATTTTATTCGGTTATGAATAAAATACTTGACTGATGAATGACGCATGGCTTTACGGATGAAATGACCTTTTAAAATAATAATGTATACTAGACGCAAATGAAACAAGAAACGCTAACTAAACATGTAAAACTGGTGTCCAAGTATTTTATGATTATAAAATAATCTTATCTGTGCTTGTGATGAGCATATTTTAAACAGTTCGTCATACTATAATAGTGAATATAGTAATGGTGTAATAATGTACATTTTTTTACTATTTAAATACATAAAACGCATGCCGTATATTCTACGTAATACATAAAATATATATTTATACATATCCCGTATTTCATTTCAATCTTCAATGCTTATGTAAACATATTGAAAATATTTCAATTTCAGTCAAACGCTCCTTCCGCTTCCTGAACAACATTTTGTGACGTAGCAAAGCCAGCTTAAAAGACACACTTCACTTCCGCTCGACCGTTGCAGTCTACACTCAACCGAGCAATGAGCAATTGATTCTGAACATGAAAGGTTTGTGTTGTTCCGCAAGGTAGTCTTTCGAAACTTCCAACCTACAAATTTAACATATAAGGAGAACGCAAGCAACAAGAAGAAGAAACCTCCAAAGCAATCGTGCAAGGATGAATATTATAAAGAACAACCAAGCTAAGTTGAACGTTGCCACCGGAGTCCTAGGCTGTTTCATCGTCCCTCAAAATGGAGTCGTTAATGGAACCATGCACTATGGCACTGGAAACTCCACGCCTATAGCCTTAGCGTCTTCGCTGTCAACCCACAACGACTCAATGAGTTCTGTCACCGAAACCCAAAGGCGACCCAAGGACCTCCAGGTTAACACGGCAAACGGACATGCCAGAAAGAGCCACTGTGAGGTGGACGAAGGCTCTGAGCCGTGCACGCCGGAGCCACACTCGGAAGCAGAACTCGATGTCTCCCAGGCCGGGGACGAGGTGCTGGATACCGATACCAAGGAACTTATTTTTCAGTTCTACAGAGACTTTACAACTCATTCTCCGTCGAAATGGGGCGAACGCAAAGCGCTTACGACGATGAAAAGAGTCGTGGACGACGTTTTGGAGAAACACAGATATGCATACAATGGTGAGTAACAACTGTTTTCTGTTCACTTGTGCTAGTGCTTGCCCAATACTCTCTTGAAGAACCACCGTTAAAATGTATTTTTCGAATAATTTAAAAACTTTTTAACCTTTGTAAATAGTTTTCTTGTATTACTTAGTGTTTGGGACAACCGTTGAAACGGTTAGAGCGACATTTTTAAACAACTCAAACACCGCCAAAACGGTTGTTACGACGAATCGGAACTGTGAAGTGCTTCAGTTTCAGCTGGTTTAAATGACCTTTGCCAACCGTTAGAAGGTATTGCTATTATTATACTCACGAATGATGTTTAGATATGAACCTTTTCCAGCAGTTTATAGCTTTGCACAATGTCTCAAGTCTGCATTTATTTCTGATTCGTCATCCCTATATTCACATTAGGGTGTATTCTGTTTATGACACAAGTCGTACCTGATTTTTTTTTTTCTTAAATTGTTTTTGTTTTTCCTCTACAGGTATGATCAACAAACTTTCATTAGAAAACAGACAGGGTGATTTGACTTTCATCAGCTCTGTTGCCAAAAGCCTGTTTGGAGATGGTACCACAAACTGGGGTCGGATCACCAGCCTGGTGGCCTTTGGGGCAGTTGTGTGTCAGCACCTAAAGGAGTGTGGTCAAGAGAACTCAACAGAGCTAGTAGGAAGAGAGATCTCCTCGTACCTGCTGTCTTACCAGAGAGATTGGCTATTGAAAAACAACTCTTGGGTAAGTTGTGATTAATAAATGGGTGACACAGTACAGCAGTGGACAAATGTGGTTGCATAACTGTTGTCATTGCACAATAATCTGTGCTAATCTGAATTTTTTTTTTAAATATTTTGAATCAGGATGGCTTTGTAGAGTTCTTCAGAGTAGAAGACCCAGAGGCAACCATGAGGAACACCCTCCTTGGTCTTTTTGGAGTTGCTGGACTCGGGGCAACACTGGCCCTGTTGATCAGGTGAATTTGGACACTTTTGAGGCTAGTTGACAAATGCTGGATGCTTCTTCTCCTCATACCAGTTGTCCCTTGTGTTATGGACATGAAGATGGAAATGAAAGCTTAAACGACTTGAGCTTTAGCAGGATGATCACACCAGTGGTGACCTAATTTGGCTACCTTCTACACACCCTCAAAAAGAGAACTTTCTTTTCAGCAATCAACCATCAACCAATTAGGTTTTATTCTAACTTACAAAGATTTTATTTTTGTAATGGATGTAAAATTATTCTATGCAAACATAATTGGTAATGGGATTTTCAGTTTTTTTTTTTTTTTTTCTTTCTTTTTTTTTTGGCAACCTTTTTTTTTCCACTTGATTCTCTGTGATGTTTACATGTTCCAGATAAACATTTCCTTGGCAGTGGGTGTTAGCCTCGGTCTAAACAGAAAGGAAAGAGCCTCATTTTTCCATGTCGTGCAGCCATGACGCCTATTTCCATAGAGCGCTTTCATAGCCCCTGGATCATTTGTTTGGAGGCTTGGAGCACGGATGTAGCTCTGTTTCCTTGTTGGGAAAATGTTGGATATGCACTAGGAGACAAAAGCAACCACATGCTGGACTGTGGCTGTTGAACAGCCTGGAACATTTGAGTCTGTTTGAAAGAAGCAAACAAAGACTGTGAAGTGTTAAGACTGCAGATTGGGCTGTCGGACTGCACCAAAGCTGACAGAAAGCAGTCAGTGATTATTAGTTCAGATCCAGATGTAAGCTAACATATCTGTATAGATTGATTCAATAAAAAACAGAACGATTGTAAACTTGACTTAAATTTCTAATACTCCTTTTAAGGATTTCTTTTTCTTCACAGAAGAGATCTGATCTTCTGTCCTCTGTACTGCTTTTGTTGTATTGAAACAAAAACCTTTGCACTAAACCTTTCTCACATTTCTCCACTTGTCACTGTTAGATGTTTATTCACACCACAAACCAAGTGTGTGTGTAATGGTTTTTCATTTCCTAGAAGTAAGATGCATTTGCACCGCTATCCTGCAGGCAGATTCTTGACTGCATCCGCCTTGTCGTTGCTATGGCAGTGTGCTGACGATTTGCAAGTTCTGGTGCACAACTATGCTGTAAAACAGCATAATTTAGGTTGTGAAACAAGGGTAACAAGCAGTTCACAACATCCTTAAATTGCATAAGATCAAGTTCCTCGATTGTAACATTTCGATTCTTAAAAGCAGATCTAAATTTACCCAATGTGTACTGTGTTACCTGTTTAGAAAAGACAGTTGAACCATTATTGATTGTCCTGATATGCAAAAAAAAAAAAAAAAAAACCTGAATAGGCAAAACATTGAATCTGAATCCGCCTTACTTTTGATCAGACATCTTAAAATGACATGATAATAGTTTCAAGGTTTTATTGAAAGCGTAATTAAAAAAAATGGCTTCTATACAATGTTGTTTCAGTTAAGGCTTAAAGTAAAGCTGGAAACAGTTCATATTTTTTCCAAATTTACGTTTTACACAATAGCTATAGGTAAACCAAAAAGTTGTTAGTTATCTTACATAGAGTATGACTAAAGGTTAATAATAAATGGTTCGTAACAGTTGTATCACTTTTGCAAGATAGTGACTAAACTTACCACCTAGCAACCTAAACTACATTTTGGTCCAGACCCACCATTTCAAAACCCATCTTAAGATACAAACATTCCCGAAATATGGTGTTTGGACAACCCCACCCAGTGCAATGCGTTTCTACATTTTCTTGTTTTTTAAATGTTGTCACAATAACTACCATTTCACTTTTATCCCAACCCTTTAAAGCCCCTTAAGTGATGCCCTCCTTAAGGGAAACCACAGGAATAACGTGCACCAATCCTCAAGCAGGGGAATCCTTAGTGATGTTTGGTGGCTGCACCCTTGTTTGTTCAGATCCTCCCGTTGTCTCTGGTTACATGCCAAACACAACCATCATCAAGGTCTTGGGAGGAAATTGAGCTGAGCCTCTCCATGGTGATGATCCACAGTAGACCCACTTGCTTCTCTCCTGCGGCTAAACCTTTGAGCCTCCACCCTACCTTTACACATCAGTGTGAACAACATGCTTCCCACACTGGTGACCTGAAGGTGAGGCAATTTTAGTATACACACCTGTGGATTGGGGGTGCTGTAAACACAGCTGTAGTGTCTTTCGTGAGGGTAGTGGAATCAACAACTCTGAATCACCTTAATGTTAAAAACAGTTGAATTGTGCATTAGCTCGAGGTAGTCGTAGCTTCAGACTGCCTGTCAGTGACTAATATGTCAACTTGCTAATGGTAAGATGTGATGTAAACTGAAACTTGGAACCAAACACAAACTAGACAATAGGTGTGACCACATAGAACTTGAAGAACTAAGATTGACAGCTCCTTATAGATGGTAATTTTATCCATCCTTTCCATTAACAGCTATGGTCATTTTTTATTTTAGCCATATAGAAATTGTTTGATATGACCAACATCTAATCTATTTGGTTTCAGCTGTGATTATCAAGTAGCTTATGGCTTTTTAAACCAAAGCGTCTGGAGAGTCCTGTCAACCAACTGTCATTGTCCATCTTCCTCTAGCATATACGTTTTCCCTGGCTTCTTCACGCAACTTCATGATCAAGTTTCCAAAGTGTCCAGTAAGTTCCAAATTTTTCTTCTGGGCATATGTGACTCTGAGTCAGTCCTTTACATTTTCTTGAGGTTCCATGGTAACCTCCTTCAATCAGATTTTACTTATTTCTCTATCAAGCTGCAAAAAAAACTTATCTTTTTTTTTTAATCTCTTTTATTTAAAATTAAAACATTTTCTCATTTTAGTGATTGAATAATAGGAGGAAATAAAACACAGCATAAACTTAAATATCTAATGCGCATTAAATTCATGCATTTAATTCTTGCCCAAAATAATCTATCATTTCAATGCCTTGTCCATCACTCATCATATTTTACATGTTTTGCCTAAACCTAAACTTGCACAGTAGGATTTGACAGAGCTGTGCAGCTGCCTGAAACGCCTGCGCTTGGAGGAAGGCAGGTAAAACAAATTCCTGTCATGGGATAGTTTAAAGGTGTGGTTCAGAAAGTACATGTAATCTTTCACATTGAGAGTATTGATTGTGCACCGTGCACAACAACAACAAAAGGACTTGAGTTTAGCATATGCACTCCACTCTGAAAACCCATGCACTTGTATACATTTTGAACTGTAACCAAAAAACTTTATATTGTTTTGTTTTTGTAATTTGAAATGTTGCCATGCCTTTTTAAAAGTGTTCGGTAGAATACTTGAGCAACACATCTCTGGTGCCTGATGGAGATTGAGCAACACATCTCTGGTGCCTGATGAGGTCCAGTTGGCCAATGTTATTTCCTTTTACAAGTTTCATATTTAAACGTTTCTCCTGCAGTAACTTGACCTCAGAGGTGTGGCCTTGCACAGCATTGGCCGTGAGCTTCTACTTCCTCGTAGCAACAGTCCGCCCACTTGTTTTAAAAAAAGCAACAGTTTCTGGGAAGTCAGCTGACACAGGAGGTTATCTTTAAATAGGAGTCCTTGTGAAGTTACCATTTAAAAGTTTTTGAATACATAGAATTCTACTTCTGAGGTGCAGCGATAGGCCAGAGTTTACGTAGTGTCTCGAACTCTGCACATTTTATTTTATTTCAACAGTTGGGGAAATTCCCCAAAATAATTGCTTAAAACATCACAGGAGTTTGTAAGAGTTCTTCCTTTGCCCTGAAAGAATTAAAGACCTGCAGTTTGAGCTTCAGAGGAAGAGTAAAAGTTCTTTAATTACATCTTGGACTCCTGTCAGTGCCTTACCCTGTGACTATATACAGGTTGTTTGTATATTCCTGCAGATTACCCCTAGGCCTCATCTCTTCTCTCTCTATCAGCAGAAGTGCTTTTGGCCAACGCACATCAAAACATGTCTCCAGGCTTGGCTGTAAATAAGCATCTAGATCCTGTTTTTAGAGTATTGTTTCCACGTTTGGTTCTGAGTGTTCCAACTACTGTGGTCTGTGCACTTCAGATCTTGTAGTCTGCACTCTATACAAAACTCCCTTTAATTTTGTCCTCATGTCTGGGTGCTCCTCTTTAATTTCCTGCACATCTGCACTCACTAAATCCTTTGCTTACTTATTTTCAATCCCAGACCCTTGTTGAAGAGAAACCTATTTGGTTTTTCTTAAAATACACAAGCAGATAATACAATATCCTAAAATTCCTTAAGATATTTTGATAGGGAATAAAACATTACAAAAACCTGTTTGATCAAAATATTTTTCTGAAATGTAAAAAAATAGGATAGTTGACCTGGCATTTTAATATAACCTGCTATGAGCCAGTGCTTTGGGCCAAGAAAGCTGAAAGGATCATCATTATGTCAACATAACAATGATGAAGGTTGAAGTCTCAGTCTGATTGTTTTTATACTGTGGGTGAACACTGACAAAGAATACCTCTAAATAAGTCGATAAGTGATTCACCATATGAGCGCTAAATGCTAAAAATTCCATTTTCATTTTCATCCATATGTATTTTTTACTTTTTCTTTTAAATTTGGAGTGCAGCTTGGATGTGAACTCTCCTCATTGTCAGTGTTTATTATTCTACTCCATTTAGCAAATTTCTGTCCCTTTGTTCAATTTCAATCAATCTTTAAAAATGTCTCCCACCTTCTCATTTTCTCTTGGAAATTTCTCATGTAAGCTACTGTGTAATCACGGTCATCCAACATGGCTGCCGTGAAAAGACATAGACCTATGTAGAACTGTGTAATAAACAAGTCTTTCTACTTTAGACGAAGTACACAAAACTATCGTACTGAAACTAGAGAAATACAAATAAAAACGAATGTATTATTATTGTTATTGCATTTAGCACTAAAGATCCTTGAAACCGGATGTTTTTTTTTTTAATCACCTTCAGCCAGTTGACCATGCTTTGAAGTTTATAAGGCCAACATGTGCTGCGCCCCAGGTGTTTGTTTTAAGAAGCTCAAAGTCATGGTTCAGTGACACAGACATCGTCGACTTCATGTTTTCCTGTGACAGAATCAGGCGTTTAACAGGTGTTTTACGCTCACTTCTGATTGTTTATATAATTATGTGATATTGAGCATAAAAATAATTGAAGCCATTGATGTAAGTCAGTCTTCGAAGCCTCCCCTAATGTTTCTTAAAATACAGTTGTGATGTAATGTGTGTGCGAACAAAGACTGGTTCTCTGAGCGGGTCAGTGTTAAACAATGTTGTGCATTGTTGCAAGAGAGAGTAGATAAAAATGACGCGAATAGACATTTAAAAATAACCATAGAGCTCTCATTCATCTGCCCGCTAAAGATTAAGCTCTTTGTGGATTTAAACAGTATTACCTACCAACCAACGGAGCTCTCTGTGGTTGGTGGTTCTCGTGTCAGGGATCAGTGTGAATCAACTGGACGATGCATCATGTTCCATTCTCGGTGGATTCTTTGAAACTTTATTCTCTGACAGTTGACCGCAGTGCAGTATTAATAGACGACTTATCAGTGTTCTCAGTCATCTCGGTCAGCCCATCCGGTGTAATTGCTCTCTGAGCCCTACAGTTGTTGATGTTTTTATTTTGGGTGGTATGGTTTTAGAGCAACCCTACTTTGAGGCATCATTTTAATATCATTTAATATCACACCTAATTTAACCCTTTACACCCACCTTCTGGCTGTCGGGGTCAGTGCAGGTAGTTTGTGTCAATACCAACCGTAAGTCTTACTTAACTGAATCCCTCTGAGACCATGTTCACTTGGAACTAGGATTTGTTCATTTTGCTCAAAGTATGACAACAATTACCGTATTTCCCTCTGTCGCTCTGGCCAAAAAATGCAGAATGAAGAAAAAAACATAAGTCGCACCAATGCCCTCTAGGCTGTCAGTGACAAATGTAAATTTTCAGTGGTGCAAGAGTAGCAGGTACTGGTACACCAGCCTAGAGTGCCCTCTAGTGGCTGTCAGTGTGGAAATAACAAACATGAAGTTATATATTTTAATATATGTCGTACCTGAGTATGAGTCGTAAACCCGAATGCGACCTATAGGTATATAACCTACATTAAAAGGCTCACATATAGCAGATGTGAACACACTCTTATTTAAAAAGTCAATATTTAGAAATGGAACAGTAATTATGTTCGCTGGGACTATTTTGTTCTAGAGAATCCGTCCGTGGCAACAGTTTAAGAGAAGTATTTGGCAGTTCAGACGGCCCTAGGAGCATTTTTAACTTTCAGCGGCCTAACTATGAAGCCTGCTAGTCCCTCGGACTCCTCTCGCATTTTACACATTCCGTACACATATTCATTTCCTTCCCCTTTTGGTGTTTGGGTGACATAAGTGTCTATTCTCTTAATCATTCTGCTGTCTCATCTCCTGCCAAGTCACTGTGGCTTTGCCTTGATGGCAGTTACACGACTTTACACGAAGGGAAGTTCTTGCAGCACATTCTGTGCTTTGGACCAGGTTCCTGGATTCTTTCCATGCTTTGTTTCATCACACAGAAACAAATCTGTTTAGTATCAACAGATCAGTGTTCTTGCTGTATGGGGCGTTATGTTCCCACCAAATCTCCAAGTTATTATCCACGGGAAGGAAGTTGCACAAGAACCATTAATTCAGTTAGGCATTGTATTCAAAGCACACACAGGTGCATTTATTCATCTACCTTACGTAGCAACACAACAACAACTATTTTCTTAAATCGATTCGTTATACATCTCATACTAGTACATATGAAGTTAATGCAAAGGAAAAACAAAGAATGTACCAATTTAATGCTGAAATATACCATGTGCTTGGTGTAAACACTGACTGACTGACTGATTATCAGCACATCTTAACCAAAAACGCACTGCCACTGTCATTAGTACAACGGCAGATAAAAAAGTTGATGTCTTCAAAAGTGAAAACATTCCGTCAAACTGAAACCAAAAGTAGAGCTGGTGTAAGGCAGATAACCAAGGTTTTGCAGAAAAAAGAAAGTAATCTTTTCTCAGTAAGCCTCCATGTCTTGAAAAGACATTTTCAAAAAATATACAAAACAATTTTTGCAACAAAAACAAAATCCTTGACATCAACATCTTCCTTGACTTCGTTCTCTGGGAAACCATCAGACATAAAGTGCAGGTTAATGAGTTTAACTTGGGCTTTTTTGTTAGTGACTCTAGCCCCCCGCAACTCAGACGCCACATCGCAGTGACAAACATACCATAAGTAGGTCATAAGGTTCCTGTACAACCACTGAACTTATCTGAACTCTGTCAGAGGATGAGTTTTTTCCATGGTGGCCCCCTGCACCATGTTTGCAGAAGTTCTATATTTTAGTGTCACGTCGTCTCCTTTTATTGACTCGTGAATATATCCAAAGCAGGTCTGGGCTTGTCCGACCCATGTGTGACGTTGACCTGTCTGGGTCAGTTGGTCAGTGTCACTTACAGCCTCTCCTACTCTATCTTACTTTAAACGTCTTCCCTTTTGTTTGGAAACCTCATGTTTACCGAGCATTGATGGGGGTTTTGTTGTCCGTCTTGTTTTCAGAGGCCATTGAACCAAGTTCATTAAGAGGCACTGTTGTTTTTCCAAAATAGGGGAAAAAAATCAGCTGCTCTGGAAAAGTTCATCAATCATATGACCAGCGATCGTTTTTGCCACAGCATCAGATTGGTCATGCTTCTTTGGATCACATGTTTGTTTTGCATTTCCAGCTGAATGGATGATTTTGTTAAAATCTCTGTCTCAGCTGGAGAAAAAAAATCAGCACAAGGTTAAGGGATGAGCTCATCGTGTATGGGAATAATTATAGACCCCCTTCTCTCCGTCCCTCATCAGAAGCTGGGATCAGCACTTGGTCAGCAAAAAATGTCAACACAAGCTCTTGAAAGGGGAGACATGGCTGCGCAAGCCTTTGTGTCTGCGATTTAAATTTACAACATGGGAGCAACCGCAAAATTTTCGTTAGCCTGGCGAAAATCACTGTTCACTGGGGGAACAAACACGATGAGTCATATCCTGAAAATGTCTTTTCTTTGGACAACTCACAGGGCCTGATAATATTGTGGAGGGAGTTGCTCATATCAACTGGAGATTTAAACCCTGATGTCAGCCGTTCTCAAGCTTTGCTGAAATTTTAGACTTAAGGAACTGTTGTCTGATGGCTGCACCAAAGAAACGCTTGTGTTTGGATGCATGATGTCAGTTGTCTGCCATAGCAATGAGTGAGTCATTAAGCTTCAAAACAGTTTATCAAACAATTTGGGTAATCCTCTTTCTCATTGTACCCGTTTCTGGAGGTGGAAAAATGTTTTCAACCATTGTGATTTAAGTCTTTAAATGACTTGATGCTCCCATACATCGTATTTAAGACCTTGACACAACCATAGAAGTCAACCAAAAGTAGCTGAACAGCATTTTGGAATAATCTTTTGATTATTTCAAAAATACTGTGTAAGTAAAAGTAAGTGAAAAGTCAAAGTTTTTCCGGCCTTGTCTTTCTTGGGAAAGTCTTTCTTGTGCCGTTGACATGCAGATTGTTATTGTTGTGGGCCTACTATTCCAGTTAAATGTCTTTGACAGTTGTGATTCCAAGCAGAGGCACATTGGTTTAACCTGGAAGGAAAAACATGTGACAACACAACACAACACCCAAGTCTGGCAAAAACAAAACTCCTAACATATCCCTCTGCTACAGGATACACAGGAATGAAAGGGAGCGTTGTATCAACTGTATTGAGAAACTGTTTTTTTTTATCGTGTACCTGATTTAATCACTCTCGAAAAGAATTTGCACTTGAGATTGGTCTTGTTTTTGAGCATATTTACATCGACCTGTCCTCAGGGGAGATAAACATATTGATGTTTTTAGTCATTTAGTTCCAGTAAAGCAGCTGTGAGCCCATCATGTGAAGAAGGCAACACAGGACCCTACTGTTTTAGGTTGTTTGTTCCACTGCAGGGGGCGCTAAGAATAATGGGCCACCAGGAGAGTATCTGTATCATCAAAGTGTTGAAAATGTTTAAAACCAAATTAAATGGTAGGCATCCATAATCAAATATATAGCCTTTTATTTCACTGAGCGAAGCAAACAAATGGATGTTGTTGGATGAAAAAAATAGCTCTTCAAATTAAAACTATATTTACTATACTAGGTATATTTATACCATTGTTCATAAAATTCAATTCAAATGTATTTAAACAGATAAGCACACAATATGTCAGGAATGTGTTGTTATTGCCCTGTCCAAATGCAGGTGCCCTTCCTTTGCTCTTTCTCATGCAGTCACCTTGCAGATCACAGACGATTATCTTAGAGACAACAATCACCAAAACTCTGGCTGGTAGGTTGTTTCGCCTACAAGCCAGAGTTTATATTAGATGATTGGAGAAGTTCCAAAAGTTCCTTTTAGGTGGCGTTGAGCTCATCATTTCAATCAGCACTGTACTGGAAACCGCAAAGACCCCTATTAATTTAGCTCCCACAGACGGCAAAGCCATCTGTTAGTTCAAAGAGACTCCCTCAGGTGTCAGGTGCTCACTCAGTGAATTCACAATGTTGCTCTTTTTGGTTTCTTTCTATAAATATTTTGTCATTTTGCCTTTTTAAAGCAATAATCTTAGTGTCAAGCTCTCCAACAGTCAAGAGTCAAATTTTGCAACAACATTTTGCCCACAGATAAAACCAATTTAGGCTTTGGAAATGTCAACATATTATTTAAAGCCATGGCAGTTACAATGGAATGACAGGACACTTCCAATGAAGTCCAAAGTCAAAGTGAAACTAAATTTAATCTTGCGCAAGCAGTTTGGTGTGTTCAGCGACCCAATCCACCCACACCTTTCTCAACAGTAATATCTGATTTTGAACAAAAACCTCATTCCTCAGTGGACGTCTGAAGTGTTCGTCTCTTCTTGAGGAAATTCCTAGTTAGTCGTTTATTAACACTTCACCGTTTGAGTCATCTTCTTGGTTGTGGGCACCAGACACCCTGTTGGCAGACCAAATAAATAGGGATAAGCGTCCTCATCCAGATTTTCACCTTTCACCTGATACTTGGCACAGACTGTTCCTGGCTGTTCTAGAGTAATCTGTAGACGTTGAGAATGAGCCAGTGTTAGAATCCTAGGTGTTGTTATCCACTCTGATAAATGTTTTACCAGGCAGATCAAATGACTGGTTTCAGTGGTTCCTCTGTTGCATGACAGTCTCGGGGCTTACTATAGTTGCTATATGAAAGACAAAAAAAGGCTAATTAGAGGCTTTCTATAAGCTCTGCTTTTGTTATGTCTCTCAAGGTCTTTCTGTATATTTGGGTCAGGGCTGAAGTATTTCATCCTCCCCCCATGGGTGACGACTAGAAGGATTACAGCAGAGACCAAATAAGAGCTCAGATGATAACCAAGCACACAAAGAGGCAGCCTGCCCGGCCAGTCAGATGGTTATTTGGTGAACTGTTGTGACGCAGGTCTGTCATTTAACCAGGACAAAGACGGGCTTGATGAATGAGATGCTGTGAGAAAAATTATAATCCTTTCAAAGTATTTATAGGATTTAAGAGTTACCACAAACATTTGTTTTTCCTGCTACGACTGTATTTTATATATATAGGAAAAGGATTGTAGAAAAATGTATTGACCAAGTTTGAAATTTATTCATTAATATTTTTGTATAAGTTGCTAACAACTTTATATTTTAAAATTGTCTTTTTGGAGTAAGACTAGAAATTCGATGATGTTGAGCTAGTGTTACGTATTGTTTTCTTTCCCAGGACCACAGGGCTTTTTCCAGGGGTCTTTTGTTTGGCCTAAAATGGCCTTAAAAGTATATATACAAAAACGGACATAAAGCATCTGTATTTCCCTGCCCTCCCCCCAAACAAGTAGCATGGTTGACTTGCTTTCATTTTAAATAAACATAAAAACAAAGTAAGAGAAAAAAAGAGAAAAAAAATACATTGCCAAAAATAGATAGCTTTAAATAGTTCAAAGTCAGCCTTTAAATAATAATTTCCCAAAAGAAATTTCAGACCTTGCTAGGTTAACATGCGGATAGCTAAGGTTAGCAAAAATGTAACGCAACCATCTTTAAGCAAATTGAAATCTAGATATTTAAATGTTGGCCCACAAAAATGTATTGATGAAATGTATTTATATAAATAACTCTCATATTTTAAAATGACATGAAAAAGAAACGGCAACATGAATGTTGCTTTCGTGTTAGCATCAGAATTCAACAGGCTCCAAAACCTGTTTAACACACCAGTGAGCCAATGTACACAGCACACGTACTTCACCACAGTTACAATCAGATTTGAACCAAATGTACTACACTGTAATACTCTCATAGTTTTAAGGTATTAGAGCTGCTGAAATGAACAAATAGGTATCAATCGCGTAAACTGTGTAAAAGTATACAAACAAGATAAGGCTGTGACTTCCTTCTAATTCCTTCTCGCACTTGTAGGAAACCGTTGGCACCACCTTTACACAGGAATTTTTCTTATCAGGGCTGTAATCAGATTGATTGGCTGAGTGGGATCAAATTCCCTGATGGGTGGGTGCGTGGGCGTCGGGATGATAGTGTTTTGTTTATGGTTATTATGGTCGCTTGGTATCAGTGAACTAATTGGATTACAGACATTGTTTTTAGAATTCTCTCTGTTGTCTGAGTTAATAGTGACATATTTGTTACTTTAGTTGAGTTTTTCTCATGAAATCCTCATTGAATGAAAATAAAATACCTCTGTAGTCTTTATTAAGCATAACCAGAAAAAGTCCCTGAAAAAACACACCTGAGCGGCTGGGTGCTACCAACCAGTAGTACCTGGCAGGTAATGTGGGTGTGTGAAGTTAGTGTGTGACAGTGTATCATTTGATCGGAGTGTCATTGTGCAGTTGTTGCTGTTTGAATTCTTTGTTTGTTCGCATCATTAGCAGGGATGTGTCAAGGAAGTGGTAGTGTTTCAATTGTTTCCACTGTTGACATATAAGCACTTTGATTGTTCTCCATAGAAGTTAAATGGGTTGGTAGCCAGGGTGTGAATTATTTTAAAAGTCTCCTGTACATTATGTGTCCAACCTCTTCAGTACAGATGAGAACGCCCACCAGCTCTCCTGCTCATCATTAACGGAAAGTGCATTAGTTGAGTTTACTGAGTTGAGTTTTTCGTAAATATTAATGGGTGCAATGTCATGCTTAAAAATTTGGTTTGAGGATGTTTAGGTGTGATCAGTGCAAAGAGATGACATTTTTTATTTTTCTTATGCCAGTCATGTGTTGCCAACAGGAAACCCAATCAATCCTTATATAATGAAGCCTCAGACCACAGCCAACCCGTGAGGTAAGCCTAGCCTCGGCGTCATGCCTGGTCTGCGTGGCAGTTTGGTCCAGCTCACAAGACTTGAATTTATTTATATTTTTGTTGATGTGGGCGTTGAGTCCGTGTGCCATCTAGAGCAACATCAAGCTGTCTTTGTTGTTTGTATTCAGACGCTGACAGTAAGACAAGAACACTAAGCCCTCTTACCCTGTGCGCTTGGCATTGGGGGCATCTTAAGTTAACTGATCGATCCCTACCAATCAACAAATCTGATGCTGTTTAACGTTAACCTTGGTTCGAAAATCAGCTCCAACACTTCACCAGCAAATGAAATTCTGTCTCAGAAATAGGCTGCTGGCAGGCTCCTTCCTATGACTGCACACAAACAGAATGACACCCCCACAGCCTAGCAGAACCCACTCCAAATATGCACACCAAAAAAAAGACCGCTCACTCACTTCAAGGACTCAGGAAGACAATATGACACTGATGTGTGGTCTTTATTTGGCTCAGCTACTCTTATAGGAGACAAGTGTTAATACATCACAGCCGGAAATGAAGTAACTAGACACGATGTGTGTGATTATATGGCCTTTCAGCCATTTTTTTTGTGTGTGTTAGCTTGTATTTTTAATATTTTTGGCTAATTCAGATCCTAGATTTTTTTGACTAATTATTACATATTCAGGGGTAAACTTAATTTTCTGGTATTTTGTGTGGTCTTTTTTATATAATGTTAAGCTTACCCAGGAATTGCCTTATTCCACTGATTTTTACTTTTGAATTTCCTTTGAGAATTTCATCATTCGAGTTGATGATCCTTGGCTTTTTACTGACAGATATGAGCTAAAAAAAAAAAGATCCAACTTATCACTCACTGGCTTCATTTTCTGATTAAATACATTATGCATTATGTGTTGGTGCAGTTTGACCTCGGTGGCTGTTGACTGGAGGGCAGATTCCTCTGTCTGTGATATGATATCTGAACTCTGTGAGAACAGATTGTTCTTTGCTGGAGCTTGAATGTTCCAGTAAGATCCACTAGCCTGTAGATGTATGTTCATTTTACAGGGTTTGATTCATATTACCTATTAGCAATAGGAACCTGGAGATGATTTTAAACTGTTCCTTTAATAACTTTGTCTTTACTGTAAACTGATTTGAATGAAGAGGAAGTGTTTGTGATAAGTCAAATTGTATTGTTACCACTGTTGAAAGTGTCAGTCTTTTTTGTAGTGGTGTTTTATTTGCTAAGTATCTGCCATTCGCAGCTTGATGACAACGTTAGATCAATTTAGCATAATGCTGTTAAAAAACCTGAAATAGTGTTTAATCAAGGAAGTAATCACTCTGTGCAAATAATTAGTATGTGCATTATGTTTTAGCTGGGGATGAGCTACACTGCACCTCACTGCAGCAGTGAACAGTGAACAGTACCTTAATTGCTCAGAGGAAAAGAAACTGATACTTTTGACATATCATTTCCAGTTGTGCCTACATGCTGCAGGTTAGAGCTGTGAAAGATTCGTTTTTCTTATTGTTAAGTCTCTCATTCAGTCTGTTGTCCAAACATATGCCTTTCTTGCGTCCCACATATTTGGAAGACATAAGACTGCAGTGCTAGACACAACCAAAGTCAACGCTGTTTGTTCCTTTTGCTTATCTTCACATTTTTGCCTCAGTACTGATGCTTCGTACAGCACAAAAGATCGTCTTTGTCTAATCACACCGCATGTCTGAAGATGAAGGAATATTCTCTTTTGATCCGTTTTCTGAGCAAGATTTGAGCGATATGTTTGGATGTAGCACAGAAAAACAAAACTGAAGAGCTTTAGGAGCAGTGTCAACAACACCAACTCCCCCAAGCTTCCAGTTGGAAAAATATCTACTAGTATAACAGTATGACTTGAGGAAATAGGTGTTAACTGAAACTGTATCACATTTTGTGCCTGCAACCTGATAGGCGTGAGACAGATTGGAAGTAGTGTTCTGAAGAACACGGTCCCACGTGACGACATGGTGAAACACGCACTGATTAATAATAGAGATAGATGTCTGTTCCCAGGCCAGCCAAGTCACATGACCAAGGACATCCACACAAGGTCAAGGAAATGCACTGGTCACGGCTTATTCCCTCAGGCGTAGAAGACTAGTACGGTGTTTATTTTTACGCTAAAACAAGCCATTGTAATCCCCTACCTGTTCTTCTGGTTTGATATTCTCTGTTAAAATATAGTGAGTACACAACAGCTTAGCTGACTTCAGTTGTACAGGCAGAATATGTATTTATTTAACTGATAAAATATCAAGTTTCCCACCAAAATTAAACAAGTTCACATTACTTGTATGTTACGAGACAGTGTGCGTACAAAGTGATTGGCCTGCATTAAAAACACAGGCGTTACAACGGCTAATATTTTCCATTAGTGTTATCATGTCATCTGTAGTTAGCGTAACAAACAGGGTGATTGATAAAAGTAAAACAAAAATATACAGAGATATCGGTATAAGCAACAGCAGGTTAGGATGATAAAGTATTGAAATGGAAATTAACAAGTGAGTGGAGCAGCTAAGGGTGATTAGCAAAATGTGTTAAAAGATACATTCAGATGAAGGAAAGAGGATGCTAGCTTCAGATGAGACACCTTAAATATACACTGGGTCCTCTGTTTACGACGTCCTTGACCTACGTTTCTACTCCCATACATTTGTTAAAGTCTTGTTCTATCATTACAACATATGGTGTTGAAACTCGCCAACTACTTTGAGCAGACGAATATGTCATCACGCTGTGTGGAAGACGGCTTTGTTTACATTCGCCGGTTGTACGCTATGCATTGGATTGAGCTACATTTGCCTTTTTTTGCCGTTTGTTTGTTTTTTGGGAACTTGTTGCCCTTCATTTTGGCTCCCAAGTGTAAGTCAGGCTCTTCTGATGTTTTTATGTCCTAGATTATGATGTTACCACTGTTTTAGCGTAGGTGAGTGACATACAGTAGGTACTTATCTACAGTATGTGAGTTTCAACTTACGGCCGCTCTTTATATGCGTTCTTCAGATCTGGGTTAAAATGAGTCACCCACATTTTCTGCCTTTGGGAAAAAAGACCATCCACATAAACTCCAGTGCATCCTGGTAGTCGGTCAGGTGTTTGACCGTACCTCAGGTCCCTGTGTCCTGGACACGCTCAGGAGGCCACAGGTAGTGTTGCTAATGTACACATGAACTGCAGAGCTACGGTCAATGATCCGAAAGGTTTTCAGGCTTGAATGATGCCCAGCCGAGGGGCCAGAAAAACAAGAGTGCAGAGGAATGCAGTGAGCACTTCGACCAACCCTGCAGAGGATCAGTGCTGTGTGAAGAAGAAGTAGCTGGTCTATGTGTCTGAATTTGTTTGGTCTTGAAGCACCTTAGAGTTTAAGTGTGTTCTCTGTGGGCATTTATGTAAAGAACTACTTCCTGACACATCCTGGCTCGGTGTTGTGTAAAAGGTCGGTGTTGTGTAAAAGGTGTAAAGACATTGCCAAGACATCTTGGTTTCTGTTTTTCTTCACTCCCACTTAAGTATTTGACTTGAGCACGTACTTGCTGTTCCTAGACTAATGCAATCCACCTTATGTATAAACTGACCGTACCTCTCTCATAAAACTACACTCGCTGTCTGTATGTTCTGTATCTTTTTAAACATCGATCTATCTGGTTTCAAAATATATGGAAAATCCCAATTCCCATTCACAGAGGATTCTAAACCAGTGGTCTTTGTTTGCAGGATTCCCGTCTGCCCTATGATGTTTCCAATTGTTTTTTAAATCCCACCCTTGTGGTGGAGTGGTTAACACTCCTCACATATCAGAGGTTGATCCAAAACCATGTCTCAAGCTGGAGGTGTGTTCCTCAGGGCTGCATTCATTTATAAATGTAACTCATCGGAGATGTTTTGTTTATCTGTCTGAATGTCTCCTTGTGGCAACACGCTCTCTGAAGTCATACTCATTTCCTCACCGTGGCCTCTGGTTATGCGCGCACGCACAGACGAACACAGGAATGTTTTCCTGGCAGCTTTCTTGCTACATCAGCCCCCCACGTAAAAAATTTCCCTGCTTTAGCTGCAAATTCTTTTACCTGCAGTGTTTTTAGTTTGAATTTGACCAACCTTCACCTCCTACACACATGTGTGTAACTTAATTAAAGGACTCAGAGCTAGTCTGAGTCTGTGGATGGGGGAAGCACACGCCTCTCCCACATTCTTTCACTCACCCATGCTCTTTAAAGAGAAACTGCTCGAAGTTTCATGTTGAGCACAGCTGATGAAAGAATTCAGACAGTGTAACCAAGAAGACCCTTTAGACAGACATTTAAGTTTCTTTTCAAAACTTCACACTTAGTGAGCATGCAAACACAACATACCAGACCACAACCCTGAAACGTTTTTTCTAATGTGTTTGTTTTGCCACGTCATAGAGTCAGTTGCGTTGTCCTCATTTCAGTTGACTGAAGTAAAATTCTTCGTTAGATTGTATAGGCTTCTGGAGCAGTTTTCTGGCTAGGCAGTGACGTAAACATGGCATTATTAAATGATTAGTTTCTGTTCCAAAACTACATTTTTGTTCCTGTAATTTAACTTTCATTGGTATTGTGGATTTTCTGCCAATTTAAATATGGCCATTTTGGCTATTCCTAGGCAAACTTGTAACAGTTTCTGCTATGGTTTGGCAAAGTTTTTGAAGTTTCTGATAAATAAATTTCTCAATTCTCAAAGCCAGTTGTCAAATAGAAAACCGTTTTTCTGTCAAGTTAAATTAGTAATTCAGACATGCCATGCTTACTGGACTGCATCCAGTGGTGTCAATGTGAACTGTGTCCCAGTAATGGTGACTGAAACTGCTCATTCCTGACCCGAGGTTACAGGATAAGCCGGCCTTCAGTAAATCACATTAGTCAGCTGGGGAGAATGTGGTTGAATAATGAAGTTGGTAACCCAGTCTGGAGTCATGAATGAATCAGCACAGGACGGTTAAATCAAATCAGTCTCAGTCTTTTCACATCCTCAGCTATGGTCACTGTCTTGTCTTCTATTATGTGGTGGTCACCGAAGCAGAAGTTTTATCAGGCTGAAAATGCAGTTTCATTTCTCTTCCCAGTTCCTTTGTTTCATTTATGATTTTTAACGTCCTAGGCAGCAATCAGGAAGCAAGCCACAATCTTGCTTCCTGATTTCTGACCTTTCCTATGTTGCCATGTTAATCATGTGCTTTCAAACCACAGCACAAAACCTGACCAAGTCTGACCACAGTCATGCTGTGGTCAGACATGTTTTTTCAGTTATTTCCTAACTCCTCACAAGGAAAGAAAAAGTCCTTCGGAGTGTTGATGTCATTCACATTACACCCAGATGTCTGCCTTCTCTTCCTAACATGACTCCCAGCTGACTTTATTTACTTCCTTCTAAAGTAAATTTATTCAGTGATGTGATTGAGACGTCTCCAAACAGGAGCAGGCACGTCCTGGTCAAAGTCATATACCTGTAAACCTATGTCCGCTGACAGACAGAGCTCAGTGCTTTAAAAAAACCTGTCTTTTCATTTTCTCACTGTATGTTTTTGTACAGAAAGTTAGTTGGTGAAAGAAAACAACCTCAAATAACTAAGAGGAGGTGTGGGTTGGAGCTAAGAGTGGGAGGAATGAGAGGAATGAAAATTTGGAGACAGATTTGGATTCCTACAGGGAGGAGTTCTGGTATCACAGTCATAATCAATCATTTCATATTCTGTTTACAACAATTGAAAGATGTTTAAATGCCAGAAATACCTATGTAACAAATAAAACAGTTAGCACAGAGGAGTTAGCACCGCAAGGATAGCCACAGTTTTCTACAACAGCTAAAACGTTGTGGTCAAAGAGTTTCTTAATCCTTTTCATATATTTTTTTAAATTCTTATAATAAGTGTCTAAAAGGACCAGACAATAACTGAAGTGAAGGTTTAGATACACATAAAAGTGATTGAAAAGTCCCTAAATGGTGTGGTGTAGGGCGTTGACCAGTGAGCCTGGATTTCCAGGCTGTTAAGGAAGGAGGGATTGTGTGTTTATTTGGAGGCTGTGGAGATAAACAGGAAGAGTGAGGGCTTTAACTTCATTCTGTGGATTCAGCAGAGCAAGCTTAGACCTTGGTCCCTTTGTCCCTACTTTGAATAGCGAGGTATACTTTGATGCTGTGTCCTCAATGAAAGACTTTTCAAACCGAGCACGGAGCAGCTGGCAATTTAACTGTCGTCTGAATCGGTCAAGTCAAGCTGCAACCTGCTCTGCTCAGTTAGAGTCACTCTGAGTTTGGTTTTTCCAGTTTTCCTTTTGTTTTGGCTACACATGGTGTATGCATGTGTACTGTATGTGCCTGCGTGTGTGCGTGCGTGCGTGCGTGCGTGTGTGTGTGTGTGTGTGTGAGTGAGTGAGAGAGTGTAGTTCTCCAGTCGATTATATTCCCACGCAGTTCTCTGAAAAAATAAGTGAGGGAGTGTGAGTGGCACTGAAGTAAACAACATCAGCTGACTGGGAAGGCAAACAGCAGCTCAGAGAGATCACACACACAACACTCGTCTGCCTGCAGTTCACTTTATGGCTGTTTGGACTGTTTGGACTTTGGATTAGAACGTCAACAAAAACACCAGGAGCATGTACTTTACATACAACAATAGTAAAAGAATTGTATGGAAGTCACCTTTTTTTTTAAGAAAAAATCTACCTCTACATTGCTTCATCCTTTTTCACCTTTTTACTGTTTCTTTCTGACACCAAGAGCTGCGGGAACCAACGTCCTCAGTCTTTCAGGTCATGTTTTTCAGATCTGAGCAGCTGGGAATGCTGGATTTCCTTTAGAGACAAGTCTAGAATCAGTATTCACATTCCATTTCATTCCTGCCATTCCTCCCATACTCAGCCACAAACAACACCGCCTACCATCCTGCCACTAACTAACAACGTCTCTGTGAGCTCTGTCTCGACCTGCCTATTGTTTTCAAGGTTATTTTTGTAGAAAATTCAAGTTCGGTTCTCCTGATATACTAAGTGGCAGACAAAAATAAGTTTAAATGTGGTGTACATTGGAGGAAATTTTATAGCAGCAATGCTGTATTGGGTTTTCAGTGACTTGGATTGTTCACGAAGGACAACAAATCAAACAGACATGTCCCAAGAGGAGTCCAAAATTCCTGAGTCAAAGTTAAAACATATCTAGTTTTCCTTCAGTGCCTTGGACTTGTTCCCTGGGAATTTGACTTTTTGTTCAGTTTTTTATTTTAGTGACTTGAACTTGATGTTGTCTTCAATGACTTGGGCTCAAAGTTTTTACTTCTTTGCAGAAACCTTTTCTCTGTGACCCAACGTAAACTTCTCTCTTGGCTAAATTGGACCTGGGTTTTGCAGGTGTCCAGTTGACTTTTAGTTGATTTGATCAACACTGGCAAAGGTTGGGAGCCATTTGCAATTGGATGGAAGTCCATTGCCAGTATCTAAATCTGGGCTTCTTTACCTACTGACAAGACCATCACCGTTTTCAGACACTAAGGTCATTTTTATCTGTAGTAATTTTAGAATTTGGACATTAATAAACTCTTCAAATACAAAACAAAAACACAACTCAAGCCTATTTTACCATGATCATTAAAGAGTGAATCAGTGAATCGGCACTGACATGTCTCTTAGTTTCTGTGTCTGTCTCTGTTTTGACTTCAGCACTACAGAAAGTGCTGGGCTGGAGCGATGGGCTGCAGTCACCCGTATCATCTGCGTAAGTTTTTTTTTTTTCAGTGCTGAGGAAAGTACCCAAAAGTCGAAATCGCTTAGCAGAACCTATGAGCTGAAAACTGTGGGGCTCGTTCTGACTGAGTGATGAGGAGAACGCTGCAGCTGCAGCTGCGGCCCGAGAGATTGAACTTTGTATTATCAGAGGTGTGTCGCTTCCTGTCAGTTAACACTACAACAGTATACAATGAGGTTAAATAGAGAGTAAGCAGGGGACGTGGAGGTTATGAAAAGTGTCTTTGTCTTCATCTTTGTCTCTCAGGCTCTAGTGCCTGCTGTGTTTTTACAGCAATGTGCTCAGATGACATTAAAGTAAAGTACGTCTGAATATAACAAGACATTTAAACATAGTCATACAACTGAGAAATGAACCCTGTTTTGTTTTCTTGGGTTTTTTAGGGTTTTTTTTTTTTTACCGCCTTTTAGTAGTACTGTGCTGGGTAGTAAGTACAGGGGAAAATTGGTTTGATTTGGCTTTAATCCTTCAGCGTTGTAAATACAATCTATATTTTCTCAGTCACTAGTTTCAGGTTGTTTTAATATACCATATTGTGAAACTTTTGTTTGATCCCATTTAGTGGAAAATCAGCAATCAGATAAAGACGGCCAGCCTGAGTGATCTACTACAAGCCTAGTTTTGGGCCATGTCGTTTTTCACCTGGTTTTTGAAACATTTTTTTTTTCTGACCAACTCTACATACATGATTTGATTGTAATTACTTTTACCAAAACCCTTTCCAAAAGTCTCTGCCTTCTTAAAACTTTCAAAATTGCATTTTCAAATCCCTGTAAGTGCCTGTAGACTCATGATAACACCTGTGCCCACTCCAAGTGATGAATCAGGGCTGACGAGAATCACTTGTGTTAAACCTCAAACCCCCCCCCCCTCCCTNTCCCTAAGAGGCTGACAGCTGAGAGTAGATCAGGACTCAGAAAGTCTGGGGGTGACGCCATGATCCTCAGATAAGAGTCACATCGTCAGAAATTTGAATTGCACAACAAGTTTAAAGACCACTTGACTGAATCTTGGGCGTCATCTCCTGTGTAATTAACCTACTTTTAGAGGCTCGGAGAGTTTCTGCTGACGGTGTCAGGTAGTTGATGCAGGGATTACATGTAGACTGTAATTTCTTTTTAAAGCAGCGGTGATGTCTAGTTCTATGGGATTATCATAAATTGTCGCATACCAGTCTGGAAATTAGTTTGGTTGGAAAATTCTACCTGATTCAACCGTCTGAGCATCATCAGCATTCTTTTTCTTTCTTTGTGGTTACTGTAGTGCAGCCTGGTGGTAACTATGCAGATGGAGACATATGATTGGTAGAAGATGATGACACTCTTGTTTTTATTGATGGTAGAATATTATTACTTTACTTGTGATCATATTCCAGAAAATGATATTACCTAAAACTAAATAACTACGAGAAGCTTAGTTTCCCGCCCAGGGATATATAGTTATGAAGATTGGAAGACCAGTTTCCATTGGTGTAGCATATACTGCATGGTAATTATTGCACAACCAAACAGTGTGTATAACTTCTCGTACTCTGAGTTTGTGGTCAGTGATGTTTATTTAACGTTGACATTTTTAAAGACGGAAATGCCACCTCTTAGTTGTTGATGATGGGAAATGCCGTTTTTTTCTTCCCCCCAAACGTCATATTTAGACTCTTATGGCTCAGACTGCTACTGTACACCCAGCCATACATACTTTGCACACACACACGCACACACATCGCCAGTCAGTCTAGAACATTTCAAACACGACCACGCCAAATGCAACTTGGCAGGGCGAGTTTGTGTGTGTGTGTGTGTGTGTGTGTGTATGAGAGAGAGAGAGAGAGAGTTTGTGTGTGCGTGTGTCTGCATGTGTCTAGAACTGCAAATAAACTGAAAGGTATAAACGGTCAAACGTGATCTGAGTGCTGATTTCATGTCATGTGTGTGTGTGAGTGCAACGTTCTAAAAGCTGACGGAGCATAAAAACACTCTTGACACCCTGTTAGCAGTGTTAACGGTCAAAGTTGGTGCCGCAAACCCGGATGTTTGCCACCTGGATCTGAACCAGTGATAGCTGAAGGGCTGCAATTGCTGCTGGAATACTATTGGTGCCAATATTTGAAATAAAAACACTTGGTGTGTGGACTAAAGCTGCAAATGGCTGATTTATTCTAGAATGTAAACATCACAGAAAAGTGGGATCAGAAATAACCAAGGTAAAAGAAAAGTTAAACTAAGAACAGTATTGAATGAAAGTAGTTTTTGCAAAACACAAAAGCATCAAGTGAGGCTTCCATTGCACACACACTGCTTCCATACCTGTTCTATTGCCTGTTTTTGTGTTATTTCAAAGTGTCAGTCTGTCATGTGACATAAACTGTTATAAAATGTTATAGGTCACAAAGTGCTAGAATTACAACAGGTTATTTCAGGTTTCAAGGTTTAAAGCCTACAGTTAGCAAAGTTAGTTGCCAAAGTTCCAGCCAAAAATAACTAAGTGTTAACTAACAGTTACTTTAAAAAATGTCGATGGGCAAAACATCAATAACTAAAACCTAACAATAGTACTGTTAAAGGTGACTTGATGTTAGCTCTTAGCTTAGAAATACAGTAACAACACAGTAATGTGCCACAAGGATACCAAAAAATGAGTCCAAAAAAGTTAACTCAAATGAATGAAATATATCACAAATTTAGCCAAAGTTCTTGTGATAGTAGTAGTATGGAAATATTATAGTTAATTGAGAGAAATGTCATTGAAGGGATGTGGAACCAATTGAAGAGAAAAGCCAAGGGTTAGGGTTGAAGAGTTCTGTTAGGCAACCTGATGTGAAATTTTGAGACGTGTGAAAAGTGACTGAAACCTTTCTGATGAGGATAGCAACGACCCATCACACTCCTAACGACTGTCTACACTTCCCCGGTTGACCCCAATTCAACAACCACATCAAAGCAGGTTGCTGTATAAAAAAAGCCCAAAAAGTCGCGTGGTTCCTGTGAATCAGATTCTCCTCCTGACAACCATGACCTTGACCTCCCACCCAACAGGGGGAAGAGGAAATAGCCTTTTCTTTGTTACACCCAGAATAGATATTTGCTGTACTCGCCTCCACCAGTTAGAACTGAAGAAGCCTCTTGGGGAGGTGAAACGTCTTCTTGAGAAAATTTCACATCCAGTTGCCCAACCTTGACCGTGACCTGGATGACTGAGAATCTTAGACTAAGAGTTAGCCAAAACACCAACTCACAGTTAGCTTTTAGCTAGAAAAACATAAACTATGTTGCTAACCCTCAGTTACTATTAACTAATCTGATGGGTTTTTTGTATCTGCAGGGATTTCAACTCCATTGGAAAAGCCTTCACAGTGGCCTTCGATGCCATGTTCCTCTTCATTCGTCGCTGATAAGAAAAATTTGATCCAGACAAACGTTGTCCAGCACTTTACTCTGAATGGACACTAAGCTTGTTTGTTAGTTAATCTGGGAGAAGCCCCCCCCTCCCCCCCCACACACACACACCCCAAGTGTGTAAATACACCAGGAAATGTATATTTGTATGTTTATTTTTAGCTTTATGTATTTCAAATGTGTTCATTCACCTTTAAATACACTAAGGATTTCTATAAGCTGCAACAAGAGCTGCCCAACCTGACAACTTGAATGTGAAGAGTACTTTATAAATCCAATGCATTTTTGTAAAAAAAGAGCACTTTTATTCATTTCTTTCATCACCTGATGGTATTGTTTAACCTACCCTTTTTTTTAAACTATTTGCAATAAAACTTGCACAGTTCGGCATTGCACTGTGTCTCTGTTATTTGTACTGGATTTAAAAACACTAAATCTAAACAATGTTTGAATGTAATGCTTGGTATTTGCATAGGCGGAGAACAAGTGTGATCAGATTCCGGGTTTCGCCCTCAAATAGGTTACTTTAAAAAAGTACATGAACTGTGCTGAAACATGCGTAGAAAATGTAGCCAGGGAACGCTAAAACGAAGTAAAATATGTAAAAGTAACACCAACCATGACCGGAAACATAAGCTACGATAAAGTACAACAACAGATAAAAAACATTTTTGTGAACTTTGTTATCATATGAGTTCAGTTCACTGTACTTTGGTTCTAGTCCTGAGACTCTCTGAGCCACATGATCAGCAGAGATCATTTAAGGTTTCAATTGCTTTTAATTTCACAGATTAACGTCTGATTTCAGAATAAAAACACCTCTCTTCTTTGTTCCATTCGTGTTTCTAAACCAATGGGAATGAGTTTTTGATCCTCATACACACATTAACCTCCTCCACAGTCCCTTCTCCTCACATCCTCACACCATTCTTTACCATTCAATTCTGGAATCGTTGGATCCAAATGTTTTGAATTTAATCTGGAGCCTGTGGGCAGGTGGGTGTTTGGGTGGGTGGCTGTTTTTTTCCCCCCTCTGCCCGCTCCAGTTGTTGAATGTCTCTGGGGAGAGAGGATTTCTGTTGGATTTCAGTGGAAATAAAGACCAGTGTTTTTTTTTCCTACCCTTACGTCAACCAATCGTTAAAGTCCGCAGACCTGACGTAGACATAAGTGCTGTTTACGGGCCTGTTCTAACCGTGAATATGCCAGAACATAAGCTGGGTATAATTGAGGGTTGCGTCATTAAAGGGGAACCAATACGTCTACGTCTGTGGGCATATGCTGTAAGCCTTTTAAAACGGCCTCGGCTTACTTTATCTGCTCTGCCTGCTGCTCTGTTGTCTGTGTAGAGGCAGATGGTGCCACCAAAGAGATGAATCAAGTTTCATTTTGGAACGCTTCACAAGTTCATTTTCTGTAACTATAGCAGTGTTTTCCAATGTTGTATTTCCTGATTTGATGATGTTTAGGCCAATATGGAAAAACTGAGAATCATCAAAGATCAGATGACAAGTCCGTTTATATTTGTTTATTTTAATTTTAATACACAGATCCAAAAGTAATGTATGGATTTGTCTGTACTACATTTTACAGCCTGTTGTGGATAACACTACAACAGGGCTGCCTTATAGGTAGGTCACGATCTACCAGTAGATGGTGAAGGAAGTGCTCGTAGTTCATGAGAAATTAAAACAGGAAATATTAAAATATAAATATAATTATATAGTGTGTAATAGTGGTCACATGCTGTAAAAATAAAAAAAAACACATTAAATAACTGTATATGTTGCTCCTGATTTAAATCAATAAACAACATAAAATACAATTTGATAAATATTTATTTCAAAAAATGAAATGACAGAAAATTCTACAGTAAACTTGTGGGATTAAAATTACAGAGCCTATCATATTTTTCAACAGCCTGAGTCACGTTGACCCTTGGCACATAATGAATAAGACAATGGGACTGGAGGAGGTGACTGTGGGTTAAACAACCACAGGAAAGAAGCAGCCGCTGAAATAAGCTGTCATTTTCTCAGGAGGAAAACTCCACGGCTATGAAAACATTAAAACTGCAACGTACAGGAGAACAACATGAAAGGTTATTTTTTATGAACCTTTGTGACAGTTTTATGACCATATATGTTTTTTCTTTGGGTTTTTTTGTTTGTTTTTGCCAATTCCATTTTCCTGCAGTTGACAACATATACAAAAAGCAAGTTGTTTGGTCCAAACTGTGTTGATCAGTGTGTCTCTCCTTTCTACATAAGTAGTCAAAGATCAGTGTCTCTGAACAAAGGTGACAGCTCAACACAACTCCCCATCAACTGTTGGGTAATAATTGACCTTCCGGGCTAAAAAATGTTGAAATGTATGCCAGAACCTGTCTGTGTTGAAAAACAAGGTACAAGAAATAGTTCCGACTTCTGCATGTAGGTCTGGAGATGCAGCTCCATCCTGGAGTGAACCTGATTGTTCAGGCTTGTGTAACTGTCTGTGTTGGGATCAGACGTGCTGAACAAACGCTGCCTCTACAGTACATTCCTCATCAGTGCTGCGTCAGTAGTTGGGAACATCCTGTTCTGAGACAGACTCCTGCCTCTAGCTGCTTAAACAGAGCATGTCAGGACTTGCTCTGCAGCCTTACATAAGAGCTGGACGAGATCCAATCCTCAGTCCTCACAACGACACAGACCACTCACAGGAATGGAAGGAGGTCAGTGGCTGGACCTGCTCTGAGTCTCACTGATGTCACACCAGTGCAAGAAACTGAAAAGGGCTGTAATTATAACATCAGCTGAAAAGTAGCTGAAAAATATCAGCTACTGTACAGGCAGGCAGTGTCTTTGCGGCCATATAGACCCACAGCTCAGGTCACATGATCACTTTCTTTCACTCTGTTTCCCTCGGCTGAAACTTTTCATCTTGAAATTTTCCATCATCTTGTTTTCATACTTCTAAATATTTTGTAGTCTGTCTCTGTAGACTTACAGACTTCCACTCCCACGCATTCTCATTAAAGTAGTCATCATGGGCTTGGTGCATAATGAGTCATGACTTTTCATGAGAACAGTGTGTCCCATACAGTGTGAGTTTAACCAGCTGATGACAACAATGACACACCTACAGATGTCATGGTTGTCAAGTGGAGGATCTGATCCACAGGAACCACGTGACTATTTGGGCTTTTTTATACAACACCCTGCTTTAATGTGGTTGTTATGTGTGGCTGTAGAAAACACTGCAGCGGTTTTGGAAACATTTGACAGCATCTTTGACTGGTTCTGATGTCATGTATCTAATCTGGCCTTGTGTGACCAATCCAATTTTTGTCAGTACATGTTTTGACTCTTGCTCCAAATTATTATTATTATTGTTATTATTATTATTATTATTATTATTATTATTATTATTATTATTATTATTATATACATATCATGAGGGAGCTTTAACTAATCCCAGCAGTCATCGGTCCATTGACAGTTAACCAATCACAGGGCAACATATACAGCACAGATAGAAAACCATTGAAACTCATGTTTATACCTAATTTAAAAAGTCCTATTAGCATAACTGTGCTGTTTTCATACCACCTTTAACACAGGAAGACCAATAGTGACCACCAGAAACTGAACCGGTTATCATCTTCCAGAGAGGCAGCAGTCATGTGATCCCATTGTTGCTGTGCTCTGATGCTGACTGAAGGTCACATTCAGTGAAGTCCATCCTGTTTGTGTGCACCTGATGTTACACATACAACCTTTCTATAATTACTATCTCAGTATTTATTGTCATGCATCTTATAGAAGGAACACATCGTCTTGACATGACATGCGAGTGCCGCCATACTTTTCTAGAAATATTTCAGGTGAGGAAAAAGGGCGTATGCAGATAGTTTTTATAAAGGTGTTAAATATGAAAAATCTAGAAATTCAAATGGGGGTTGTTTAATTATTCTTTATTTAACTAAATCTGTGTATCATCAGCATACTGGTTTATACAGAACAAAGTTCTGACCGGTGTCCTGACAGAGTCAGACTGACAAAAGTCTTGGTTTTGGCAATTTTCTTAAGGATGTGTCTGGGATTGTGCTTTTTGGAAGTCTTATAGATACACATGTCACTAAGCAAAGTAAATTAGTGTCTGTACCTGTGACTTGTCATAAAAATACATAAACATATTTTTTAGTGTTGTGCACTTTCTTAGCTAAAATACAAAAACTGAAAAGTGCAGATGATGAACACGGAGTGTTTTGTCTAAAGACTGAAGTTACCATTTACAAAGTTTGGGTAACTCTGAGTTAAACCATATGTGTTTCCGTTGAACCTCCCCTCAGCAGCCTGCAGTTGATTTTCTCTTTCTCCCTGCTCTCGGTGGGCCTCTTCTCCCTTCTTGCTCCCAGCCCCCCCTTCTTGTCCGATCTCCATCAGTCCCTGTGTGTGGCATGTGGTTTGGAATCCTGCCCACGGACTATTCAGTTTGGGAGAACAAGGCCCCCCAGTGTGTTCTGTTTTCCACATTCCTCGTCCCTGACATCAGTGCTGCTGCAGGAAGGACGCTGACTGCCAAAGCAAAAAAAACGGCTGTGTGCGGGAAGAGCCCGCCCCTGACCCCGGCAGTCTGGCTGGCGGACCAGGCAGGGCGGGGGCCCCACGCCACCCCTGACAGCAGAAGCCCCTCATAACAATACCATCAAAGGAATGCTTTACATACCACATGTTGTTTTGTAGTATAAGATGGAGATGCACAGCGATCGTTAAGATGGATTATAACCCCCCGACCCACTCCTCGCACCCAAGCCACCCACCCACCCCCAAATAGACAGGCTGTATGGAAATTTAGGTCAGAGACGCTGAATGAAAATATTATGGTTTGGAAAAGTGCACAGGGTTTGTCTTCCTGGAAATTGACTGATTGATGAAAATGTAGAATATGGGAGACAGGACAGTAAGAGACAGGAGGCTGAGCTGGAGGAGACAGCATTGAAGATGTTGATTTGTCATTGACCTAGACCAGGATGATCAAGGTTAAAACTGAACATTTTATAGCTGAGGTTTAATATTTTGGTACAACAGAGATGATAAAGATAGTGGATAAAGATTGAGAAGACTGAGGTAGCAGATAGGAGGAAACAGGAAGGAGGTGGAAGATTCTAGAGAAGATACATGGATTGAATGAGGCAGATTTTTTTGTGTGAGACTAGAGGAGCGCAGTGAAAGATGAGTCGTGAGCGTCTCGGTGTCCAAATGGAAAAACCACAGTGTAAGACAAGGCAGAATAAGGAATAAGTGAGGTCACCTCGGTGTCTAATTTACATTATTGATGAATGGAGGCAGAGTTGGTATAAACCTGTGTCCACTGGGGAGTCACTTTACACAAGGTGATAGGATCCATTACTGTGGCCAGACGTAAGAGAGTGTCAGTAAGGAGTAAGCATCGTAAATAAGAAGACCTAATACGGCATTTTCCTCTATATTTAGACTGTGTGCTTGGAGAGTAATTCCACTAAAGGTTTAATGAACAGAATGAAAAGAAAATAGTTTTTAGAGATGTTTTTTTGTCACAACATTTAGGGGCGAGTATAGGTAGTTTTATAACAATAATAATAATAATAATAATAATAATCAATTTCTTTTATATTTATCAGTGCTGTTGTTTGCTTATTGCACTTATGTTTAATCAGGATTTAATAATGATTTAATCATAGTTTAAGGTGTCCAGTTCCAGTTCTCTAAGTTCGACATAGAAAAACATTTGCAGCCAGAAGGCAGTGGCCTCACTTCCATGATGTCATGATGTTACGTCCTGCAAAAATAAAACATATTAAGAATTTTTTTTTACCTTACTAAAAATATGTACATGAAGCAGTGAGGACTAGTTCAGTCCCGACTTGTTCCAGCACCGTTATCTAGAATGTTTTCCACATGCGGTCATTGGACGAGGTGATCTGGCTCATGGCCACATCTTCACCTCCAGATGCAGCCTTGTGTCAGGTTTCCCTTGGACCATAAGTGTGTGTGTGTGCGTGCGTCTAGCTGGGTGGGCGAGCGGTGGGCTGGCGTGGGGGTAGGGGCTGTGGCGCTGCAGAAATAGGAGGCGTGCAGGCGTGGGAGGAGGAGGAGACATCAAAGAGGGGTGGAAATGGGCTCCCCTGTCTCAGACAAAGGCGGACCGTGGGGTTCAAGTGAAACGTGATCTCGCCATGTGAGCGTGAAGGCCACGCATGCCTCCCCTGTCTGGCTCCATTCAGCTTTTCACCCATTCAAGACTTGATCAGGCCTCAGTGCCACAGCACTCACTGGGAACACCGGGAACAGACCCATAACCTGTTGTTTATAGATGTGTTTTATTTCGTTTTGTGTGTCGTCCTCTCGTCTTTGCGGTTGAGTTGTGTGTGTGGAGGTTTCTTGTCTTGTGGTTTTGTGGTTAAGTGTGTGTTTGTGTGTCTGGGGATTTTTGTGGCTTCAACTTTTGGTCTTGTTCAGTTGTGAGAACCATCCCCTGTGTTTGTTCACCTGCTGTTCTCTGATTATTTCCTGGTTCTTACTATCACTTTCTTTTTAATTCTAACAGAAATACTGAGCAACATTTGTAACCAACTGATAAAACGTATATCTAGAGGGTTGGAAATAATAGGGAATTATAGAAACAATAGCAGAAATTAGACAATACAATTTTTGGGGGGTAATTGTCAGTTAAAGTGTAACATCACTGTTAGAGTGATTGTATAAGAAGGTAGTTACTGTAACTCTGTGAGAAAATGTTTCATAACACTTTTCATTTAACTTTTTGTTGATTTACATAGACAGACATGCCTTTACACCAAACTGACTTCTCTAGAAACTAAAAAACACAGGGGGATTTTTTGGCTCATAGATTGTCCCTGAACTGAACCCTAAACCCTGTCACTGTACTTTAGGGGACATCAGGATACGTCAGGGTAAAACCCAGAGCCTCTATATAAAGAATTTACCCAAGATTCTTCCTGGAACTGGCACTTTCAATTTTCTTTTGTAATATATTAATAACAGCCTGTGTTTGTGAGACATTTCCTTGTTGAGATGCACGTGTCATTCTGTGAATGTTCAATCCAAATTTTCAGACATGGTTTCTACAGAGAATTCCAGATGGTTTTATGGTTTCCATTAATAATCCTATTGTCCTGTTGTGGCTGGAGTTTTTGGACTGTAGTTGGACTTTACTTTAAAATTTTGTTCTGGCCCAGTGATGTGCCACACATTACATGTCAAGGGCCAAGTACGGTATAGCAAATTAGGGACCAATTTTGGTGGCATCCTGGTGGTCTCCTGGTGTAGATACATTTCTTACTATGTTAGGTGGCAGCTCTAGGTTAGCCTAGCCACAATGTCCTGTTGATGTAACAAAACGCAGTTATTTCTTATTTCACAGCGTGACATCATTTACCATGAACACAGTGGAAATGTCACTCAGTGTACTGGTATTGAAGTAAAGGGTGAAGGTGTGCCAGGGTGACATGTCATGAATCCAATGTTCAGTCTGAACATGCCTTAGATCCCTCTCACGCTGACCTCCAGTAAATGACCTCATCTTCTACCGTACGCCCACTCCATAATCAGAGCTGTAACTGGTTATGACACGTCCTTACTCATTATGAAACATCTGGAGGAGGTTGTCTGTACTAGTTTACTAGATTGTACTAGATTGACTAGCTCTAACTTGCTCATATTTTATTTTGCAGTCATCTCCTAAAAGCCTTGTTTAATCACCTGTAACACCATTTCACTGAGACAAAGTACAGTGAAAATATATATATTTGGTTTCATGTTAGTTCATTCTACATTTCTTGCATTGGCTGAGTATAAATGGCGGTATAGTAATAATAGTAATAGTACAAAGTACTAAACAAGAAGGTCAAGCTCTTTACATACACAAAGGCATCCAGGTAACCTAGAGCATTGTTTCCCAAAGACTGGGTCGCAACCCTCAGGTGGGTCCCAAGAGATTTTTTTTGGGTCCTTTCGCATCATGTTTCCCAGGAGTTTACGAATAATGTCTATTGACTTGGGTTGTGAAGGTTTGTGAGTTTTGAAATATAGGTTCCTAGAAAAAAAGTTTGGGAAACACTGACCTAGAGGTCTCATTATTGCTTGCTAAGTGGGGAGGAGAAGAAGAAAACATTTTACAACATATTAGTTAATATATCATGACATATCTGATAACATTAAGTCTGCAATTAGTGAAAAAAATGTTTCTGGATCATATAAAGAGCTGTGGGTGTGTACCTGCATTATCCTGCACATGTCCTAACAAACAGTCCACTCAGGGGTAATAGGCTGACTTTTTATAACAGTTCCGGCTACAGTAATAGTCCTTATCAGCTTTATCAGGATAAACATGTAGGCACATAAAAGTCTTTGTGTATCAGAGTCCTGTCATGTAAGGTCCCATATTAGCTGTAGCTAGGACAAATACCAACGCTGCATATAAATACTAGGTCTTTTTATTTGATCAATTTGTAATCTTTGATGGCTTTTAGGAAGGAAGGAAAGTGAACTCCTTGTCATTGTGACATTGTGACACACACCACTGCACACAACGAAATGCGACCTCTGCATTTAATCCAACAAGTGAATTTAGAAGTGTCGAAACAAAAGCATACGCCACAGACATACTAGAATTCATTGACCCAAAAGCCTAGCACGTCAAAAGTCACTTGATCATTGGATCTGGTCCTGTCTTGGACAGGATATCCTGGTATACTGAAATCCTACATCCTCTGTGTTTTACTGTTGGTCTCACTGTCAAACATGATCATAATTTACCCAGCAAACCCCATGATGTATTTAATGGGATGTGCAACTGTTGACAAAGGCATAAAAGTTTCAGTAAAAAGTTGTGATGTTGTAAATAATGTGGCATGAGACGTTCGTTTGTTTTTCTCATACAAACCAGTGGATATGTCCTCTGGTGTTTATTTAAGACAGTACAGGTTTCAGGCGCTTTAACATTGGCGTCAACTTTCAAACTTAACCATCATTTTCCAAGCATATGTGTTTGCACAAGACAGGGCATCAAGCCTACAGGACCTTATCAAATATTTGGTTTATCAGTAGTGGCGACCCCAAGGGTGAGAAAACATCCAATACCATTCCTTTTTGTACACTTTGTACTTCATGTCAAAAAACAAGGTCAGGTTCCCATAACATTACTCCAGTCCCCATGTTACCCTATCTCAGCTGAGACTGAGTTGTTTTCCTAAATTCCAGGCATGCAGCCTGTCTGGGTTTCTGTTTTTTCTCAATAGTCACATAAGGTCAATATGCAGCAAAAACACTTCAGAGTTTCTGGAATGAGAAATGTCAATGTGAAAAGGAACGCAAATATGAATGAGAATGTAATTCTGTAAAAATAAAAACAGAAGTCCGCATTTTGTTAAGGCATTTAAACCTTAGAAAAAAAGAAAGAAAGAAGTTTGAGTTTTTCACTGAAAAAACAACAGTTTTACTTGTTAAACACAAACTAGTTAGGAATGAATTAGTTCTGCCCTAAAAAGATAACATAAAGCTAAGTTAAGAGAAAATTTCCATATTCTTCTTTTTTAATCTGCTCTGCTTTGATCTTTGACCTGTGGTTTCTGACACATCTTCCCCAAAATCAGTTCAATTCATGTAGTCAGTTCACATGACTATATAAAACCCTCACATCGTCAGTTAGTCCATTTCTTTCCAAATAACTGAATGACGCGCGCTCATATGTTGCTTCCTTTTTCCATGACGTCAACAAACTCAGAAAGCTCAGACAGCGACTTCCTCAAGTTGTCATAAAACCATGGGACTATGTCCATCACAGGAGCATGGTCACTTAATGGCTTAAAGGTTACCCTGTACACCTTCAGTTTATTCTGCCTCAAACATTCTGGAACAAGAATTGTTTTGGGTTCCTGCATTTTTTTTCCCATTTATGAACACAAATAAGTACAGACAACAAATTTTTTGATACCTTGTAGTAAAAAATGTTGCTTTTCTATTAATTAACATTTTCATTAATTAACTTGCTAAATTTAGCACAGTGTGGGGAGCCATGCTCTATTCTGGCTTACATAGATCAAACCTAGGTCAATGATCCTGGTTGACCTGATTTGCATTTGTGATTTGTTTAGCAAATGATCTTACATTTTTCAGTCAGATGTATTTACTCTGTCTATTTTCCTATGGAATCATAAATAAGGTGAACAACCTAATGACAGACTTTAGTTCCTGTTGGATTTTAGGTCATGTATCGTAAGTTAATATGGATAAAGTCTGTTAACGAAGATAAAGTCATACAGTAAGTTAATGAGAAAAAAAGTAACTTTACGAAAGTAAAAGTTAGAAGCTAACAACGATAACGTTTCAAGTTCGAAAGAATAAAGTTCTACATTTCTGAGAGTGAAGTCGTAATATTAGTATAAATGTTTGTCATGGAGATACTGATGATGGTGCGATGCCGATGAGTCAGAAGATCAATTATCGCTTTATTTGTGAACCCAAAGATGCTTCACATTTCTCATACTCACTCTAACTGTATGGTTAACTCTGCTTTTCTCTTATATTATTTCTTATATTTCTTATAAGCTAACTTATATACTCACTTTAATCTCGTAAACTTCTGACTTTTTTCCGTTCGACTTTTGACTTTATGCTTGTAAACTTATGACTTAAATATCATATGTTTTTTTGTCACTGTGGCCCTAACACTGCGTCTTTAAATAGCACCTTTTCATGACATTAAATTTTGCCTGTGGTAAAAAGGTTATAGCTGTGATTAGCTCACCAGGTGGCACACTTAGTAAATGTCTTGACCCAATTGTTTTGGACATTTTCCAAAGCAGCAGATGATGATGATGAGAGCAAAAGACATGACACCACATTAAAGCAGTTATATATACTGTATTTGCTACGTACAAAATTGTAAAAAAAACCTTCACCTTTGATCCGGCCACTCCTTATTCTGATACGTTATCGCCACATCATGAGCTGACACATCAAACGAATCCCTTCATCTTACTGTTTTACAACCTGATATTCTGAATGGCACACACGTCAGCACCACTCCTTACTCTATAGTTGCTCTTACTGTACACAGTAGGTGAGTCCCTGCATTTTGTGTATACTGTAGATGAAACCGTGTGAGTGCAACCACAGGGCACTCAGCCACCCGTACGACAGGTCAGGGCAAGCTCCGTGGTTGAGTTACTCCTCCACCATGGAATGTTTCTCATGTGGCTGCTTTGATATTTACTCTGTGTTTGGTGCAAAGAACTTGGTACATCACAAACAGAATAAAGTCAGTGAAGGACAGGGCTTGTGTTTGCTGTCAACACCACCTTATGTACCAGTGCTGCTGTGATCACTCGTAACACACACACACACACACACACACACACACACACACACGCACACACACAACAAACTGAAACACACACAACAAACTGAAAACACACACAAAGGGCCAAGCAGCAGAGGCGGGTTACATTCCTTATTGCTTCCTGAGACAAAGACCTTTTGTCTCAAACTCCCTGCAACCTCATCGCTACCCTCTAGTGGTCAAAATAAATGACACATTTACAAAAATCCCCTTCCTTTTACGGTTTTTGGTAAGGTTCAGGAAGACTTTTGGTTTTGTCTACTGGGGACTTTAGGGGAAGAAACCGTGTTGACATCAGTAAAGGAGAGAAAAAGAAGAAGGAAAACCAAAAGGGAACCGTCCCTCCATTTCCTACTCGAAACAAAAGAACCCGTTCTCTGCTCCTGAATTCAATTTTTTTTATTCATTTAAGAAAATGTTCGCAAACACAGCAAGACTTTAAACTCATCCAGTTCATAACAAGTCTTTTTTAGTGCAGTGTTTATAGAGGATCTCTGAGCTTTGTTAAATTATTTATTTCAAAAGTCCTGACCCCTTGGTTTCAGCGATTTTATGCTTATAGTTATTTCTTGAAAGGGTTATATTCAAAAAATAAAAAAGCTGTTATTTTATTGGTGGATTTGTATGAAAAATAATTGCAGAGCTCGGTGCTTTTGTTCTGTCATACTGTACTGTATCGTGTGGTCCCTGGTCTGCTGTTGTGCATTTTCTTCACGTAACAAAAAACAGATGGTAATACATGGTATCATTGTATTGTACCGTGTGGTATTATATCATAAAGTCATTTATTATTTTGTATGAGAAATAACCATTTTGTAATAACCATTTTCTAATGCATCACATCATGTCTCACGGTGTGCCATTCAGTTTTCTTTTTTAAATTCTACACTATCTTACATTTGTATTTCTTTCCTATCCCAAAATAATAGTTGTTTTATTCTATAGAATAATTTTTCCTACCATAATTCATTTTTATTCATTGATTCATATTATTTTATTTATTATCATATCATGTTGTTGTATTTTGTATCCTGTCGTTTTACATTTCTGTCCTATATTTTATGTAAAACTGAGATTTAAAATATGTAATAAAATGTGATATTTAACGTGTAGTAAAATATAATGTATCATAAAATAAGCTTTTCATCGCTTTTACCCTCTTTTAACCTGTGTCTGTTTACATTCTAGGTCAAGAAAATGACAGACGGGGTAAACCAGGAAGTTCTGTTCAGGCTGTTTCTGTTGTGATCACTCCATGTGACCCCCGATGAAAGGTCTGACGTGTTTGTGTGGGACTGTTTTAATAAACCAGGACGCCACCTACACCTACGCCTCTCCTTTGGGGCTGTATTTTACATACGTGGTGTTTCCATCTCTTTCGCGAACTTACTCACTGTTTCTGTCTGAATGCACTCGTGTTGCCACTTCCTCTTTCCTTATGGCTGACACATCAGCTCGACACACACACACACACACACACACACGGCAGGTAGATACCAAACAGTGTGGAAATGGCAGGGAAAATATTTTTAATATTGCATTTTGAACCACAGAAAACAAATGGAGAGGCAACGTATACTTATTTGGAAAAAAGTCTAAATAAATGCTACTTGCAGGAAGGTTTAAAAATAAAATTGAGATTCAGGTAAACTGTTAAAAGCTCATTCATTTGTTTTCCAGTGAAGTGCTAGATCACATTGTTTGTCAGATTCAGAGAACATTTCTATAGAAATCAGCTGTTTAAAGGTCACATCAGCATAAAAACACACACAAAAAAACCCCCACACACCTCACTGTCAGCTGTTTTCATGAACTAGTTCACTTAAAAAGAAAAACCCACTCACAATCAAAAGGATTTTATAACAATAATGTATTTACAAACCAGCATGTAAAACACAAAGTTCTTCACAGCACCCAAAGGCAAATTGCAAAAAAATGGATAAAACAATAACCAGCAATAAATTATTAAAATTTAACTAAATCTAAAACGTCAGCCATGGACCTTAAACTGAAACAGCCTTTTTAAAAATGAGAGTGCAAAATAGGAGTGCCAATGTACCAATGTAACAGAAATAATGATAATTATAAATAATGATAATTAGATCAAATGACTACGTTCAGTTCTTGTCAAAGACAAAGACTTTAACCTTTTTGTACTGCAATTAGCATTATTACTTTTTTTAGATTATGTTTATGCTAATTGTCTTTATACATGCTGTTTGTAAATGCTGTTTTGAAGTTTTAAGGTGATACACAGATAATATAGACAACACAGAATCCCCAGACAAAGTAATGAAAAAAAAAAAGAATGTGTACTCTGTGACGTTCACAAAAGAAAAGCTGCTTATGTATGATTATTTTCTCCCTTCTATTTTCTCATCCTATTTCTCTTTGGCCTTTGTTGTGTATTCCTACAGGATTTTCACTGTCATCACAGATGCTGCAAGTGAGAACGATGTTATCAAGGCTTCCCAGGCTCAGAGAAAATTGATGATTTGCAGAAACCCAGATGAAATGAGTGTATGAAGTGTGTGTTTACAAAACAAAACGAAAGGTAACCTGAGTGTGAGAATGCCAACATATGAATGCACAGAACACCTTTGTTTGTTCCTGTTGTCACTGGCAGCATCTAGAACAGGTGAGAAAGAATGTCCCAGAGACGTAGAATGTGGTTGGACAACATGCTGATGCATTGGAAAGAACTGGATACGTAAATGAATGAATGAATGGCATTTAGCCTTAAGATCCAGGGTTGGGTCAATAATGCAGGACTAATGACTATAAAGCCTTTAGAGAACATGCTGTTCTAGTTTACGTGTCATGAATCATGTATTGACCATCTATTATGTACTTTTTTCATCAGTTTTTCACTGTTACTCACTGCATGTGTTGTTCTCCAACATATTTTTTTCATGATCAGACAAACACTGGAGGTACTGTAGACTCTTAACACAGAATTGCTTGTTCCATGGCAATGATTTCGTAAGAAAGAACCTTCGAGACGGACTTTGTTTATTCACCATTTTTTCTTAGGTACTGCCATCTAGTGGTGACTGAATATAGAGTATGCTCAAAAAAAAAAAAACCAAAAAAAAACAAAACAAACAAACAAAAAAACCCTAACAAAAACACGATCCGAAAGCCACGAAGAGCACTCACAAAAGGACTTTTGGTTGAAGCCGGGAATTTACAGTTTGGAAATTTTGTGAAGTTCCGGTTGTAAAGTGTTGAGAAAAGAGATTCAGTCATAGTGTAAGTGAAAGTGCAATTTTAAACGTAATAAATACCTTTACAATTCTGCGTTTACTTTCGCTTAGTTTTGACACATTTTTACATTTAAAATGTGTTTAAATTTATAAAACCTTAAATGTTGTAGTATTATAGGCATCAAGTTGTTATTGTCAATGCCCAAGTTCCTTTAATGCATTTAATATTTGTGTTGCTCAATAATATATAACAGCATTTTCAGGTCTTGCCAACGGTAATTTATCCACAGTTCAAAGCACAAAGGTAAACAAACAGAGTCTGAAAACCAGGCCTGGTTTTATAAGACAGTACATGTCTTATTACATATATAATTGTTTATTTATTATTTAAATAAACTACTCATCTGAAGAGATTGAAACCTTCCCTCAGAGGCCAGCACCATTAAAATAGAAAACATGTAAAAATGTCTCAAACGTTGTAGAACTAAGCTAATTGTTTCACTGCCTTCAGGTTAAACTGTGTTTCTAGTTAAATGTTTTTTGTTTGTTTGTTTTGTGCTTAAGTGTTGGCAAAACGTTTTTGATAATATTTGAGCCAAACACATTGTATTAGAGACTTATAGCAAACTAAAAGAGGAATATTTAGGATAAGGATCTAAGGATTGTTTCATGATGGGTGAGAAATGTAAATAGTTGGTTTTGGTTCAGAAATAACTAAAAGTTAGCCCAAGGGTTGAACAAGGAAATACTAAAATGTCCTTTAACAGAAAGTATAGAAAGACTTCTTGACGTTAGTCATGTATATATCGTAGTCATAGCTTAAAGATATATAAAAAAACCCGATATACAGTAGGAGAGTCAAAGCCTCCACTGAAAATTGCTTGGTCTGATTAGCCTGCAGGGGGCGGTAGAGCTCCATACAACTGCTCTTCTGTTTGTCTACATTTTACATTTTTACCTTGGGCTTTAAGACAATCGCAGCAGCATTTTTGTGAACTTTTGTGCGGCCTAGTGTGAATTTGGAAGGCAAAAGTTTCGGGTCTATATTTATCCTTTTAATGAAACAAAGTCAAGGACAACTGACGTGAGTTCATAAGTTTAAGTATATTTATACAAAGATAGGATGTCTGATTTAATTATTAAAATGTGTTACGCCCCTTCGACTTTTACAAAAGCTTTATAAGTTTTACAGTTGAAGCCTGCTGTGCTGTTGGTTTACCACACCTGCATGAGTAGCATACGCTGCCTCACCGCGCATGCGCGAACACCATGCGGCTACCTGTCAGAAACCCGCAGCTGTTTCAGGGAGCGGAGCACGCCAAAGTTTTTTACTGTTTGAAGGTAAAGGCACAGAAACCAGTCTTTCAGAACGGGGGCTGTCCACAAGTGTAAAATATCCAGCTGTGTTCCGTAATGAGGTTTATCGACCAAAGCATGTTACCATTCTATTTATACAACTGATTTTATTGGCACAAAAGTAGAATAATAGCCAGCTTTAAATGAAGCGTATGTGGAGAAAAAAAGTTTTTGTTTACATTTTTTTCAGTTAGATTTGTTTTACCAACCTTCGTAGTCACATTTTCAAAAAAGGATAATGTTATAATTTACACCACGCCACGAGATGGCAGTGTCTCTCTATGTACAATTTCCGGCACAGTGTGATTGAAGGACGAAGCCTTAACAAACTCTCTCTCTCTCTCTCTCTCTCTCTCTCTCTTCCTCTCAGGGCCAAAATAATAAAATGCTGACTTCTCAAAGTACCATCAGTATTTCTGTCTCAGCAAAGAGAGAGAGAGAGAGAGACTTTTTCTCCCTTCGATCGGCTGTGGTTCAACAGCTCTGTGCTCCTGTGAAGGTAGGTACGAGGCTGTGTCCCTCTGTCCCTTTCTATAGTTTTGGGTGACCTGTCTGGAATGTGTGGGATAATCTCAGCTTTAATCTGTCTGTCCAGGTTGTCTGGGAAAAGGAGACGGGTTGGGTGGAGGTGCTCTCGTACCTTCAACCAAACCCTGTAGTGTGGTTTTGGTTGCATAGAATTGTGGAACAGAATGTTGAACTGACTTATGCAGATGTCTACTGCTCAGCTAAATGTAATGTTCATGTGATTTTCGAAGTAGGTTTTTGAAGCTGGCTGCAGGTTTCTGCTGAAAATTGAGACAGTGTGAAGGTTTCAGTTTGGCCTGTGGAGGTTAATCTCTCCAGCATCTGCTCATTAGAGTTCAGTTCATTCATCACAGAGAACTTTTTTTCTGGAAGCTGCAGAAACAGTTTTGAAAACTTGAACTGTGGGTTAATGTGGACCATCTGCCTCACGTAACCCTGCAGCTCCAGGATCCATTAGTGTCACTGGAACTGAATAGTCTTTCAGGGACTTCTGGCATACGGTGAAGAGAGATGAGGTGGTTTACTGGTGATGTAGATGTGTCCTCAGAACAAACTTAGCTCAGTTGCAGTCATAGGAAAAGTAGTTAATGTCTTGGTTAAACGAAGATGAATTGTTGTTTTTTTGACTGTTATGAAAGTAATTAAGTTTCACACAAATGCACCATTATAGATCATAGGTTTTAAAGAATCAAGAATCCTTTATTGTCACTGTATTTGTGCACATAAGAAATTTCAGATGGTGACTGTATATGTTAACAATATGGAATATGGACATGGAGAGCAGCAAATAATGGATACAATTACATTTAATTAGAATAGCAGCATGTCCTTGAACATGGGGGTTTACAAATAATTTATCTGCAATAAATAAGTATAATATAGTATAATTATCTTGAAAAGAAAACATTAAAAAATAATGCAGGTAAGGTAGTATGTCAGCCAAACAAAATGTGCTTTAAATAGTTAAAGAAGAGAGAAAAAACCCACAAAAAAACCAAAAACAAAACCTAAAATAAGTCTGACACCTCATGATATTACTGAAATATGATAACGAAGAAACAGCGTTAAGTTTACAGGCTACAATAGCTACAAGCGAGAAAATAGTAAAAAAAAATAAATAAATATGAGACAGAATTCTTAGTTAAATGTTCACTGAAATACTCGTTTTTTTTTCTTGTTTTGTTGAATGTCGACAGAATTCATTCTCTAGCAATGTTGTTTTTATGTAGGTTTATGTTTTATGTTACAAAATATTTAGATTCATGAATATTGAGAATATAGAAAAAATAGCACTAAATGTTGCAAACACCTTCCTCAATCAGCATAAATAACTTAATAGCTCAAGCTCAAGCTCAAGTAGCACAAACCACTAGCTAAAACAGTGTCTGTATTGTATTTATGATATTTGAATGTGAGATCAAGATGGCTTCACATTAGCAGAGTTATAGCTAGATTAGCTAAAATATAGTTTATGTTCACATTTTTTTTATTGTATGGATTTTTGGGCCCCAAAAAAACATGTGTGCCATGTTTAACCCTGTTGCCAGGCTTGGGACACACCTGCTGTATAACAAACAGAAGAAAATTCTCTAATAATCTTCTGTTATGGAGCAAAAGGTTTCCCTTCGTGCTTCTTCATGGTTCTGCACTGGATTCCGTACAAAGCAACTCAGGCTGAGTAGCACTTGCACAGCTGACTTGTGAAGCTAAAATTAATCTGGGGGCTGATTTGGAATGTTACACTTGGGCGGTAAGACGTGGAGAAGACGACCTGGGGATGGTGACAAATCTCTATGAGCTGTTGGTGGCTGCTCGCTTGTTAAAGGAGTGCTGGTGTGTCTCACACACATGCACATACACACACACACACACACACTCACCAGTGAGGAATAAAAACGGTTGAAGTAAAAAAGATTCACTGTGGTACAGAAGGGGAGAAAGACAGTGTATGAGAACGTGACCTCTGGGACAGTGAAATCCAAACCACTGTAATGGGTTCAGACTCATAAAAACATGCATTCACACCTGCTGTCCAAGCTACTTAAAACACTTAAAGGGACAAATCAGGTTTTTATTGGGTTTTTAATGCATTTGCATTTGAGAATTTTTTGCAGCCTCTAAGGACATTAGAAATAGCGTAAACATTGGAACAAATCAAATTTGTTAAATTTGATACGACCATGAGAATGCCTTTATCACATTGTCAGATGTAACTTTTTAAACCCATTTTTTACTTGCACTTGCAAAAAATCAGCATCAATCCAATGAAACTCTAGCTGTTGGTTTATTGCGGCGGTGTTTTGTACGTCTTAAGTAAGTTAAGTTCATGAAGATTACTAAATCTAGACACTAGACATGATAGATTTAAGCTTATTGATGGAGGCAGCAGGGCAAGAACAGTTTATTTGTACTTGTTGATACAAGGAAATCCCTGTATAACATTCAAATAACAAAGCCAGTAACATAATAGGACTGCATTCACACACGTCTCCTGAAAGTCCCAGGAGTCTTGGACAAACTGACGCCTGGAAAATAAATCAAATATCGTGAGATCTAGAAATTGGCAGATATTCCCATCTGCCAAGAGTGCAGATGGGAATATGATTTCACATAATTTATTTGGTGAGTCTGTTGTTAAATCCATTATAGTAGCTTTTAGTCACATAAGGTGTAGTCACAAAAAATAAATTTCCCCTGAAATCACCTGTTTTCTCCTGACATGTTTGATTAATGAATTCCTGCATGTGTTTCCTGTTTTTTTCTCTCTCAGAGGGCAGACTTTATTTCCGTTTTGTCAGTTGATTTAAACCTGTGACATATATACAGTATTTCTTTACATCATTTCAGCGTCTTTGTTTGCAGTATATTTGGTTTCAGCTACAATAGAACCGTGTTGTTATTATTTGTATGTATCAACTCTCATCAACTTGCAGAATGGAAAACAGCTTCTTACCCCCCAGACAGTTTAAGATATCCTGGCCCAAAGTCACTTAAAAGTGTAAGAAGATTAAGAGTTAACAAATCACAAGGATCACATTTTTTATTAGTATTTTGATCTGTAATTAGAGCTTTCAATCACACTGTGGCAAAATCCAAACCGACCCAGCTCATGTCTTGGCTTTGATAATAATATCAGCTGCAGGTACAGGAGATTTTCTTTGGATTTTTAAGTGGAAAACAGGCAATAAGCTGGTCTTACAGCAGCAGCAGCAGGTGATTCTGACAGCACTCTGTGCTCCCTCACTCCCACTTTGTTTAAGTGCATATGAAAATCCTACCTGGACCATTGGGAACAGATGGTCACTTGTTAAGTCCCGGTGCATGTCCATTGTAGTCTGGGGTTTCCCATTCTAAAGGCTGTGTCAGATTGGACATCAAAACCCCTTTGTTCAACCCTGTTATAGGTAATATGCACAATAGAACACGTGTGTCAGTTGACTGTTGGAAAACTGTTACAATGTGCTACAATTCCAATTTTCTGTTATACAGTTGTCACAGCCATCACTCGCAGCTCAAGTGACAGATAAGAGTCTCGTGTTACAGCCAACAATAAGCGAGGCTCAAAGGCTTCACTGCAGGGAAATGATATGATCTGTTATTGTTTGTCAGAGTCACGGCTGTTGGTACAGGTGGTTCCACACATTTAACACAGCAGAGGCAGTGCATATAAGACATTTAGTTTAGTAAATATTAGTGACATTTTAAATTAATTAAAAAATAATGCATTACAGTACTATCAAAACTAAGTTAAAAAAACAGAAAAAACTCTAGTTAACTTCTAAATTCTCCAATTTAGCACAGTCAACTAACCCTTAGATATTTCACCCTAGTTTTTGATACATTTAAACAATTGTATTGTATAACCTATAACATATAACCTTGTCTTAAGTAAACACTAGAATTAATTGCTACATATTTGGCTAACCTTGGCTATCCTTGAGCTATTTTTAGGCTGTTTTCATTCTCTTCCTTGTGGAGCTGTTGTCTTTAAGAGACGTCTTATTCCTGTTTAAAAAGCACAGATTTATGTTCCACCTGTTCCTTGGCACTGTCTCCTTCTCTTCTTCATCTGCGTAATCTCCTGCATCTTCTCCAGTCACTCTGCTACGTGACCTGGAGTTTGTGTGACTGGCTTTACACATTAAAGCCACACAGGTGGACTACAAACACACACTGAGTGACCAGACAGATGCTTTATTTTATTGTTTTAATCATAAAAGATAAGTATGTAGAGCTTTACAGTGTGCTTTGATTCCTGTCCAGCTCTGCATGTGTGTGAGGCTAATAGTAGCAAATTGACTGTTGAATGACATACAGCAGACTGAGTTTTGAGCAAGGGGGCGGGGCATCATTTGTATAGTACATAAATATATTTCTATAATCATAACTTTATCTCAATTTAGTCACTGGAATCAGATTTTACAAATTCAAAAAACTGTAATCATACAATTAGAAACAATCCTCTATTTTCATTTAGCTTTTAGTGATAAGAACATGTTGGAGAATGTTTGTATGGAATGATTCAAATATAAGGTAGGGATTTGCCATAACGTCCGCATTTACAACTTAGGATGCAGATTCAAACAGTTAAGCACTAAGGCTGTCATTTTTTATCCTAAAACTATATTATTATTCAAACGTTATGCAAACGAAAAGCTGGCTGAACTGTTGGAATGATAAATAGGATTTTAGTAGCGTCAAAGCTTTTGAGGTTTTGCCTCAAAGTGTCAAAGCTTTTGAGGCAAAACCTTTTTTTGTAATTTAGGGTAAACAAATAAAATAATCTGGAGTTAGCTTACTGAGATAAAAACAGACAATATTTTTGAAAAGATCTAAAAACTGAAGGGGTTCAGGTTATTCCCAGTAAAATGTACGTGACCTAATTTGCTGTAGGGATGTCTTGCTCACAAAGACAAAAACAACACCTGTTGAATTGAGCTGTTATGCTATTTATGGTGCTAGTGTTAAATATTTAGAGAAAACACAGTTTTCCATCAGAGATTAATGAGTTCTGAAGTCTATGAGCTCATTCTGACCTGGGACAATGTTATGGTTTCTCCTGTGGCCAATTTTGGATAAAATCTGGATTGAAAAAAGAAAGGTCTTAAAGTCTTAAACCCTAAAAGCTACATTACTCATACACTGACCCAGGGGTTTCCCTATGTTATCGCTGAGGTATTTCCTTGGTTGAGATCCACATTTCTGTGGAGTGGTTTTCGTTTTGCTGCTAAGAGGCTGTTTTGTTTTGTTTGTGTGTTGTTTTTGTTTTTTGGGTGTGAATTAGTTTTTGGGTGGGTCCACTACCGTACAAGTGAATGTTTGTCAGTGATAAACAAGGGGTTGCACTTTCCACCTCTCCGCTCTTCTCTCCATCCTGCTATTTTTGGCCTGGTGACCTAAGGGTTTAGAGTTACAGTACAAAGTCTTTCTCCGCTCTCTGTTCCTCTCTTCTTTCCACTTTCTCCACTCCCGTCTGTCGATTGTCACAGGGCGAGTTTTCAAGGCTGGTGACCCGACGTTTTAAGTCACAAATAAAGCTAACATTAAACTGCAGCAGGCGACATCCATACTCCTCCGAACTGAAAGTATATTAGTGGAAATTCATCTATTATTATCGCTGTCACATTATTCAAATGTGCAGTGAGCAGCCAGGAAAGCTCGATGGAGCCTATGAAATAGTGGTTGGCATAATGTGTGACATGCAGTTAAAGATATATAGCTAAATGTTAGCCCGGTATTAGCTGAAAAGATTAGCTAAATGTTTTTATATTGAGTTTACACGTTCTCTCTGTGTGTGGGTGTATCTCTTGTCCACACTGGACTGACCAGAGGTATCAGTGTGAGAAAAAGAAATGATAATTTGTTTCTATATATGACCCTGAAATGGACTGTTGACCTGTTCATGGTGCACACCGCTCTCCCACAATGACCGCTGGGATCAGCTCCAGCCAGCCAGCTACACAACACTCAAAATGATAAAGGTGTAGGAGATGAATGGACATTATTAAACAGTGTTAATCAGTGTAAAATATTTATTCAAAATTGATATCCTCCTTTGATTTATTACAATTTAGCACCGATCTCTACACGACACTGATGTCTTTTTTGATGTCTTGTGTCTTTTTTTATGACAGCATCCTCTCAGGCCGGGGTCTGCAGCAGTGTGTATGAGTGAGTGTGTGTGTGCGTGAACCTCAGGAGCCATGTCGGACCCCAGGGACATTGACGAGGATGCCATCCTCAGGGGCCTCAGTGCTGAGGAGCTGGACCAGTTGGACTATGAGCTGCAGGAGATGGATCCAGAGGTGTGTGGGTTTTTTTTTTTTAACAAAGACTCACAGATGTGCAAAATTCTTTACTTGAGTTTTTATTGATAATTTTAGGTAACAAAGATGTTTGCACCAGTTATATGAGTAAAAATGAATAATTGTAATTATAGTAGTTTATGTCTCGTCGTTAGAAATTAAATAGTTTGATTTGGCAGGATTCTGCAGTACTATGATCACCAAACCAAACGAATTCATAATATCTTATCCTAATCAAATGACAGTTCCATTATGGTTTGAGCGTCAGAGGTCATCAAATGACAACTGATAAAGTCAGTACAGACACTTTAAAGAGAACAGATTAAATAAATCCCAGGGATATTGATTTATTACTTATGACTAATTTTAAAACTGGTTGTAAAAGTGTCTGTTTTGACCTTTAGTGTCCCTACTACTGCAATTCCTTTAAAACCCACCAGGGGTTTACAGCTCACACTCACTGCTTTAGCAAAAATCTGTTGTAATGATGTCTTTATTCCCACATCCATCACTGATCTTAAATGTCTGCACAGTGACCCAGTTCTTTCAGGATCACTGAGTCTCAGGACTGTGGCTTTAAATGTAGGAGACTTCTCTTTCAGGATCCGACCACAATTTATCCAGTCAGGAGTGGAAACTCTGCCAAAACACTGCTTCTTTACATGTGAGATTTGGCTGACGGAGAGAGAACAAATAAGCCACACTCTGAATGTGTTCATGAGGCAACCTAGACATAAGGAAGTGGAATGTCAGTGAGTGGAACAGACCAGAGACGACACCACTGACAGCAGCTTTGACAGAATACATTGTTGTTTGTCTGGAGCTCCGAGAAGAATGAAATAAAACCAGTTTTATTTCTTATTCTTTTTCCCACCATTCTTGCAGATCTTCTGATATTTCAAAACATTGAATAATCTCTTCTCTAACTCCTTGTTTTCGGTCACATAATCCGTCTGTACAGTCCTTTTTGGTCATCTCTGTTCACTGGTCATCAATGTCACATCAACATGACATTCGACCTCTTGTTCTCTCCCAGAATGCCATGCTGCCAGCTGGCATGCGGCAACGTGACCAGACAAAGAAAGGCCCAACAGGGCCGTACGACCGTGACGCTTTGATGCAGTACCTGGAGAAGGAGGCCATAGAAAGTCCAGAGAGAGAAGACCTGGTGCCCTTCACTGGGGAGAAGAAAGGTTAGAGCAGGGTTTTACTACATATGCAGTATAAAAGCCATAAGCTAGATAAAACTCAGAAAAGTGACGCGACACTCAAGATATATATCTACAAGGTAGCTTAATATATGATATGATGTAAAACCATAACGAATCATCTTAACATCATTTTCTAACAGTTAACCAAAAAAGTATTTGACCTAATATTAGCTAAAAGCTCTTTCAGAATCAATAATATTGTACCCCAAATATAGGAAATTGCCATGTTTAAAAGTTAAAAAAAAAATATATATATTTTCCTGTAATCTGAATAAACCTACATTAAAAACATTAAATATATATTTATTCATATGAACTGAAAATACTTCAAATATACATGATATGTTTGGGTACTGATTATTTTGTGTATCTGTATGACACAATATGATTTAATCATTACAGTATATGGTTACTACTACACACTTTAGAATTATATTATTATTTTTTTAATTTTAAGTGCTCATTATCTAATTGCACCCCATTTTGTGATCTACAAAAATGTTTCCAACACAGTTATTGTAGTTTCAGTAAATGTGATACACTGTGCTGATAATACAGGAAATAATGAATTCAATATCTAATCACAAGGGTTCATCGATTTTCGCTTTGCAGCCTTTGTATTTTTCTGTATTCTCTTTAACATTTGTTCTTTTGGTCTGTGTCCAGGAAAAGCTTTTATCCCCAAGCAACAGCCGGAGGTTCCTATACACGAACAGGTGACCCTGGAGCCAGAGCTGGAGGAGGCTCTGAAGAACGCTACTGATGCTGAGATGTGTGATATTGCAGGTGAGTAATCTGTGACCTGCTCAGAGTTTTATACCAGTACAGATTCACTGTCTGCCTGTAATAAAGCCAAATATATTCAGGAACTGATACATTTGACGACGATAGTTTTCAGAAAAGATGTAAAGACTGTGTTGTTTAACAGCAGATTCAGGCATCACTAACTGGAACATCTTCACATGCATGTGATTTCCTCAGTGGGTCCAAGACCCTGGTACTCAAAACACTGTTAAGGTCTATTGGGATTAGATGTTTATGGATTGTTGTTGCTTTTACTGATACGATACTGACACACCTTACAGCTGAGTTTATGAGTTCATGTGGTCCAATATCGTGTTGTCCAATAATAATAATAAACAAACAGTATCATATAATACTGATTGTTAAATAGACTTGGTTTTTTTAAGAATATAAAAACAGACATATATTAAAATTGCCATTATAGATGACTTTGCATACAAGACAATAAAAAAAATAAAAATCTGTAGGAAAGAAAATCCATGAAAAAAAAATTGGAAATAAATAAAACAAATTGTCAATATTTTCACCTTTAACTTTTTCCTGCTCATCCTAATTAAGACGTATTCTTCTGCTGACATCACAGCTCTGTCCTCCTGTTGCCTCCCGGCGGAAGGTGTTATTAACCCATTAACACAAACACACACAGCAGTGTGACCTCATCACAGTGTCTTAACCCACATACAGAGCTCTGTTATATACAGCATACACCCAGTTATCTCTCCGTACAGCTACTGCTGTTGTTTTCCCTCTCGGTTCTGAGGCCCCCAATCACTGAGTCCTGGGACCAACAGACACGGTCAGACATGCAATGAGCTCCAATTCCCCACACTCAGCAACACAAAAATAAATAAGCCCCCAGGCTGCCAGGGGAGAAGATGGGTGGGGGCTAAGATACTGTATCTGCTTGTGACAGATGGGTGGGGGACTGCTGTCTGTTTTAAGTGTTTTTTTAATGGTAGAATTGTCCATCCTTCCCTTAGAGAATAAATCTATTTATTGTCAAAATGGTGTGAAATAATCAAATAATCCTAAAATCACAAAGTTAGATCTGTGTCTTATTACCACAAAAAGGAAGGGACAAAAGACATTTAGTCTCACAAATGTCAAAATGATAATTATGGTTCAAATGACCTGGGCATCTTCATTCTGGATGTTCCTTGTCCAAACATAAAACACCCAGGTTATTTGAGTCCCCTTTGGCTGGTGTTCATATGTCAAGTCATTTGTGACATTTTCTAAATTACCTAATAATTATAAAATGTTTTATTTAATAATGAGAACTTTATAAATATAGGTATATTACTTTTTTTTTTAAATCTAAATACATCAAGTTCAAATACTGACCCCAAACTTCTTTTGTTAGCCTAAAGTATGTGGCTTGGACGTCAGTAGAGACTGAGGGTGTCCACCCCTGTCCACCCCTGATGCAGAGTAACAATAACAGAACACAGACGGTCATATTTGAAGTCCTGTTAATGTGTTCACACAGAACACAGACAGTCATATTTGAAGTCCTGTTAATGTGTTCTAAAAGTCCAGATGATGGAAGTCCAAGTTATAAAATATCCTGGTCAAACACTTTACACACACGAGTGAAGGCTAATGCACAACAATGGTTCTTGTGGCGTGCAAAACAAATGTTGGATGGCTGCATTAACAGTTAAAAAAACTACAATACCTCTTCATGTTTTACTAACTACATGTAGCTTTACTGTATATTCTCCTATATGTCTGAATGGGAACACCAGGGTAGGAAGTATTCAACAACATGTAACTTCACCACTAGAATTCACTCAGTTATACACACTTTCAAAACAGATAATACAGAGAATGGTTGGGGAAAAAAATACAGAAATTTGGACATAATTACTGCAAAATACTAAATAATGAGACCGTAAAGTTAAAACGTAGAACAGAAATAAACAAAGAAGAAAAGGGTTTTCTTGTATTTTTGACCTGTTGCTCATCCTGGTTTTTAGTTATTCTTCAGTACTACATACCTGTACTGTGTAACCCTCATGTGTTCCAATGGACTGTCAGCATAGATGGACTACAGTTACACTATACATGCATACACTAAACATGCATGCATAATCAACAGAAACAGAAAAAGACACGCTATCTGGAAAATAAAAAAAGAAGTAAAAATGAGTTCATACAAACATATATATTTTCAGATTCTACACCAGATATTACAGGTTTCTTTTTTCCTCCTGTGTGTTCCTTGCAGCACACACGCGCACACACACAAACCTGACCCTCCAATCAGACAGCTGTCTCCTTCTCCTCAGCTGGCCCTTCCATGTTTCCACACACACAGGGTCAGGAGCCCAGGAAGGAGGGAGGAGGTTCTGGCAGGTTAGAAAAGAAAGGGAGCCCAGGAGGTTCTGGCAGGTTAGAAAAGAAAAGCAGCAGGTCTGCCCCCTGCTGGTGTTAGAATGTAGCAACAGGAGTGTAAGAGAAAACCCAATTCTTTCTTCTTTTTTAGATTAATCAGGCAAATATAACTAGTTAAATTTCTTCTTTAGAAAACTAAAGTATTTAGAATTCTGAAAATAAATCTCAATTAATGGCTTTAATCACCTGAAAAATGAAAAAATAGAATTCTGATTTTAATGTCTGGTATATAATGTGAGGAAAAAAATATTCTGATATTGTTGCGTATGAAGTCGTCAGGAAAAATGTCAGAATTGTGAGATTAATATGGAATTCCACAAATAAAAAAGCACGAAAACATGATTGTATTTTATTCCTAGGATTCAGATTGAAAACCAATTCAAATGAAGGGATTTTGATATTTTCAAGTTGCATTTCACATGTGTACTAACATTTGTCTCAGGTGTATAAAGTGCTGGGGATATTATTGGGGATATATTTAGTATTTATTTTATAACAGTACAGTGACCCTTCCAGTCCAGGTTTCTCTGGGAAACCACTGCCTGAAGATGAAATTCATTATATTTTTACATCTTTAAATCTCCTTCCTGTTTTTAACAGCTTTGTATTTTGTTGGAGTTATTTTTCTCCCCACATTTATACGACTATTGCTGTATTTGCTATTTCTTTTTATTTTGTCTTCAGTGTTTACGTTTACAGCACAATATTCCCACCTACAGTGAAATATATTTTGACAAAACCACTACTGCACTTGCACCAGCATACTGTATATTTCATGTGTTAATTGCCTTCATAACATGTTACTGTTGTCCTGTCTTTGCAGCCATCCTTGGCATGTACACACTGATGAGCAACAAGCAGTACT
>NC_024319.1:14509863-14539840 GCF_000523025.1 Cynoglossus semilaevis | reverse complement strand
ACAGAGGGCATCAACAGTACGTAGGGATGGATTGTGGGGAATATTACTGATTATAAAAGGAAAACCATCAGAGTTTCTTGTGATTAAATCAACAACATATTTGAGAAACTAAATCAAACTAAATCAGTGCAGTAACAGACTGTGTAATCAATATTTTTATTGGTACTTTTTCTATGGAAATTGGTTTTCACTGGTGACTAGGTAGTGACTGAGAAGCATCAGCTTTAACGTTGCGTTTCCTTCAGGTGTGGTAAAAGGAGATCCATTCAAGATCTTTCCGGAAGAACCCCCCAATCCCACCAATGTGGAGGAAACGCTGGAAAGAATCATCAACAACGACAGCAGCCTGGTCGAGGTCAACCTTAACAACATCAAGGTCTGTCCACTTCAGAGATTCTTCAACTTTTTTGCTCTTTATTTTCAACCCCCAAAACTATTGTCCTGACGGTCCCGTTGTTACTAATAACCTCAAATATTTGCCATTCCAACGAACCTGCTGCAGGACATTCCCATCCCGACGTTGAAAGAGGTGTTTGAGGCGATGAAGGAAAACTCTTGCGTGGAATATCTGAGCATCGCTGCCACCCGTAGCAACGACCCCGTGGCCTATGTGAGTTGACTGTTCCTGTTTACTCAGATCCTTGAGCAGCTGTTTTCTGTAACGGTGGTCAATGATTCTGTTTGAATCAAGTCACTGAAAAAAAAGGGAGTACAGCCTCAGTCAGATCTTGTTGTTGATAAGAGACTTTAACAAAAACACAGGGCAGATGACCGAGAAGGCACTTTACTTAACAGTCCCTGAAAACTGCCTCCACTGCAAAGGAACCTGAAAATCTGGAAACAGAAATTATTATAATATTATTATTGATTGTGTGGACATTGTGCTGTTTGTCTAAAAGAGTGTAATCATTTTGTTTATGTGTTTTAAGGCCTGTGCAGAGATGCTGCAGGAGAACACCAGCTTGCTGAGTCTTAATATTGAGTCCAACTTCATCACTGCAGATGGGATGATGGCAATCATCAAAGCAATGGCCAACAATGCCACACTGATGGAGCTAAAGATCGACAACCAGGTCTGGTATCAAACCTCTTTACACTTCCTGTAGTGCGTTTTAGGCCAATTCTGTTTTTACACCTAAAAGTTTGGAATTCTGGTAGGTTTGTAAGTTTGACACATGGACACATGGAAGCCCAATAAAGAATGACAAGCACTACCCACAATTTTCTCCAACAAGTGAAGTTAAACTCTATTAAAAAGAAGATACCTAATTTTCAAAAGTCACTCTTTGTTCTTGTTGTTTTAGAGACAAAAGCTTGGAGATTCAGTTGAGATGGAGATTGCCTCCATGTTGGAGAACAACTCCAGCATCCTCAGGTTTGGTTACCACTTCACCCAGCAGGGTCCCCGTGCCAGAGCTGCTATTGCAATCACACGAAACAATGACATGCGTGAGAAACTTTTCATAAAGTCCTTTAAAATCAGCCTTTTTTCCCCACAAAGCTTACAACAAATAAAACTTGGCTTAACGTGTTTTTCAGTTCGCCAGCAGAGATTAAGATGAAAACGTCATGGAGCACACACCAGAGCCTCAAAGACCGTCACGAATTTCTGGCCTCACCATGTCGTCAGCTTTCTCTTCATGAAGCACTTCAGCTAAATGCAGCGAGTCACTGGGCATCTCCTAACACATTAACACCAAATGTCCATTGGAAACCATTTCATTTCACTTTAATCAGCCAGCTTTTTGTAGACTCCCGATGTCATAAACTCATAAAAATGTGTGTAGGACACGAGCAACTTGTGAGGTGTCTTTTTTTTTTTAGCGCATTTAGCTTTTGTGTGTTGCCAACTTCATCCCACACCCAAACGTTTACTTATTTTCAATGTGGTGCTAACCAAGGGAAGAATACAAACTGTAAATAATTTAAATAAAAAAAATATATATTAAAGTATTTGTTATCAGTGTTTGGAAACTTCACTTCTGTTTTATTTTTGTTTGTTTATTTCCTGACTTTAAACAAATTATGTTGCGCCGGTAAGTAATTGTTGACTCCATTAAGTGGCAACCATTTAAAAAATGTGTACGTCAAGTCAAACAATTTGTTCTATGTTTTTACAGTTTCCCAGTTCAAATTTTCTTTAGCATTGCTATTTATGCCTACAGATTATTCATTTACCCTGGAACAATGAGAAAAAAGCAAAACTGATTCTAAATTTAGTAAAAATTACCCAGACATCAATTCAAAAAGTTTAAAATACCTCAAATGAAACAGTGCTCGTAAATAGCTAAGCTAGCCAAAATGCGGTAGCTTTTATTGTTATAGAAAAGTGGCTCTTAAAACAGATTATATAAGGCCCTCTAGTGGTTCATCTACGTGTGACTGCCTTGATTAAATGTTAACTGACAATGTCTCTTTTTGGATGATAAATATGCTGCAGTAAAAGTTTACAAGCTAATAACCGCTATTCTACTGATGCTATGATGATAAAAGTGATGAGCCTGTTTGACGTGAACTGCATTATTATAGACATGAACTCCTCTTGTACGCTTCCGTAGCACTTTAATCCCTTAAAGTCTTTTCTGATCCTCTGATTTCCAACAAGCACCTGAGTTATTTTTAACCCCCAAGCCTGATGGGAAATGTAACCAAGTCCGTTGGGCTAAAGTTTCCTGGTTCCAAATATAAGCCCCAACTTTAGGAGGGTTGCACCCATGTGCAGCAGCAGAGTTTTATGAGCAGAGACAGCTGTTAACCTCTGAGGATTTTCACAGCATTGCTGAGGTTACTGCTCTAGTTTGCTAATTTTTATCTTCTAGCCGAAACTTGATCAAAGATGAATTTGACAGTGCTTTGGAATGCATGAATGCAAAATGATTTAAGATTGTTTTTGGTAAATTTACAACTTTATTCATGCTTGAATGCTGACTGACATTTGGTTACTTGGAATGTTTTGATTTGGTTAGTGAGTTTTTAGTGAGCTTCAAACTGACATGATGTCCCAGATCTCCCTTACTTTTGCTTTGATGAACTAACATCAGTTTTTCTGCCCAGCTCCTGTTCTCACCTTGATATATGCTTGTGCTACAAAAAAAAAATTCCATAACCAGTGGCTTCTTAATCAGATTAGTGCTAATACTAGCAGTTTAGCTTTTCTTGGCATTACATTGTCAATCAACTCTCTTGCTGTTGTTATTTTATCTCAGAGCATAAAACTAAACTGTTATATTTAAATATTCTATTACTTCCTTAGTCTTTTTTAATTGCTCAAATAAAGAATAATTCAAGATGTCAGATAGAGTTGGCATTTAGGGTCTTTGCAGTTAGCATGTCCTGACTTTTGACCATGGCTTCATTGCTTGCCTAATAATAATAATAATCAGAGTAAAGACCCTCTCTCTAGTTTAAACCTACGGTTCATGATGGTGTGTTGCTACAATTACTTGCATTTATTGTCTTACTACATTAAACCCTTTCCTTCGTTCAGCTTTGTTGTCACCTTCTTTAAGTCCTTGAATCTTCTATGAAGGGTCTTAAATGTTACCTTCTGCTGTTTTCTCTTTTGTTAATCAACCCAAGTCCTGGTGCATTTACCGCTGTCTCTGCTGTTTACAGCTACCTAGCTTCACAAGAATGCAGCCTACTTTTCTTTGCAGCTACTGCAATCCTGTTATTTCTTTGTTGTGATGATCTATTTTACATCTTCTATAATCAAATCCCCTTGTCTTCATCCCTCCATTTGCAAATAGAAATACTTCCTCTTATCATCTAGGACTAGGATAGTTTTTTTTAAAATATCAGTACAGCATTTAAAACATTTTCAAAAAGGTTTCTATAGTTGATCAAGCTGTGCTTTGCGCGCCCTCTGGTGGATTACACAACAACTTCCCCAGTCTATGAAGTTGTTACAGACATTTACAATTTTCTTCTGTTTTAAATCACATTGTGCTCACGTGTAAAATGGAATTACAAAATTAAACAAAAATGCAAAAATATGTCGCAAATGTATTGGCCTGATACAACATATAGGAGAAGAAGAAGCATCACAAGATGCAGCTGATGATAACTGGTGTGATTCCTCTTCAATGAGAAGACACACAACAAAAGAAGGCCTTGTTATTCAGAGTAATGCTCTTGGTGCTGGTTGAAAACCCGTGAGATTGATTTCATGGTTGTTCTATGCAACCATATTGTTCGATTATACCACTGTGGTATGAGTAAATCTGTGTTTCTCACAGTTTTTAGTCATGCCATAGACCTATGATAGTCATGTGAGTGCAGGAGGTTCCTCCTCATCTGAATCAAACTCCACATTCTCATCTTTAATCCACTGACCGCTGCGGTCCTGTATCCATCCATCACTGCAAGACAAAAAAGGATAAAATATTAGAGGGACTCACTAAGCAGTGACTGCTGCTTTTTGGTTATTTAATCTCACTGAATACATTTTAGATGTTAATAATAATGTTACAGCAATGTCATGACCAAAATATACCTTTTTAGTTTGAGGTAATGCTCCAGCTCTCTCCTCCTAATGGCTGTCATAGGCTTTGCCTCTGGTGGGACTACAAGCTGAGATCCTTTAGCGTCTTCCGATAGATCAAACTCTTTATTGGCTAAAGAACGGGAAAAAAAACTGTATTACCATGCTTAAGAACAACCAGACTTCCAAATGGTAAAAATCATTTTTGACATCACAGTAATGAATGTACCTTTTGTTAGACTAGTGGAGGTGCTTGGTACGGTGCTCAACAAAACTTTACTTTCTGCACTTTTGTCTACGTCCTCCGACGGTGTTTTGTGGTAACTGATGCAGCTGTTACTGGAAGTGTTGCTTGATGAAGCTTTCTCAGATTTGGTACTAAAAATATACATAATTGTGTTTACAGAAATGGTTCACAACTCACAAAGATGACAAGTTCTCATAACTTGTACCTGGTTTTCTGATGGCAGCTGTTGTATGGTACAGTCTTCAACAAGGCATGATGTGTGAGCTTCCGGGTTTGTTCCAGTAATGGTGCTGAGCTGGAGGGTTCCTGAAATCACAGAGGGATAACTGTGAATTTTAGAACTTTCTTAAAATCTGTTAATAGTCAATAGTTGGTTTCCGTTTTAACAACAGACAACAACGGTAAATGGTATGACACGATGTCATTTATTAGAGTCATATGATAGTCACAGGCCTGGAACACAATGTCTCAACAGAGACAATGATATAAGACTGAAAGTCTCAAGACAGACAAATAATAGCTGCAGTCAATTACCTCTGGTTGTTGCCAAAGAAAAAGCAACCTAATGTATCAGGAGATTTTGGAATGTTTGTTTTGGTCAAGGGATCCAGTCCTAATGTTCTGGATAATTTGTTTACCAACCTGTTTCCTGTCTTCAGCCTGGATGTAGTTTTCATGTTTCCTCTTGGTTATTTCATTTTTCAACTGTGTTTTTCTTCCATAGTGAGATTTCAATCCTAAAACAAAAAACAAATAGAGAAATGAGCATTACCAAGAGAGGTCAACCCTAAATCACCTACAATTCACTATTTAGACATAAAATACACCTTGTAATGGCCTACCTTCTAGATGCCGTTTGCCCTTTCTGTGCACTGTCAGCATGTCAACCGTATCAAACACGGGACGATAGGAGCACACGAGGCAAGTGTATCTAAGTAAATTCAAAAACAGGTCTCGTCAGTGTGCGTGCGTATTTAGAAATTTAAGTTTATGCCATCTTATCGTCTTTTAGTTTGAAATTTACCTTCCATTTTTCAATAAAGCGGCTTCATCTTCTGGAATAAAATTCGACAGAAGATCCGCCACACGTCGTTTCTAAAATACAATATTAAAACACGATAAACACGAAAAAGTGTTTAAACATTGCGTCTGCAGCAGAAACTGCACTTCGGCAGTGTAGCTAGAGTAGTTAGCAACATAGCATGCATCTCATTCACTCAAACGTATTCTAGTTTAGCTATAAAGCAAAGAAATATACAAAGTAGATGAATCCATACCTTCAGTATGTTCAACTGACTCTTGTCGTCGCCTTCCCTTTTAAACGACATGTTTAAACGTGTACTTTCCTTAAAGGTAAATGCAAATTCGACAGCTATCAAGCTACACAACGCACTCCTTCCTGTTGATAGTAACGCTACATTTACGATCTCACTAGACAATCCGGGATAATAGGTTAAAGAATACAACTGTTGTATGTCTTTCTTTGGCGTTGGAAAATGTTGTCACATTTAATTCTCTAAATAATAAAATATGGAAGAAATCATATGCCAACGTTGTGAAACAAATATATTTGTTTAAGCCGTAGAAAGTAGCATTAAACATGGTTGTGAAAAGCTTGACTCTTTGTAACAACAATAATATCCAATAGTTTTGAATGCATCGCTTGAACGTACGGCAGGAGGAGGCGGACACAAATGAAGACAGTTGACATATATCAACAACTCTTTCCGTCATATTTAAGGCAATTTTGTGACATGAAACTGGACGTCAAACATTAAGCTACGTAAGTAGTAAAGTTAGGTCACTAAACTGTTAAGTTAATCAAGCGGAAGATCGTTAGCAAAAGAAAGGTATTTTCTCCTGCCGAAAGAAGCCGAATATCCTCGTAAATGAAGTTAATAATTAAGCTAAGTGGCTAACTAAGCTGCTAGTTAGAGAAACATGACGGTTTCTTCTGTCAACACACCAGTCTATGACCGTTACATGACCGTTTTAGGTTTGTTGTAAAAGTTGTTTGGATTTGGGGACCATGTCTACGGGACCTGTGGACGGGAATGGTCTGCTACGGGGAAGTTGCACACGGTCTTACGGTAGTTTGGTCCGTACTTCAGCCTCTCCCGTTCAGCAGAGGCGCATTGAACACAGACTTGAGCCGGGTGAAACTCTACAAGGTCTGGCTCTCAGGTACGGAGTCTCGGTAAGTACGAACTAGTTTACTTTATTTGCACTGAAATGTTACTAAGTTATACACATTAAAAAACACAACATGAGTCCTATATCTATTCATATTTCTCTTCTCCTCGCATGTGATTGTGATTGACAGTGTTGCCAGCGGTGTTGTCGGTGCTGAAGATAAGCAAACTCAAAATGTTAACAGATTAACATTTTAGAGTTTGCTTATCTTCAGGTCTTAAAATAGACCTTTGTTTTCTAACCATTAGACTGTGTAATTATTTGTTTATTCATCTTACACTTGAGGCTATTGATGTTAATGCTATTGAGCTTGATGTTATGATTTGTTTCATTTTAGCAAATCAAGAGTTTATGATACATTTAGGTAAGTGTAATGTGTTGCATTATTGATGAGTGGCACAGTTGATTTATCAAAACCTTCAAAGGAATTTCCAATCGAAATTTTATTCTGTTTTCTTTTTAAAAAAGGTGTTAGGTGAACACATAGTGTTGGAAAAAGGGGGTGATGTGACTGCATCAGTATCATAAAGAAGAACCCGTAGAAAACATACATAAAGAAGTATTAATAGTGGTATTTGGTGTCAAAAATAAAAATACTCGTACTTGTATTGTATGTTATGTAATGTATGTTAAAAAAATGCTATCTGGACAACTCAAGTGTGGGAATGAAATTAACTCAAAATAAAAGCTAACATAATAAATCTCTTCCAGATGGAACAGATAAAAAGAGCCAACAGGCTTTATACCAATGACTCTATATTTCTGAAGAAGTCCTTGTCAATCCCTGTGCTTTCGGACTTGGATGGATGCGGTGTTGGGATGGATTTGGCTCAGGAGGACAGCCCAGGAGAGTATGTTGGCCAAGCTCCTGCTCAATATGGACGCATGAGGATCTCCTCTGAGAAAAGGCTTGACAATAGTGAGGATGGTGTTGCAGAACTTACCCCAGAGAGGTTTTTGAAAAGGCTGGATGAGTTGATAAACCATTCCAAGCAGGCTGCTGTAAAAGGATGCCAGGAAGCAGAGCAAAGGTAGGTGTGCTGAGCTACTATTGCTAGCTTGTTTACACTGTATTTTTTTGACCCACAATTTCTTGGTTGTGTCTCTGAGTGTATTGCTGTGCGATATTTATTTGTCAGTAGTGCTCTGTCTATTTCTGCCCTGTGTTTCAGTTCTGCCAGTTGCCTTTTCACCCTTTTTTGTACACTAATACATTTCTGTTTTGTTCTACGTAAATGCTCTCCTGCTGTTTCCAACAGTTTGTACTAAAACAATCTTTCAGCAGTTCTTCTTAGTGTTCCTTTTCACATTCAAACAATCCAAAGCCTGTTTTTCATCTATTCTAATTTTGTTGGTCACACTTGTGCATTTCTCTGACACTTTGGGATAACATGATTTGTCCAAAAGCTCTTGCAGAACTTAAAAGCTTCATTTTCATTGAACACCAATGGACAAAGTCATAATCCAGGAATACTTGTATACTGGATTATTTAGAAATAGTAAAACTGAATTTTATTCCTAAATTTGAAAATATGATCTACTAAGTTTAGTTCTCATTTGCTCTGTAAATAAAACAGCCCTTGCTAAGATTTCATCCAGTTTACATCATAGTAATTATCCCTAAACTGCTAACCAGACTTATTCCAGATCTGTGACATCTGTTTATATCTTTACAGGGTTGCCGCCCTAGAAGCAGCATGCAACAGTGCATCACCAGATCGGCCTTTCACCAGGTCACGGAGCATCACATCTGTCTCTGTAAAGCATCAGCAGAGACAGGAGGATGGGTCATACGTCATGGTCCCTCGTACCATCACCAAACTCACCAAGAAACTGAGAGACAGGGAAGATGAGATCTTTGAGCTGTGACATTTTCCCTAAGGTTTTCCCTTTGTGAATCAAGGATATGTTTTCAGTGTGTTATAGTTTTTTGATAATACAGTTTAAATCAGAAATTTGATTTCTCATTAGTACCTGCTACTGTTACAGCTAAAAGCACAACATTCATTTTCTAATGCAGGTAAATAGACCTTGTGTAGCTTTATTTATTTGTAAATAATGAAAATCTAGGTTTTGTTTCCTCACAGGCAAGCAATTTAGGCTGTAAAAAATGTGACTTTGTAGGAAATGTGACTTTACAGTCACATTGCTGAAATGTAGGAAATGTGACTTTACAGTCACATGTTTGGTCATGTGACTGTTTGGACTAAGCACATGGTTGTTTGAAATGCTACCTCAGAGGCTGCTACTGCATACAGTTCTTATTCATGGGATTCTAATCTAAGCCTTACCATGTTATGGTATGTGAATACGGTACAGTTTGTGAGGTTTACTGTAATACATATGAGCGCCAACAATGGGGAATAATCAGATTTTCCACTTATACTACTGAAGAATTGTCAAATCAACATAGCATCAGGTAAATAAAAGACATTTTGGGGACTTCATTTTCAAAGCATGTTTTTATTATTTGTAACAGGGCTGTTGTATAACTCTTAACTTTTTAATGAGAGTTTAAATAGGGGTGTCCTGCTCAACTTTTATACCTATTACTAGTCTTCAGAATTCCAGCTGCGGTGATACTAACACTCATTCTGATAGTCAGCTGAAAGCAGCTCCTCTTGTCCAAAGTTATGCTTTGGCACTGTAACTTCTTCCTATAGCCCTTCATCTGAACTCAACAAGGTTCAGATGACAAGGAAGGCTCTTATTCTCCAGTGACAAGAAGCAGAAGATTTGCTGACTCCCAAATGCAGTAGGAAATGCAAAGATTTTCTTAGCTTTGAAACATAACATTCTTAAGGTTCAGGACACCCCTACTTTGAATCCTATATTTAGCCTCGTGGTTCTGATTAAGTTGCAAAAGCTACATTAAAACAGCTGCTCCAAAAGCTGATGTCACAGACACAGATAAAATATTTTGTATTTTAACACTTTTTTAGTTTCATGTCACATGAAATGACTTGCAGTGTCCACGTAGGACTCCACTTTCCCATGCCTGTGGAAATTCAGTGTCATTATGATAGAAACATAAGAATAATACGTCTTAGTCTTGGCTAGTGGCCATGGTACACTTTGCAGAACAACATGTATTATTGGATTAACATTCAAGCTTGTGCAGTCAACATTGTTCGGGAGTGGTGATGTTGTGTTTAATAGTGGGAGTAATTATCCGCTGCAGGGTTATTTATAACCCGCACGCCTCAGTAAACACGACTCTGCACATTTCAGTTGCAGGTGCACAATCTTCACCACCCGGTGGCAGTGCTGTACTGCACTGTTCACTTGTTTGTTTTCTGACTTCACGCAATGCTCCAGCGGTTTTTCTTCCTCCCTTCTTCTCTCCCTCCCTCATCTTCGCGGTTCATGACATCAGTAGTAGTGAGGGATGAGACTTTTGCAGGTTTCTAAGATTAAACATTCTGTGACATTTCAGCTGAACATCAACTTTTAGATTCAAGTTTTTTTTTTACTTTTTCTTTCTCTGGATAAGTACACAGTATATCACCTATAAACTATAAAAATAACTCAAGGAATGACTCAACTGTCTTTGTTTAAATCCCACGTTCTTGGAGAACAGTGGGGCAGCAGTTCTGTTCATGAATCACCTGTCCTACTTTGCCAGTCTCCAGCAGCAGTAAGACTTTTTAATTTTTATCCAACAGTTCAGAGTCTCAGCTGAGTCTGCCTGTAGATCTCCCAGTGTCTGACTGTCATGCTGTCGCTCTTCCTCTGTCATATTGTTCCGTCCTCCACCATTTTGTTAAGTCCTTTGTAGATCCTGGTTAGGTTGGGTCTGAAAGGGCCGTTGGGGTCGTACAGCTTGGTCAGGAGCTCCGGATCTGAGTAATGGTTAAAGACGTGGTTGATGCGACCGTGGGATTTGGTTGTCAGGTGGGTGTTGACCAGTTTTAGCAGCAGATCTCTGCAGCTTGTCAGAAGTTCCGACATGACTGTCTTATCAAAGGTGAAGTCCACCTGCAGAGTGAGAAACACACCAGGTATTTTACGTGCATAAACACTGTATCGTCAATGCAATGGGACACATTGTTTTGAAGACCACACCCCACCTCTTGTGTCTTCTGGTCCTTTACTAATGTATGTAATACAAATAATGTAATAGTTTCAGCAACATTTGTAATATTTTTTAGACCATTTAGAAATTAGCAAGCCTTTAACTTTGAAAGCATATTTCACGACCATTGCTCGATACATTTTTATATGCACTTTATGCTTCAAATTCTATGTTTCTAGCAATTTTCCGCAAGTGCTCTGTCTGTAATACTCGAGCATCACTGTTTTTGCAAAAAAAAACATATTGTGGGGGCTCGTCCTTCAAAGCTGCACTATCCAACAAATCCAACATTTTATTCATGAAGTCACTAGTGAACAATCTTCCACGTCATGTTGTAGGGTGGGCTGCCTTACAAATAGTCTGACCTCAGTGAGGTCGGCCAACTGGTGAAGTTCTTTATCTTGAATTGGTGGTATTGTGCAACACTGGAAATGTGTATCATCATTAACAGCCCTGAGTTTGAAAGAGAGACAGGTCGCTAAACAAACGTTCCAGATCAGTAAATGCTGTTGGACTTTACAGCTGTTTAAACAATTTCACTGACTGCTGCTTCATCTCTAACAAAATTCACTGACTGCTGCTTCATCTCTAACAGTTCCATAGAAACTTAATGTAGCAGCCTATACATTAGCCATTGCCCTTTCCCGTTGCTCATGCATCCCTGAAGATTCACTGTGAAAACAAACCTCATAGAAGCTGATAGCAGTCATTGCACCCATGTGCAACTTTTTTTTGAAGTCGTGAGCCACTGCCAGCTCCTCAGAGGAAAAGCGGTTGTTCTTGAACAACACACCGATCTTCACTGCGATCTTGATTAGGTTTTTGATGACTTTTTGCGCCTCCGATTTGTTCCCGCTGTACTCCTTGGAGATGCGGTACAGTTCGTCCAGGATCTCGCTGGTGGTGTCGTCGATGAACATTTGCACAGAGCTTTTGTTGGCCATGGTGCTGAGGATCTTCTTCTGTGCCTTCATGGCCATGTCCTTGGAGCTGAAGGCATCCATGGTTGGCTAAATCATCAGGGGAAGAAAGAGAAACCTTCATTAATGTTGAGGAAGATCTTGACATTTAGCATCTCTTAATTAAATGAACCAAATAACAGGGATGGATTTTATATGTCTGGAAATGTCCTTCATTTTCTTTTATTTAGTTTAACCAACATCTTTTGATATTTGAGTTTTTCAACAATGAATGAGTTATATTTAGTTATGTTTATAACTAGGATAGTTATTTTTTTACTAACAAGGTGCTCAAACACCACCTGAGGCAAAACAGACTCTGTAGTACGTCAACTGCAACGTCTCAGTATGTTTATACTAATTACCAAAGCTAGCTAATCCTAAAGTTGTGTTTATATTTATCCAAACAAAATTTCCACTTTCACTGAATTGAGTTGGATTATGTGATAGTTTGATTACATAAAAAATAGTTGTCATTTAAGTCTATATACTCTGTATACTATATACTGTAAAAAAGTAAAAAGACCGCCCATTCAACTAGAAAAATGTTTCAGGCATTTCACTCCTGGCCAGAGACTCAACAGTCTTTCACTGCCAGACAGTGATTAGCTCCAGTGGAGTAGGTGGAGGTTAAATACTGTGTTCAAGGACAAACCATTTGTTGCTGTGGAGGCAGGGGGACACAACACATGTTCACCTCTCTTATTCAGTTCTTTCTAGATCACTGGGGCAGGAGAGGGGGACTGGCCTCTCTCCCGTCATCAATGCGACTCTCTAACCTTCGTATTCTCATTCATATTTATTCCTGAATCTTGCTCATAAAGACAGATATTTAAACATTGCAGACTTGGTAGATTCATTTCAGCCAGTCTTTGTCGTTGCTACGCGCTTTTGTTCTTCTGTCAGACAGACTTTGACCTTTGTCAGTCAGTTTTTGTGTTGGACAGTCTTTTTCATCTTCCTGTCCATCAGACATCTGTGTTGTTCCGCCTTTGTTACTGATGTAGAAGTCAGACTCAGACTATGCCTTGGTCAGTCGTAAATTGTCGTCCTGACAGTCATTGTCATTTTTTTTTTACATTAGACAGTCTTTTTGGTAGGACCGTCCTTGAGTTAGTCTTTGTGAAAATCTGTTTGTGTTTGTTTGTCATCGTTCCTCATTTTAGTCTTTGTCTTTTCATCGCACAGCCTTTCTAACTGTTTTGTGTGTCTATGCCATATTTGTTCCATTCTATCAGAAAACTCTTGTTGGTCTTTCAGTCAGAGTTTGTCTTTGTTCATTATTCAAACAAAGTCCTTCTGTCAGACAGACTTTTCAGGGTTCAGTTAATCCTGTCTCTTTTTTCTGTAATCAGTTTTTATTTTTTATCATCTCTAATTCAGAACTATAACAATTGTGTCCAAGTCATTCTTATGTTAATCCCTGTTGACATCATGTCCACTGCAGTGTTTGTTTTAGTTTCATGTTGACCAGAGGGAGAAGTAGCATGGATGAGACTCCACAGAGGCTTTTAGTTTCTCAACTGGGATTTTAACCACGTCTACAGTCGTAATTGTCAGACAACTTTATCCCATTGGGAGGTGATCAACCTGCAAACACAAACAACACATTAACACGGTTACAAAATCCTCCGTCTGTCTTTGATCCTCAAAACAGATTTGATGGATTTTGGTTTTAATTCATCTTAAAATGTAACCTAATCTCTGACATGGATGTCGTCTGATTTGAAAGGGATTGAAATGGTTGTGTTCATATTGTAGCAGATTTTCAGAGGTTCTGTTCCAACCAAAACCAAAGGTGTTTTCACAACCTTTAAACTCTCCCCTCATGAAAATATTTAAAACATACTACAAACCTGGTCCGAGTTCCTGTGTGCTCCTGTAAAAACAGGGTTGGAATTTAAAGAACATTTGCTGAACATTGATCAATGCAACTTTCTGCACTGAGTCTCACTTCTTCAGCTTGTGTGAACACGTACAGGAGATACGGGTCGTCTGCATAACTGAGGCAGGTCCGTGCCTGCTGTCTGTAGATTGCATCAGTTATGGGACGCGAACAGAGCATGAGCAACCAGCTTCACTCGGAGACGACCTTAATTACAACCCCTGGGTCTTGAACAACTGCCACTCTGTTAGTGAAACATCATGTGCATTAGGAACCGCACTTTGACTGCAGAGCCGTCAATTCAACCACTGCCTATGTCCGCTGTTGGTGTATGTCTTTCATTTCTGTTCCTTTTCCCAGTAGACAGCATTATTATAATGAGTGTATTCTTATAGTCCGGCTGTAATGATGCACAATCAGCACTGTGAGCTAAAGATAGCACGCTTATAATAGAAAACAAAATCTGAACTTGATGGCATTCATTTTCATATCACACAAATAAGCAGTGCCTGCTGTGAATCAGCCCATCTTTAACACTGACCTCATTCCCAGCAACAACATCCATAATCACCAACCCGTGATTTTTATAAGCTAATCTAAACGTAACTTCTCCTTTAAATTGGCTCTGAACATGAGTGACATCGCTAATTGCTTGCTTTGTTCAGCTTCCCTGTGGGGAGTTAAAGAACATTCATTAATTATCATTATTATTATTATTTCCTTTAACAGTGATAATAGATGTGGAACAGCATGGTAGCTGTTTCACATTAATGCTTCAAACTCATTTATGTGCTAAAAAGCCCACAGTGACTTGAATGGAGTCGTCGTTAGACCAACAGGCGTATATTACAATGTTACTTTTACTGTTTGAGACATTTTGTTGTTCCACATTCTGGCACTGTCACGTAGTTTCATCTGAGGTCTGAACGTCCTATCAGATAATGGCAATAAAGTCCAATTTGATGGAAACAGTTCAGGATGAAATTCTGTTTGCAGTGAATTTCCAGTCCATGTTTCATCACAGGGAACTCTGATCCTATTTTGCCGTTAGACCAAGACAGTGTTGCTAGTTTGTTAGCATCACTGATGAAAATTATGACACTGATTGATCTGGTCACCTTGTTTTTCCTCTGTAGTGTTAAACACTGACTGCTGCTGCTCACTCTCTCTCTGGTACAATGACCTTTGGCTGATTAAGAGCTAATTAGTTGTTTAACTGTTAGCATGGAAGCCACAAAGCAAACATTCTGTACATGACAGGAAAGCATTTAAAGAACTGCTGGTTGGAGTAAAAAGTGGTCCGAGCGTGACTTTGTCTTGATAGCCCTAGTGTACTACTCTACTACATTGTTTGCTTAGTGGCTCTGCGTTGCTTAGTGTTTTTGCTAACTGTGTAATCAGCTTTATTTCAGTGTGTTTTTCAGTCGGTCACATCAAGGACACGGACTAAATGCTAAGCATCAATTTCCTCCCACTTTGTGGTCCTAATGCACGGGGGAGTTACTGCATTAAATGTTAAATTGTCTGTATCCCTCCCAAAAGCCTGTTAGAGAGGGTACCTGTGTGCTCTGTGATATCTAACACCATCAGGGGAACAGAAGTGAACAATAACAGGAGCAGAGTTGGTGCAATTACAGGCGACTGATGGTTTTATATTGTTTCAGAGCAAAGGTAACACAGTAGGTGGTGAGAAACCTTTGAATAGTGCATTAATGGACAGCCTCGAAGAGAGAAAGAGAGAGAGAGAGAGAGAGAGAGAGTGATTAGTGGAGGATCCATCCCAGCAGGCTGCAGACTGCAGAGGTAAATATTTAGCATTCCTGAGATGACTCCAGCTTTAGGCACCAGCGTTTATGTGCATGTATGAACCTGTGTGCACTTTCTGAGAATTTCTTTTTTTGTTGTGGTATGTTTTTGAATATTTACAGAAAAAACTAAACTGGCTTCAAAAACGACAAGAGTTGTACAGGAAGTTAGTTATTTCCAAATTTCCAATTAGTCATTTCCAAATAAGATGAGAAGATCTTATTCCCGATTTGTAGTAAGGTATTATTCATCATGAAGTAGCACCTGGTTCTGTTGATTTTAGCATTGCTCTTGAGCAGAGGTCCTCAACCTGGGTCTGCGCCCCCTAGGTTGTACTGCAGGGGTTTGATCTTTTTTCTGATGATTTTTCCAATTTGTTTAAATAAATTTCTCTGGCCAGCCAGAAACATAACCAAGCATTATTATACTGTATATACACCTGCGTATTATCTGAACACCTTAACAGGGGATTTAATTAAAACTAATGTTTTATACAACACAGAATACATTTTGTAAAGAGTCCCATCGCTGCAGTTTGGCCTGAAAAATACCCGAGATCTGTTAGTTGACCACACACAGACAAAGTTGATAAAGCTTTGCTTTTAGATGAAGTTCTTCCTTAATTTGTTTATATCAGATTATGCAACAGGTTCTTCACAGATGCTATGGTAACCTGATTGCTCTAAGCTCGTCAAATGGATGTCATATGTATGACTTTTTCAATAGTAAGTCTGTGAATATCTGTGTGCGTGGGAGGTGGTGTGTCCAGGGAATATTCTGCCTCATGTTTACAGGGATTGGCTCCACATTTACCAGTGAACCCTCAGCAGAATTAGGCAAACTGAAGTGAACTTGGATTGGTTCTCAGATCTCTGAGATATTGTTCTGGTCTGGATTGGAGTTAAAGTCCAACAGTGATCAGACCAAACAGCAGGGAAAAGAATGTGATGCTTCAGGTTTGAGGGCTGTGGAGCAGTCACTCAAACAGAGCCTTTCTTGCTGTTTTCTGTTATTGATTTGGAGGCAAATAATTGAGACAAAGTCAGCCTCTCACTTCCATCATTACAACTGGGCCACAGGTCAACGTGTGTACATCAAATACTGCATTACAACCTGTTGTATAACCAGCAGTTATCTCACCTCAGAGGCCAGTTGCTTTCTGGATCTAGGTTTATGAGGCCACAGCTGGTTACATATTTAGTATATTTAGTACTACACTCCCTACTCTTTATGACACATCTCACACTGAGGCACATAAGCTCTATGAATCCTTTTCAATGACCTAGGAGGGCACTGTTGAAATCCTTAAAAGACACATGTTGCAGCTTTTCCGTCATTGTTTCACAACTCCCTTGAATGGCCGTTGCTTGAAACCATCTGCAATGTCTACAAAAGGGAAGTGAAACACCCCATAGTTGGTGTCAACAGTCCCAACCACCATGCCACCCTACGACATCTGCACACCTCACAGCCAGTGACATATCACTGGTTTACACACTCTGGCATTTTAGTTCCGGCCTGAAGCGCTCGTGAATTCAAAGTGAGCCAATGAGCTGAGTCCACAGCCTGTGAGTTTGAGTTGAGCAACTCTCAGCTTGTGCAAACAAAGTCTGAGCTCCACATCTGTGCATGTCACTGTACTTGTTCCAGCATGACTGTGAGCACACATCGAGCGAGATGGGGAAGTGAGAGAGTCGACACAATTTGTTCCAATCATCCCACTCAGCTCTTCTGTCTCTTCAGAACACCAACGCTGTCCAAATCCTTGTTTTTCTCTCCCCCGAAAAAGAAAGTAACAAGTTATCTGAGCCCCGGAGACGTGAACAAGGCAGCAGTGTCTTACCTTTTGTGTGTGTGTGTTTTGGTGTGTTTGGCTGGGTCCCCCTCCCTCCTTTTCTGTGTCAAGTATGCCTCCTGCCCTCTGCTCTTGGTCTCAGGTTGACAGCCCAGGATGGTTGGTTTAAGAAGATCCCTCCATCTCCAGCAGAAGCAGAACCAGCAGGCGGAAAAAAAAACAAAAACCCACCGTCCTCCTGCAGCACTTCTGTCACTGCCACACTGTCTTAAGATAATGTTGAGTTGTACTTCCTTGAGGAACTAAATTGCTATGACACACCCCTTAGCCTGTGTGAGTGTGTTTCTCTCTCTCTCCTTTTCTCTCTCTCTCACTCACTCTGTATCTCTCTCTCTATCTCACCTTGTGTTTCCTTTTTTAAATCTCAATTCAAACTTTAAAAAAAAAACTTGTGTATCCCTATTCTGCCCTGCCTAATTTCTCTTCTAGCACGGTCCGCCTCTCTCTCTCTGTTTCTCTCTCTCTCTCACCCTCTTTTCTCTCTATATTGCTGATGTCCTGCCTCTGCTTGTTCTAACAAGTGAAAAACCCCAGAAAGAATTTAACAATAATGCAGTGATGCAGCCAGTTGAAAGGGGAGCGGCTTAAAGCCCCCTTTATGTTGTTTCACCTAGCGCTGGAATGTGGCTCCTGTCAGTGCGGCTGAGCCCTGTGTCACAGGGCGTCATAACAGTGGCCGTGCTGGCGTGTGTCTCGGTCTGAAGCACGTGCTCACACTCAGAGCTCAGTGACTGATCTGAAACCAAAACTCCTCTGCCGCCCAACTGTTTTTATGTCAATTCAGTGAAAATAAGCAACAACCCGATATGTGGAAACACTTTTCCATCTGTCAGAAAGCAAAAAAAAAAAAAAATTGATGTTTAGCCTATAGTCAATTTGGGACAACAGCAAAACACAGACAACAGTCCTGAAGGCAGCCCCATTATGACAACAAGGTCAAAGCTGCCAATGCAAGGCAGCGTTTGTAGAGTTGAACCTTAAACCATGATAAACCATGTCAAATCAGGTGCAGTTGTGGCTTAGTGGTTAAGAAAGCAGACTTGGGTCCGAAAGGTTTCAGGTTTTGACTCTACCAGCTGCCGAGTCACCACTGAGGTCCTCAGAGCATGCTACTGTCCCTACACTGCTCCCCGGGCGCTTAAAGCTGCCCACTGTTCACTTTAGTGATAGGTTAAAAACAGAGGTCACATTTGGTTGTGTGCAGTAGTGTTCACTTTCCTTCCTCACTTTCCTCCTTCAAATGTATATTTTGTCCTTTGAGGCTTTTGTTGTTCTATTGTTTGTTCATGATACTGAAGTATTCAGCTGTGTACAGTAGAATGTTAAATAAGAAGCTACAGTAAAATGATAAGTTCAAGTAGAAAAACAAAAAAAGAAAACCAAATCTGTCCATGGATTCACACAAAACCTTGGTTACATGGTTCATACAAATGTCTCCAAAAAGGTTTTGAAAATCTGCAGTATTTTTTGTGCTTTATAATCCTGGAAACAAACACAGCAGTAAGTGGAAACATCTTTACTTTTCAGAGATGATAATGCAGAGATCATAGAGCAGTAATAGCCGTAAACAGCTACAATTCAGTGCAGATCCACACTGGAATCTGGATTTGTCCGGAGGCTCGTAAGATGTTCTTAAACTATTTAGTGCTGGACAACCTTGTCCAGGAAGTTTCGTGTTATTTATTTATTTTTAATCTTAGTCGGAAACCTATTTTGTTTTGTTTTTCTCTAGTTGACATTTGAAAAGCGAGAAATCTGGACTGTTTACATCGATGTAATGTATTCCTCTCAGATGTTTTATTTTAGCCCTAATCAAGGCTTAATATGCTTTTACAGAACCAGCTTTCAAAAAGGAATGCTTTTACCAAATAACATATTCTTTGTTTTAGCTGGTTCTGGTAAAACCTTTCCTTTGAAAGTTTAAATTCTAAACTGAATGGAAGTTAATAAAATACAGTTGTGTTTAAAGTTAGATATCAGGACGATTGTGTTTTGCTAAATTTTAGCTGACTTGATTTAGCTATCATATCTGTTTCATTTTGGTCTTGCCTTTTAGCTTTGTACTTTGTACTTTTACTCGCTTTGATAATAATTGTTTTCTGTGAGTTTTACTCATACTTGTTTTAGCTAACGTTTAGCTTCTGCCAAGTGTCCTTGTAATAGTTTTGACTAACATTTTGTGGCTATTCTCATGACCATACTTAGCTCGAAGCTAACCTACATATATCCCTGTTTTAATTTTGATTAGCTACGGCTATTTTCTCAATGTTTGGTCTAAATTCTCTAAACTCTGGGCAGGTTATTTTGCTATATTTTGGGCTAACATTTAGCTATTTCTGAACTGATTTTTATACACAATTATGCTTCTTTATTTTCTACAAAATTCTTATCATCTTTTTTGAAAACTCAGAAACAACTCTATGTGAACTAATGCTGAAAAAAACTGCTGTTGTATGAAGTCAGTGGTGGCTTAGTGCTCTGAGCATGACACCGTCCCCACACACTGCTCCCTGGGTGCTTAAAGCTGCCCACTGTTCACTTTGGTGATGGGTTAGAAGCAGAGGTCACATTTGGTTGTGTGCAGTGGTGAGCTGTGTCACAATGACGAGTAGTTCACTCTCCTTATCTCTTTTTTTTCACATGAGAGACTTTTGCATGTGTTCTACTTTATCATATCTGACCCTCCCCAAAGTCGGTTTGTGTGTCTGTGTTTGTGTGTTCGCCAGTTGATTCACTTAGAATCAGGAAGTGTCTACTGACGGTTCCAGCTCAGTGTGTTTATCTGAGGATTTATCTGAATGGCAACCAGCTGTTGGCTGAAGCATGGACCATTTATAGAGTAGCGTCCAATGAGTGCTCGTAAATGATAATCGCTGTCAGATGTTGGGTTAAAGGTTGTGCTGTGGGGACGCAGCTGGGCTGAGAGGTGTGTGGAGGACGGGCCTCCAACACCATCAGGCGAGCAGAGCAACAGAGGTGTTGGAAACACACCTGTCTCTATTTTCACTATCAGTCTCCTTCGGTAGAAATTAACTCATAATAACTTGTGCAGCTGCAAAATGAGGTCCGTTACCATGGCTACAGACAGGAAGTAGTGCTTAAGCGGTTTCCTGACGGCTTCCTCTTTATCGTGAAATGACATCTCACGAGGAAACATCAGCGCAGAAGCGTTGAGGGCTGACCATCTTTCTGTGTTTGTGGCTCTGTGTCCTAGAATGAGCTCTCACCTGACTCCACCTTCCTAATGTTCACTTGTTTACACATCTGCCACCTTTAGATTGTGAGATAATAAAAGGAACCTCAATATTGACACTTATCCTTCATTAAAAGATCACACAACATTTTCCAACCTCCATCCTCACACACACACACACACTTACAGTCACCCACATAATAGCAGTGTGTTATCAGCCAATGACTAAGAGCGGAATAAGTGACCTCATAACCACTCAGGTCAGGGAAATTGCCTGAGGATTTGGAGCCTGAATTGCTTGAAGGATTTGGAGAGCTTTGGTGCTTTCTCTGCTTACAGTGTCTTTCCTTCCTCAGTGATGGAAGATAGAGGTCGGACCCCAATGGAGATGAACAGATGCCGGTTCAAGGGAGGCCAAGAGATTTAATTTGATCAGTGTGAAGCTAACACAGATTCAGTTTTTCCCCACGGCGTCACAGATTTGATAGTGCGCCGTTTACTGTTCTTTTCAGATAAGAAAACGTCAGGGGGCAAAAAAATTAACCCACTTTATTGTTCACACTTTACAAAATTTTATTAACAAAGTGATTAAAGGCTCAGTGTGTGGGCTTAACATGGTCCTATCAGCAGCAATTTTAAACATTATTTCTAATTATAACTCTGTCGTTATATTATGACCTCATGCCAGGGATTTGTGGTGTTTGTTGTTGTTGTTTTTTTTTTCAAACATAAAAATAGCTGCTGGCTTTTTGCAATAACTATGGTAAAGTTACAATTTATGAACATGTCAATGAAATACTGCTTAAAGACGAATTATTGCTTAATATTTTTTAATGGTTTAATGGTTATGGCTTAAAAAACATAAAACATTTAAATTAATAACCATAAAAGCAAACATGCTAGTTAGGAAAGCTATAGGGTTGCCACGGAATTGTCCGTTATTTGGCAATTAAACGTTACGCCTTGTATTTAACCAATATGATAAACGATTTGTTCTCTATTCTGATAAATGTACAGTGGACCCCCCAGATACGAGCTTCCCGAAATACGAGTATCCCCGCCCCTTTTAAAAATGTCCACTACACACGATACTTTACCACGTCCCCAAAAGCAAAAATGCTTGCAAAAGTACAGACATCATTGTGCAGAGGAAGACGAATATGTTAACAATGCAATTAGTTAAATGTTTTGGGGGTGTTTTCAGTGGTGGGCTGTCGGACACCTGACAGCAGGCGGGCAACACTACAGACACGTCAGAACATGGAAGAGTTCTCCACAACGCAATCAGCTCCTGAGAGTCAAACGGTGTGGGAGATACGGTATAGGGCATTACGTTATGATTTTAGAAATGATACTTCTTGTCTGCCCGTGCTCTTCACAGAGGATGTCAGTGCATGGCCACATTTTAGTAGACTATTGTGGTTTGATTGACTGTTTATTTTTTCAGAAGTCATCGTTGTGCACGCCACACAAACGGATTTGATTTAAGATTTAATTAACTGCACTTTATAAGAGAAGGCAGTCAGTAATAATGTTGACCTGCATAAGAATGTGTGTGGGGAATGTGTTTAGAAACAGAATATTCTTTGTACCTTTTTAGTGCTTAAAGTACAACTTCAGTCTCTTCTACAGTGAGTTTCGGAAAAAAAGTTTGCATTGTATTAAACTCTTAATCAAGAATGTTTGAAATGTACAGACAGGCATGTCCAAACTGTTCCTCAAAGGGCCGTGTGGCTGGCGGTTTTTGTTCCAACCAACCAAGAGCACATAGTTGGACCAATCAGCTGTCTGAAGACTGAGACCAGTTGATTGAACCTGTCAACTCAGGTGTGCTACTGCTTGGTTGGAACAAAAACCTGCAGCCACAGCGGCCCTTGGTGGAACAGTTTGGGCACTGATTTCTGTGCACGGGGACCAGGTCTAAGTTGTTTTGCATCAGAGTTCACTCTGGAAACTGAAAGACAAGGTGAGCAATATGTGGAGTCAAACTCAGGTTTTCTATTTAAAAATGGTAGTCATTTAAAAAATGCGAACTCCAAAACTTCAGTACTTCAGTACTCAGTAACATGACTGATTGATTGTTTGTGAATTTTTGTTTTTACAGATTTCAGATGTCATCCAATCATCCGAGATCAAGATCTTCAATACAGTAAGGAGTGTCATTTTTCTTTTATCCTGTATGGTTGGAATGCCGCTTTTCTGCTTTGCAAGGCTGCTGTGCTTTGCCGTGGTTCTGTGCTTTGTCTTGTTTCTGTGCTTAGTTGGGTTCTGTTGGCTGCCATGCCTGTTTTCCGTCCTGTATGTCCTAATGTTCTAAAGGATGTTCTACTCACTAATCCAGACCTGCCTACTTTCTACTAGGTGTCTTAAGATTTCTGCTAAATTATAATCCCTGTTATGGTCAGTTTGTGCAGAATTGGTTTATTATCAAGAGTTTGTAGTTATTCCATCAGTGGCATTTTGTCCTCATCAGGACTATACATGAGAAACTGTGATGATTCAGTTAATGAGAGCCTTGTAAGTTGTTTTAGTTGGGTTGGAGCTTTACCTTTAGTTACACTTTCATTTAAAATGTCAAAATAAACTACACATTGCACTGTCGTAATTTGGTAACTTAGGTTATTTCATTTAGCTTTTAGTTATTTTTGGCTTTTTAGATTTTTCTCTTGAACAGTCCAGAGTGTACCCTGTCCTTACACCCTGGACTGCTGGGATTGACTCTATCTTCACTGTGACTCTTAAATAGGGTAAAAGAAATTGTATTCAAACTCAATTATTATTCAAGTTTTAGGTGAGTTGGTGAATTTGACTGTGCATCTTGACGGTGATTTACGAAGCAGGTCTAGAGCTTCAAAATTGGTCAATACGTCTACAGTCCATCACAATCCTTTTTGAAATTTCAACAGTCAACCGTAGACTTGCATCCTTGTGCTCTGTAACTGGAAGTTGAAGCTGCCACAAAGACACTGGTGCTGAAATGGTATTAGGCTTGAGCTGCTTCTGTGAAACAAAAACTCTTTACTCAATACATGTTACAGATGTAACAGTAACATGTGTACTGACTGGGTATTAGAGCAAGGTAACATGATTGGACAGTGGAATTACCAGACGATCAGTGCATGTCGTTCTCAGTTTGACAGCTCTAATAAAAAACACCAGACCAACTTTTGTGCCTGTACATACAGTTTTTATATAAACAGAAACCATCATACAGTGAAACAACATGCAGTCAGTAACATGCCAAATTAAACAAGAATTGCTGAGAAAATGTGTGAAACTCTAAACAAATCTCTGCTAAAGAAAAGCCCAATTTAACTGAAAAAACCCTAAAACAACCCTATGATTATGACTACACTCAGTAAAACTAAATGAAGCCTCAGTCTTTATTTCTGTTATTGTAGAGTATCAGTTATCAGCCGTGCCACAAGGTGGAGTACTTTATTTTTTTGTACAAATGTTTTGCTGTTGCTTGGAATGATTAGTTCAGGTTTTTGAAAGTGGACACCAATGTAAGATGTCAAAAACACTGACATACTGTATACCCATTACCAAAGATTATACAGCTATAAAAGAATACCACTGTATTCGTACTTCCTAAATTGTTTTATCGTCCAATCCACTCCCACGCCAAAGACTTTCAAAATGAATTACTAAGTGAAATGATGATTTAGTGAATGATGAGAAACATTTCTTTCAATCAGCTAAAATATAGTCTCAAACTTCAAGTATTCTTTTTAGTCTTTTGCTTCTTGAATAAGTGAAAATGTGTATAGTGTAGTATTCACACGTTTCATATTTTAATTGATGTTTTTACGGTTTCAGGACGTGACCTCTTGGTAAATGATGTTTAAACAGGTCTGTGCCACGTTGTCAGTGATGGAAGGCCTCTCTGACTCAGACTAGTTTTCATTAATGGTTAATGAAACAGTACCTCATTAACAAGTACTTTGACATCATGTAATTTCTCAAAGTGGCTCATCTGATTTATTTTACAGGTGACAACAACAAAACCATCTGAATCTCTTGGCTTAAAACTGCTGCACCTATGCAGTAGAGTTCCGTTTCCTCTCTGCATCTATTTCTCTTTATACAGGATGTTGTACTTCCTTTTTCAGATATAAGGAAGGGATGATGAGCAACTTGTAAAGTGCTGACTTTCTGCACCTAACAAATGGTCTATGGATGTAAAGAACTGGATTTTTAAAATTATTAGTAGCATTTTTAATTCTTTGAATTTGAAACACTTCCATGTTGCAACATCAGAACATGGAATACATTATTCTTTAGTTCAAGTTGTGAAAATGTTGTTCAATTTAAACTCTTTGACATGCAATGACATAATGGACACAGGATATGTGTAACTGTGAATAATGTAAGCGGCCGCTTTGTGCAGCCCCTGATTATACTTTACACCTTCACCGTCACGTGTTATCACTATGAAAAAACTTTTTCTCACAGGATAGAGCAGGAGGAGCTGCGGATAGGCAAGTTGGTGGGCAGCTTGGCATACTGCTGCCTGAAGCTGTTTCTCTTGTTGTTGAGTAGAGGACCTGGGTTCTCCATGCCGTCAGCTGGTGACGAGGACTCTGGAAGAGCATTTCCCTGTGGCACTTCCAGCTTCGCTCCCTTGTTGTTCTTAGTCTTTTTGGCTTTCTCCTTTTCCTGAGGCTCAGTTGAATTTGCAGCAGGCTCATTGGCGGCCTCTGGTGGGGGCAGGGTGTCCAGGGGCATGTCACTGGGGCTTGGTTTTCCCTCAGCTTGCTCATCATTGCCGGTGATGTGGAGGTTTGAGGCCATGCGTTTGGCGTTGGTGCTTGTGGAACTGATGCAGTTAGAAAATAGTTAAATTTACAGTAGGATGTGTTGAGTACAGCGCTAAATATGACATGAGATCACACATTTTAAAATCATAACTGTGATCACAGAAACCTAATTTAGAATGGGTGCTATATCCTAAAATGTGGGTGCCAATGAAAGGGAGATCATTATCATTTGAACAATGGTTCCTAAAATGAGGGGCAGGACCCTGAGGGAGCTGTAGCTAAGCCAATAAATTTTGCAATACTTATTTTGTTCATTAAATGTGGTGTAAATTACAATGTTTCAAATTGAGTTCAGTCAAATTTTTAAACGATAGCTTTGAATGTTTCAATGTGGGTATTGGGAAGCTGGAAAATAGTCACATCTCCTAATGGGAGGTGGGTTGGAAGATATTAGCCATATACTTTAAAATGCAAAATATAGCAATAACATTGATATTCTTAACTCTTTGGCATTGCTTTGGTTTATGTCCCAAAAATGAGTGACTTTTACAAAACTAGCCAGAGAAACAGAAAAATAAAGTAGCACAAAAGTCAAACTATGCTAAACTATGCTATTCTGGCTTTAGTTCCAAACAAGCAAAAAGAAACAGAACAAAGTGAAAAAATTGACTGAATTTGGCAAAGGATACTTTCACTTATTGAGAATAAACTGTACAATAACAACTGTACAAGTTGAAGAAGTGGTAAACATATGATAGGGACCAGTGTTCAGTTTCAGATACTCCCAGGAAGCAGTTTCACAGAGAACTGAAAGTATTTTTGCACTGCAGAAGTCACACTTGTTTTTGTCTGTGTGATCTGTACTGTTGAAACCATCACTTGTTTACTGTATTAAAACACGTTTGTCTGCATGTAGTCACATTAAGAAAATGAGATTCCCATTGGACTTGGCTGAAGAGACTGGTTCACTGTGATTGGTAAAAGTGTTCTGAAAGAAAGACTAGACTGGATTTTATCCTATTGCACAATAAAGAGAAATAACGTCACAGTTTATTCCTCTTTTTGGTAATAACATAACTAAGATGTACAGTAGTACAACCAGTCTTCATTCCAGTTTTAGAGAAATCTGCAGCACTAGCACTAAAAAAGCACCTCAACATTTGTTCCACTCTGCAGTCTAGTGGCAAGGAACAAAGAGCACAGACCTGATTGAATCAACAGGGGGCAATGTGAGTCCACAGCTGCTCGTATTCTTTCGTCTACTCACTCATTAGAGCTCTTGTCCTCTGAATCCTTCTGCTCACTGCTGTAGCGCAGCTCTGCTGGGGTCTTGAACGACAGGTCTTTCTTTCCTTTTAGCCAGTAGGTCTTCATGTAGCCTTTGCCCTGTTTGATGTTTTGGAGGTGAAAAGGTTTTTTTTTTTTTTTAGTATGAAAAGCTCAATAATCAGACCAGGTAGATTCTCCTCTGACAAGAACACATTTCAAATTCCCTTTTGAATAAAGTGTTTGTGTGTTATTAGAAAATGAACCTGATGTCAGGTATGAAAGACATTCACCATCACACCGGGCAGACTCTGGGTAAATAATAAAGGGTTTCCTGCTGCTGCCTAAAATGGACAAAGTGCTTCCGTTTTAGCTTAGAAAGTGCTCTTGCTGTTTGATACTTGAGATCAAATACTGTTGTAAAATCCTACAAAAAACATTTTTTAAATTAATTATCAATGTTAAAAATGAAATAACATCAACAACAATAATAATTGTAATAAAACTATTTGCTCATAAAAGTAATGAAAAACCTCTACAAAATTTTCCAAAATAGTCATTTTTGTATTGTTTTATATTTAAACAAACACAATAAAACACAATAAAAGTGAAAGGCATTTTTTGTGCCCTATCAGAATTTAATTTCCACGCTTTCTGCTTCACCATGGGTCACTACAATGGTAGCTGAATGGCTGAATAATTATTTGGCAGAGCTCTTACACCAGATGTTGTTTCCGGATGGAACCCAACCTTCACCTTGGGACAAGGTGGAGTTGAACCTGGGGATCCTAACACTATGTCACCCCAGCTTACCATCATGTCTCAAAGTTAATAACTTACGATTTTTTCCTAAAACTGCGCACCACTGCAGTTGATTTCGGTGTATTTCATTATGAATTAAATTAATTGATTAGTTGTTTTACCATTAATGAAATTAGCAAACATTGCAATTACATCAATACAATAAAAGCATGAGCAAACCCACTAAATTTATTATGTGTATATATATATATATATATATCTGTGACTAAAGCTTAGATCTCACCTTGACAAAGATTTTTCCCCTCTCCTCGATGATGTAGGGCTCATGTTCCAGGTGGTCTTTGGTGGTCTGGCTGATGTGAATCTGCATGCCCTGCACAGAACAGAGACACACAACTACTGCTATAGCTCAGGATAGAACCACCAGCTTCATTTTCACTGACTTTTCATGGGGAGGTTTATAGCTTTCAGCTCAACAGACTCTAAAATTAGCTGTTTTTCTTCACAGACATTAACTGTTCAGTGATGGAGTTAAAAAAAAAAAAAAAAATATATATATATCTGCCTGTCACATTCAACATTTTCCGCTCATGACATTACTTTCTATTACTGTAAGTAATAGGAAACAAGTGAAGTGATTACTCCAATGCATTAACCTAAAAGCTTCATGCTCCGTGTTGTCATTAAACAGGAAATGGTTTTCTATAGTATAATGACTGCGGGAAACCATAGACGTGAGTGCAGTTATTTATAAAGCTGACAGGGAGTATTTGGCAGCAGATCATTTAGTATGTGAGTGTAGTCACCACTCCATTGCTCTCCATCCGTGAGGCTGTGTTCACTGTATCACCAAACAGACAGTAGCGAGGCATCTTCAGACCCACCACACCGGCCACCACCATTCCTGAGTGGATACCTGTGAGGAGGGAAATGGTTCACCCAAACTTTTCCATGCCAAGCCCCCATGAGGGACCCCCTTTGCAAGCCCACAGACAGTAGACCTGGCAGAAACGGATGCAAACTGCCAGGTCTACACAGGTTATAACGTCATCATATGAGCTGTGTTCAAGTACCAGTGGATATTTAAGAATCTGCTGATTACAGCAGTTTATGTGTTTTACAATTTGGGACAGATTCTTATTACACACAAAAAAATTGCATCTAAGGAGGCCCCCTAGCGCCCTCTTGTGGGTCCAGTTGTTTTCAAAAGCATTTTATTTAGATCTATACAGTGACCCCTTGTGATAGAGGTGGTAGAATGTAATAAGGTTCTTGGGTCTTTTGGTTTGGTTTCAGGAAAATCTTCAGCATCAAGAGCTAAATCACTCGTTGAATGGACGAACATCAGCCCCTCACCGACTCTGATCTGGATGTTGTCTCCTGTAGACGGGTCTTTGAGATGGTCGATGGAGCTCAGCATGTCCAGAGCCATGTCGCAGATGTGGTGTGCATGGAAGGTGGTCTTATTGGGAACGCCTGCCACCACCATGTAGGCATCTCGGATCGTCTCCACCTAAACAGTGGGCAGTGTGTGACTGATGTAAATGGAGAGTTCTAGTGAGTGTGGCAGCACAGTGTAATAGCAGTTTGGGGAACCACATATTGGATGAAGATGTTGGTGACAGAGCTCATAGAGCGATTGATGATTAAAAAGGCCAGAGGAGAGAAGGGGGCAGAAGATAGAGATGAATGTCGCTTTGTTGAGCTCCTCACCTTGTAGACGTTGTGCTTCTCGCTAAGCGTGTCAAAGACGATGTAGATCTCATTCAGCATGTCCACCACCTGCATGGGTGTGATGTGGATGCAGATCTCATTAAACTTGACCACATCGCTGAACAGGATGGTCACGTCTGGGAAGACCTGGAAGACAAAGGCAGCGGCACTTACTATTGGCATATTCTTTGTGACTTACATTATGTTTTTTTTTTCTGTCTTTAATTTATATTAATTTAGTGGCAGGGGCTATGTATTTTTAGCTTTTGTGTATGTTTCAAGCTAACATGTAGCTACTTTTGGTTATAATTGGCGACCTAAAAGCTGTTTGTCTAAATGTTTAAGATTCTCTAAATTGATTTTACTTTTTGGAACAATTCAGGTCAAATGGAAATTTGTTTTAGCCATGTTTTTGTCTTAGTGCTACATTTTGGCCAATTATTGCAGATTTAATGTGTTACGTCATGTGTTGTCGTAGGATGTACGTGGGGACATTGGTGACGCGCCGTCTACTGTGGGAAGCCTTTTTTATAGTGTCTTGACTGTGGTTTGGTTTGACCACACACACACACACACACACACCCACAGCTGTGTCACCTATAGTACATTGCCTTCCAGTTCAATGCATATTGATTGAAACTGGACCTAAAAAAAAAATCGTTTGATAGTACTCGGTAGCTGCGAGGTGCCCCAGTGAAAATACTTATGAAAGTACTCAGTACTAGGAATACGGTAATGATGTGCATACAAAAGTTGTTTTAAAATTATATATATATA
>NC_024319.1:14508699-14509763 GCF_000523025.1 Cynoglossus semilaevis | reverse complement strand
TGATGCGTTTATGTTAATCTATTCAAGAGAAGCAGTTGGTCGTGATATTCTTTGCTTTATTAAAACTGCTTCCCCATGAAGATAGTTTTTGTATTTTAGGTTATGAAAATACTGGTGACCTGTAGACCAATCTACTTCAGATTCAGAACATGTTCCTCCCCTAAGTGAATTGCCTGCCTCATTTTAGCATAACTTCAGAGCCTTGGAAAAAAAAAATGCTGAATAATTTCAAAGACCCTGATGCTGTAACAGCGTGTGGTTTGAGAGAACCTCTCCGTCCCTGTGAAAAAAAAAAAAATCCCACTGGCTGATACCTGGCAGGTCTCCAGTGCCGTGATCCCCTTCCTGAGGCGGTCGGCCACAGCTTTAGGGATCATGGCGTACAGCAGAGAGTCTCCTCTCTTCTTCTCCTCGTCCAGCTTTTTGATGATTTCCTGCAGCTGAGCATATTTTTGTTGCTCCTACAGGAGTGGAAACAGGACAGGGATGGGGCTGCAGTTACAGTCTTACCTCCATAAGAGCAAAAGCCATAATATTTGCTTTTTCAATCCCTTAATCCACATCTTTTCTACACGACTTAATTAGATTTACTGGTTAAAATCTACAGGGGAGCAGAGCTGTTTTTTTTTCTTTTTCATTTTACCAGGCTTCACCTGGTGCACTGCTTTTCAAAATTCAAACATGCAGTGCACCTATTGTAGAAGGTTAAAATAATGACCGGATACACAATACAAAAAAAGTACGCTCTTAGATTTTAACAACTAAATCTTCAAGTGTTTTTTGTTCAGTGTTAGCCATTTTCTGTTCGTGAGACATTCTCTTTCTGGACACTTATGGTCTCTTTTTTTTTTGGTTCCTTTCACCTGATCGAGAGCCAGCTGCAGCTCAGCCGACTGCTGTGTCCCGGCCAAAATCAGCTCTCTGCTGGAGTCGTGCAGATTCAGATCGTTCACGTATACACCCATTTTAATCATGTCCTCCACTGTCTCGATGCTACGGGGACAAAGAGAGAAAGTCAACGACTGTGCTGTAAGATAAAAGAAACAAATGTGAATTCCTATTCA